>NW_003852466.1:7235404-7251554 GCF_000181295.1 Otolemur garnettii
CTGGACCCCCACCTTTCACCATTAACAAAAATTGATTCTCACTGGATAAAAGATTTAAACTTACAACATGAAACTATAAAAATACTAGAAGAGAGTGCAGGGAAAACCCTTGAAGAAATTGGTGTGGGAGAATATTTTATGAGGAGGACCTCCTGGGCAATCAAAGCAACACCAAAAATACATTACTAGAATGTGATTAAACTAAAAAGCTTTTGCACAGCCAAGAGCACAGTAAGTAAAGCAAACAGACAACCTTCAGAATGAGAGATTTTTGCAAGTTATGCTTCTGACAAAGGTCTGATAACTAGAATCTACAGAGAACTCAAACTAATCAATAAGAAAAGAACAAATAACCCCATTTCTATGTGGGCAAGAGACCTAAACAGAAACTTCTCAGATGAAGACAGGCACATGGCCTACAAACACATGAAAAAAATACTCATCATCCTGAATCATCAGAGAAATGCAAATCAAAACCACTTTGAAATATCATCTAACTCTAGTAAGATTAGCCCACATCACAAAATCCCAAAACTACAGATGTTGGTGTGGATGTGGAGAGAAGGGAACGCTTCTACACTGCTAGTGGGAATACAAGCCAATACGGCCTTTTTGGAAAAACAGATTGGACACTCAAGGAACTAAAAGTAGACCTACCATTTGATCCTGCAATTCCTCTATTAGGTATATATACAGATGATCAAAAATTATTTTACAACAAAGACATTCGCACCAGAATGTTTATTGCAGCCCAATTCATAATAGCCAAGACATGGAAACAGCCCAAGTGCCCATTGACCCATGAATGGATTAACAAATGGTGGTATATGTACACCAGGGAGTACTATGCAGCCATAAAAAAAAATGGAGACTAAAAAAAATAATCATAACACTCAAGTCAAGTTAAGCAATTATGAGACATACTCAAATGTGACTTGTATTTATCTTTTGTTATCAGTATAGATTATCATAATTTTAATACGGTTTTTTTCCTTTTTTAAAATGTGTTTACACTTTTTGGCACTCTATGTATATTAGATTCACTTTTCAAAAAGGTTACGTCTTTTTGGAATATTTCATCTGTTGTCATGGGGCTTCAAACTAACATTGAATAGCTCCTGTTACATTTACCATCTACAAACTGAATGACTTAAAAGGCAAATTTTATATAATTTCCCTGAGCCTAACATGTCATAATAAGGCAGTTTATTTCTGAGGTGTTAGGGAATGTATCAGTTAGGGTTTTCTAGGAAAATGAAACTGGTAAAATATATAGCAATATATAAGGGGTATTTATGATGGAAATTGGCTCATGCAATTATGAATGCTGAGAAATTCTATGATAGGCCATTTGCAAGCTGGAGAACCAGGAAAGCCAGCGGTGTCATTTAGTCTGAGTCTGAAGACCTGAGAACCCAGCAGCCCATAGTGTGAGTGCCAGAGTATAGAGGCCTAAGAACTTGGAGCTCTAATGTCAAAGGGCAGGAGAAAATGAATGCCCCAGCTCTAGGAAGGAGCTTCAGTGTGCTCTTTCTCCACCTTTATGTCTTATTCAGGCCCTTGGTGGATTGCACAGTGTCTACTCACATTGACAAAGGTAGATCTTTACTGATGTATTGATTCAAATGCTAATCATTGGCAAAGGTAGATCTTCTTTACTGATGTACTGATTCAAATGCTAATCTCTTCCAGAAACACCTTCATAATAGACTCACCTAGAAACAATGTTCTACCAGCTATCTGGATATCCCTTAATCTAGTTAAAGGGACACATTCACACATAATTTTAACTGTCCCAGAGAATTAAATGTGTAATTCACAGCAGAGAGCTCCTATGTACTTAATGATTAGAGGTATCCAGTAAAAGCTAATATTATTGATAAGACCGTTTTTTAGTATGTATCTGTTACAATTAGAACTTTGTCAGCTTGGTTTGAGAAAACATCTATAGTATTTTCTAAGAAAATATATAATATGCAGAATTCAGAAAACATCTCCTTTGATAGTAAAAACAATCATCGGTACTTTATCCCTTACAATAGATTTTGCCTCTTGAAATAAAAACACTATTTCAGATGAGTGTCAGGTTTTCAGAAAATTTTATTGTTCATAAATATAAAGTGGCCTCTCTTATTGTTTTTTTTTTAATAATGAATATAATGAGGAGGGAGTAAAGTCATCATTGCACTTCTCCATGAGTTTTTTGAGGCATTTGCATAACACTGAGCCAAAGAGATGCTTTTCTGCCTATTCCTATTGTCTTTGAATTTAAAATTAAAAAATTTAATTGAATTTATTAAAAATTCAATTAAATTTAAAAATTGAATTTAAAATTTAAAAATTTACCAAAAGCATGAATAGTAAAAGAAAAAACAAATTGGACTTCATCAAAAATAAATCTTTTGTGCACTAAAGAGCATTATTAAGAAAGTAAAAAGACAATCTACAGAATGGGAGAAAATATTTGCAAATCATGTCTGTTAAGAGTCTAGAATCTAGCATGTTAAAAAAAAAAATAAAAATGCCCTTAAAACAAATAAAAAGGACAAACAACCCAATTAAAAACTGGGCAACAGACTTGAATAGACATTTCACCAAAGAAGATACACAAAAAAGCACATGAAAAGACTCTAACATCACTAGTCATTAGCAAAATCCAAATTGAAACTGCAGTATAATATCTCTTCATACCTGCTAGAAGGGAGACAAGAGAAATAAACAAGTCTTGGTTCGGATGTGAATGTAAAATGGTGCAGCCACTTTGGAAACAGCCTGGCAGATCCTCAAAAAGTTAAAGTGTGTTACCATAAAACCTACTCATTTCTACCCAAGAGAAATGGAAAAAGTCAACACAAAAACTTATACATAAATGTTCATAGCAGCTAAATGTAGCAAATAAACAAATATCATTAACTGCTGAATGGACAAATATAATGTGATACCTTGGGATATTTTTATATTTAAATATTTATATTTTTATATTTATATTTTATATATTTATATTTTTAAATAATGAAGTACTGATATTTACTACTGTTGGTACTCACTCATACGCCTATAGTTGGTATGAAGATTATTTTAAACTGAAGGCATTTGAAATTCAAAAGATCCAGAAAGAATCTTTTCATGTTCTATGAGAAGCACAAACTTATGGAATGACAGCCAGGAAACAGATAAAGATCACTTGCACCTAAGATTGTCACAAATTTTATCTTCCGTTCATTCCCCTAAAAGATCTTTTCTACCGAAACCATTTGTGAGGGCATAGCAAGAGGGCAGACTAGAAACATCTCCTTAGCAGCCACTCATGGTGAGACCAGAGAGAGAGGACTCCAGCCACCTGTGACTGGGGTGTTCCTGCCCAGATACATCACCCCAGGGAAATGGTGAATCAGCAAGGCACTCCAGGACCCAAGGAGGAGGACAGAAGCAGAGGAAGACTGGAACAGGTGAGTGCCTGGGGGCAGACAGAGGCCAGCCCGCCCTCCATCAGAGGGCTAGAGACAGGGAAGCTATGGTCCTGCAGGTCTTTTGGACTAGAGTGCTCACCAGAGCTGCCTTGGAAGAGTGTGAGTGAATCCCCAGGCAGGGTGGAGCTCTCATTGGTTGCCATTGTAAAAGGGATGCCCAAGGGAACAGCCCACCGGGTTCTAGTGCAAGGTTGGCTCTGGCACACCTACTGAAACCCCTGGGGGGATTTAGGTGCCTTCAGCTCCTGCAGGAAAGACACATTGTGACCAAGGGACAGTGTTTGGAAAATCAAGGCATGTCTCCTAAGTACTCTGGCAAGAACTTCAGGCTCTTAACCCTGCTTAACAGTGATGGACAACAGGGATTGAATGCTAGCAAAGTGACAAAGCCCTGGTTGAAGGCAAATAAATCAGGAAGGTGGCATGGGGTCTTCTCATAATTAGATAGTAGCTTCCCGCCCCATTGTGATACAGCAGAGCCAGTGAGCTGGCCACAGCACCACCTGGTGTCCAGACAATATATTGCAATATATATTTTTTTCTTGGGTTTTTTTTTTTCCGAAGGCTCCCCAATTTTTGTGGGATTTATTTCTCACCCCCCCTTACATGCAAATGTCTTATCAATAAATCCAGCATAGTTTCTACTTATTGCTCACTAGGTCTCTTCTGCTTAAAGTTGTAGATGTAATAAGCTAGTCTGATGTCTTATGGAAGAGAGTGATGAGAGTGAAGAGAGTGTTCCTTGTGAAACAAATTATGAAATAGAGCTGAAGGATTATGAAATAGAGCTGAAGGATTGATGTGACCCTGAGGCAGAACACAAAGGTGCATTTGGTTCTCCCAGCTGAAAGAAAACTCTTCCTGGTGGTCTTTCTTAACAGTGATGGACAAAAAAGCATTTGTGAGATCAATAGCTGCATACCAAATACTGGGCATCTGCACAAAAAAAATTGCACACTTTCCACAAACAAACAAACAAACAAACAAAAGCAAATTCACACCTGGGACATCAGTTGAAATTGAAGTCTCCATGCAGTCAAGCTTACAATATTTTCAGTGGCATTATCCCAGATCCATATGTTTTTTGACCAAATTGGAGAGTTAAGTCGGGATTTTGTGGAAGTCACCACTTCTGCATCTTCCAAGCACTTCATGGTTCTCATCATTTCTGCAATTTTTTCCAGGAATGAATTACTACTTTCTGTTTACTATTTTTCTAGATAGAGGCAGCTCTCACAGCTTCCACCTGGCCTTTTCCACTGTGACAACCCTCATTCCATAGGTTAGAACAACCCTGTGGGAATTTTGATTGTTGTGGAGTATGTCTGTTCCAATTGTCCATTTAAAAATTAGGGCTAGAGAAACAGTATGTGTAGGAATCCACTCTGAGAGAGACATGAGCTAACATTCCCTTGTCTCAATTCCAGGAATTGTAGATCTATGACTCTCTATTTCACATGCTTCAGGCTCAACTTTTGTTCAATTGATTAAAAGTTTTCTTCTTATGTAGATCAAGTAAGAATTTAGAGAGTTTCCAATCTGTTTTACGTCTTAGACAACCTTAATCAACTAGTCAACATGTTAGTTCTATGTGAGTCAGATTATTCTTTTTGCTGTTTACACTCTGCTGACATTTATGGTAACCACTTGACCCTGCCATCTGAAATTCAATTACTTCCACCACATCTCAGTGTCCCAATTCAGTGGTAGAATTCCCCGCTCAAAGTTCTATCCTAAGGAGGATAGCCCACAAGAGCTACCACAGAGCTCTTCATATCACTGATGTATTTCTTTTGGTTTCTTCAAATGTGGATGAGTGGGTCTTAAATGATAAATCTGCTCTAACACTCAAGTTCTCCTAAGCCTTCAAATCCTTTTCTTTTCTTTCTTTTTTTTTTTTTATTTATTGTTGGGGATTCATTGAGGGTATAAGAAACCAGGTTTCACTGATTGCATTTGTTAGGTAAAGTCCCTCTTACAATCATGTCTTGCCCCCAAAAGGTGTGGCACACACCGAGACCTCACCCCCCTCCCTCCTTCCCTCTCTCTGCTATTCCCTTCCCCACTCCTCCCTCCTTCTTCTTCTCTCTGCTCTCCCCTTCCTGTACACCTGCTGTGCCATTAATTGTCATTAATTGTCCTCATATCAAAATTGAGTACATAGGATTCATGCTTCTCCATTCTTGTGATGCTTTACTAAGAATAATGTGTTCTACTTCCATCCAGGTTAATACAAAGTCTCCATTTTTTAATGGCTGAATAGTATTCCATGGTATACATATACCACAGCTTGTTAATCCATTCCTGGGTTGGTGGGAATTTAGGCTGTTTCCACATTTTGGCGATTGTAAATTGAGCAGCAATAAACAGTCTAGTGCAAGTGTCCTTATGATAAAAGTATTTTTTTCCTTCTGGGTAGATGCCCAGTAATGGGATTGCAGGATCAAATGGGAGGTCTATCTTGAGTTCTTTGAGGGTTCTCCATACTTCCTTCCAAAAAGATTGTATTAGTTTGCAGTCCCACCAGCAATGTAAAAGTGATCCCTTCTCTCTACATCCATGCCAGCATCTGCAGTTTTGAGAATTTTGTGATGTGGGCCATTCTCACTGGGGTTAGATGGTATCTCAGGGTGGTTTTGATTTGCATTTCTCTCATAACTAGGGATGACGAGCATTTTTTCATGTTTGTTTGCCATTCATCTGTCTTCTTTAGAGAAGGTTCTATTCATGTCTCTTGCCTATTGATATATGGGATTGTTGGCTTTTTTCATGTGTATTAATTTGAGTTCTCTATAGATCCTAGTTACCAAGCTTTTGTCTGATTCAAAATATGCAAATATCCTTTCCCATTGTGTAGGTTGTCTATTTGCTTTGGTGGTTGTCTCCTTAGCTGTAAAGAAGCTTTTCAGTTTAATTAAGTCCCATTTTGTTGTTGTTGTTGTTATTGAAATTGCCACAGCAATTTCATGAAGTCTTTCCCCAGGCCAGTATCTTCCAGTGTTTTCCCTACACTTTCTTTGAGGATTTTTATTGCGTTAAATTTAAGTCCCTTATCCATCTTGAATCAATTTTTGTGAGTGGGGAATGGTGTGGGTCCAGTTCTCCCAGCACCAGTTATTGAATAGGGGGTCTTTCCCCCAAGGTGTGTTCTTGCTTGGTTTATCAAAGATTAGGTGATTGTAAGATGTTAGTTTCATTTCCTGGTTTTCTGTTCGATTCCAAATGTCTATGTCTCTATTTTTGTGCCAGTACCATTTTGTCTTGACCACTATGGCTTTGTAGTAAAGCCTAAAGTCTGGTATGGTGATGCCCCCAGCTTTGTTTTTATTACTAAGAATTGCCTTAGCTATACTGTTTTTTTGTTGTTGGTTTTTGGGGTTTTTTTTTCGTTCCATACAGAATGCAGAATCATTTTTTCCAAATCTTAAAAGTATGATGTTGGTATTTAATTAATTTATTTATTTTTTGAGACAGAGCCTCAAGTTGTCCCCCTGGGTAGAGTGCTGTGGCATCACAGCTCACAGCAACCTCCAATTCCTGGGCTCAAGAGAGTCTCCTGCCTCTGCCTCACATGTAGCTGGGACCACAGGCACCCTCCACAATGCCTGGCTATTTTTTTTGTTTGTAGCCGTCATTGTTGTTTGGTGGGCCTGGGCTGGATTCAAACCCGCCACCTTAGGTGTATGTGGCTGGTGCCTTAGCCACTTGAGCCACAGGCACTGAGCCTATGTTGGTATTTTAATAGGGATGGCATTGAATAGGTAGATTGCTTTGGGAAGTATAGACATTTTAACAATGTTGATTCTTCCCGGCCATGAGCATGGTATGTTTTTCCATTTGTTAATATCCTCTGCTATTTCCTTTCTTAGGGTTTCATAATTTTCTTTATAAATGTCTTTCACCTCCTTTGTTAGGTATATTCCTAGGTATTTCATTTTGTTTGAAGCTATGGTGAAGGGAGTTGTGTCCTTAGTTAGCCTCTCATCTTGGCTGTTATTGGGGTATACAAAGGCAACTGACTTCTGGACATTGATTTTATATCCTGAGACATTACCGTATTTATTGATGACTTCCAGGAGTCTTGTGGTTGAGTCTTTGGGGTTCTCTAAGTATAAGATCATGTCATCAGCAAAAAGGGAGAGTTTGACCTTCTCTGCTCCCATTTGGATGCCCTTTATTTCCTTGTAGTTCTAATTGCATTGGCTAGAACTTCCAGCACTATGTTGAATAGTAATGGTGACAGAGGACAACCTTGTCTGGTTCTAGTTTATAGAGGAAAACCTTTCAGTTCTACTCCATTCAGTAAAATATTAGCTGTGAGTTTCTCATAGATAGCTTTGATCAATTTCAGAAATGTGCCATGTATGCCTATACTCTCCAGTGTTCTAATTAGAAAAGGATGCTGGATTTTATTGAATGCTTTTTCTGCATCTATTGAGAGGATCATGTAGTCTTTAGTTTTACGTCTGTTGATATGGTGAATAACGTTTATAGGATAGCATAAATTAAGCCAGCCTTGCATCCCTGGGATGAAACCTACGTGATCACGATGTATGATTTTTTTTTAATGATAAGCTGTAATCTATTGGCTAGTATTTTGTTGAGAATTTTTGCATCTGTATTCATTAATGAAATTGGTCTGAAATTTTCCTTTTTAGTTGGGTCTTTTCCTGGTTTTGGTATCAGGGTGATGTTTGCTTTATAGAAGGTATTGGGGAAGATTCCTTCCTCTTCAATTTTTTGGCATACTTTCTGGAGTACAGGAATAAGCTCTTCCTTGAAGGTTTGATAGAATTCTGGTGTGAAGCCATCCAGACCAGGGCATTTTTTTTGTTAGAAGTTTTTTGTTATTGTTTCTTTAATCTCAGTGCTTGAAATTGGCCTGTTCAGGAGCTTTATTTCTCCCTGGCTAAGTCAAGGGAGACGGTGTGATTCCAAATATTGATCCATTTCCTTCACATTGTCAAATTTTAGAGCATAGAGTTTCTGATAGTATTCAGAGATGATCATTTCTGATTGAAGTTACTAGAGATTTTACTTTTTTGTTTTTAGTTAGTCTAGCCAAAGGTTTATCTATTTTATTTATTTTTTCAAAATAACAACTCCTTGTTTCATGAATTTTCTGAATGATTCTTTTGTTTTCAATTTCATTGATTTCTGATTTAATTTTGGATATTTCTTTTCTTCTACTGGGTTTAGGCTTAATTGTTCTTCTTTTTCCAATTCCATAAGATGGCTTATGAGTTTGTTGATGCACTCTCTTTCTGTTTTTCAAATGTAGGCATCTAAAGCAATAAATTTTCCTCTCAAAACTGCTTTTGCAGTATCCCACAGGTTTTGGTAGCTTGTGTCTTCATTGTTGTTATGCTCAAAGAAGTTAATGATTTCCTCTTTTATTTCGCCCTGCACCCAACTGTCATTCAACAGAAGGTTGTTTAATTCCCATGCCTTTGTGTGGGGTTGAACGTTTTTGTTGGAGTTGAGTTCCACCTTTAGTGCCTTGTGGTCTGAGAAGATACAAAGTAAAGTTTCAATTCTTTTGATTCTGTTGAGGTTTGTTTTGTGTCCTAGGATATGATCAATTTTGGAGAATGTTCCATGGGGTGATGAGAAGAATATATATTCTTTGTCTTTGGGATGGAGTGCTCTATATGGGTCTATCAAGCACAGTTGCTCTAGGGTCTCATTTAAGTCTCTTATATCTTTGTTTAATTTCTATTTATAGGATCTGTTCAACTCTGTAAGAGGAGTATTAAAGTCTCTGTTATTATGGTATGATAGGGTATTATAGTCCTCAGACTGAGTAATGTCTGTTTCAAGAATATAGGAGCATTTAAATTGGGTGCATAAATATTTAGAATTGAAATGTCTTCTATAGGTTAAATGCCTATATGCCTCTGGCCAAAAATTTGAGAGAGAGCAGTGAAATGACTGTGCAAGAATACTTATAAGAAACTGAGGCAGAATCCTATGTGGCCAGGTTGGTTATGAGCCTAACATGACCAAGGCTTTGGCTGGAATAGACTGCATTAAGGAATTAAGGTTGACTTTATAAGGCCAATGAAAAAGCCCTTTGGAAAACTGGCCAGATACCCATCAGTAACCTTTCCTGATCTCTGGTAAGTGACAAAGGTCACTTGCTGACAACAGGTCTGGGAATGGAGCAACCTTTCCTGATCTGTGGTAAGTGACAAAGGTTGCTTGCTGATGGGTTCGGGTATGGAAATGTGCTAGGGGACCACAAGAGAAGAGGAATTTACCCAATGCATACAGGTATCTAATGGCACAGATGAAACCTGGACTCATGAAAGGCCTGAGAATTCCTTATAAAAGACTCCAGGAAACCCCCCCCCCCGACTTAAGGCCCACATGGGAGCAGAGGTTTGCACACAAATTTCTTTATGCTCAAGAAGTTTCTTTATGCCTTGTTTAAAGATCCGAAATAACAGCCTCCAAATGGCAAGGCCAGCAAGTGCAGGTATTCAATCTACCTTGTTCCTCCATAGCCTCAGGCTTCATCAGATAAGAACAAAGAAGTAATGGCTAACAACATGTTTCCCTTTAAGATTGGATTATGTTGAAAGGGTTATGTTAAAAGGTGTATGTTGAGTGGATTATCAGATGTCACATGATGTTTAATTGGATCAATGAGGTCATTGCTGTATGTACAAAATTCCCTATATAAACTAACCGCAAATAAAGAAGCTCGCCCATTTTGCCTGAGTGAGCAGATGGTCGCCTTTATTTAAAACACAGTTTCAATAAACATGCTTATTCTCCGCAACATCACTTTTCAGTGAGACCTTTATGGCAACAGTCTTCTTGTTGTATTTTTCCCTTGACCAATATATAGTGACCATCTTTATGTTTTTTGACTTTAGTTGCTTTAAATCCACATGTACCTGAAAATAAGATTGCAACTCCTCTTTTCTTCTGAATTCCGTTTGCCCGAAAAATTGTCTTCCAATCCTTAACTTGGAGTTTTAATTTATCTTTTGAAGCTAGGTGTGTTTCCTGCAGACAGCAAATAGATGTCTTGTGTTTTTCAATCCAATCAGCCAATCTATGCCTTGTCAGTGGGGAATTCAAGCCATTGACATTTATTGAGATAATTTATAAGTGTGGTAGCATTCTATTCATTTTATTTTGTGAAAGTCCATTGCTTAGTTTTATCTTTTACATCATTGCAGAAGTTATGTTCTGTCCTTTAATTTCTGAGTTCTTACTTTGCTGTTGATCCATTGTGATGGTCAGTATGTAGAACAGGTTGAAGTATTTCCTGTAGAGCTGGCCTTGTTGTGGCAAATTTCCTCAATGGTTGCATATCAGTAAATGATTTGATTTATCTGTCAATTTTAAAGCTTAGCTTAGCAGGACATAGAATTCTGGGCTGAAAATAATTGTTTTGTTTAAGTAGATTAAAGGTAGATGACCATTGTCTTCTTGCTTGAAAAGTTTCATTAGAGAAGTCTGCAGTCATCCTGATGGATTTGCCCCTGTAGGTCAACTGGCACTTACTTCTGGCAGCTTGAAGAATCTATTCTTTTGTCTTGACTTTGGACAGGTTCAACACAAAGTGTCTTGGAGAAGCTTGGTTAGAGTTGAGGTGACCTGGGGTCTGATATCCCTCTGAAAGGAGTGTGTCAGAATCTTTGGTGATATTTGCGAAATTTTCATTTATAATATTCTTTAGTATGGTTTCCATTCCTCTGGGGCATTCTTCTTCCCCTTCGGGGATATATATAACTCATATATTTGAATGCTTCATAAAGTCCCATAATTCTGTCAATGAACATTCTGCTTTCTCACCTCACCTCCACCAAGTAGAGAGGAAGGACCAAAATACTATAAAGCAAATGAAAACAAGCAAACATAAAACTTTATGGGATAAAATTGGGCAAAAAACAAATAATAGGGGTAGAAACACTAGCAGAAATGAAGTTCTAATTGTTAAAAAAGGCAACAATGGAAAATTATATTTAAACTAGAAAAATGAAGATAAAAAAGAAAGAAAAAATTATAGGGAAAATGTTGAAATTAAACAAACAACAAAGCAAAACAAAAAAATAAAAACAAACCAACAAACAAAAAAATCCAGGTGGAGGTAAGATGGCAGACTGCAGCCAGCTTTCCACAGAAGCTCCCATCCAAAAGGAAAGTTAAAAGACAAAAGTTTAGAAAGTAAGCCGATGGTTTGGAGCAGAGCCAAGAGAGAAGGTTGAAGAATGCACATCACCCTTGCTGAGGCAAGCTATGACCCCAAAGATACAAACAAAGGTACTGCATCTAATGCCAAGCAGATGGGAGTCCCCTCCCCCATGAGAAGGGCTTGCATTAAGCTTCATACAAACAAGAGAGCAGAGTTCAAACATCCTCCCATTCCATCCCATGGGAGAGACCCTCTAAAAACTAGACCTCCTACCCATACTAGGGTGCCATGGCACTCTCTTACCAGGCATAAAACTGTATAAAGCTTTATATATTCCTACCTACAACTCTGAACTCCCAGCACTCCCCTCCACTTTTACCCCAAGGTCTGGAAGCCTGTCCCCCATGGAGTCCAGATTCTTGGGCTTTTTCTCAAGAGGTATGGACAAGGGAAGGGCCCTTGCTTAGCTTTGCTGATTCTGTGGCACAGGATTAAGAGGAGGATAGTCAGCTGAGAGCGAACCATACAGGAGCAGCAGCAGTGCCCCCAGGTGCAGAAAAGCATCAATGTCAGTGGCAGAAACAATAAGTCTAACACCCCTGGGGCTATCCCAGACACACACGCCTTGTCTCTCTGGGCAACCAGAGGAAGCCAGGCACCTTCTCCGGTGGCAGCCACTGGCAGACAGATCTAGGACATGAGTAAAAGTCACACTCCCAGAGCAGGTCTGACCCAGAGAACGGCTTTACTTCCAGGGTGGTGCTGAACCAGGGGTCTGTTTTACTCCCAGTGCAGGGCTGAGCCAGAAGACTGCTTTACTGAGGTTAAGCACCCAGCCCTCAGGGGATCATAGCTGAGACAAAAGTGGGCAGGCAGAGGCTGGAACTGACAGCTCAGGGTGAGCCCTAATTGCTTGCCATTGCCTGGACCTGAGTCATGGTTTCTGTCACCTCAAGCAGCATCTGATAGCAGGACAGAAAAAAACTCTGCAAAGTTGTGCTATTCTGACAGCAACATCAATCAGGAGTGGGGTTGGAACTGAGTGAACCATTCCAGCCTCCATTAAGCACCTGAGATTGTCAGGCCTCACTTCCCCCTACTGGATAGTGGCCAAGAACATCAACCTGGCTAAGGAGACATAGATTTTCCTCTGACTCAGGCAGGCTAAAACCCCTGGGGCATCTGCTCATTGTGGGGAACTGGGTCACAGCCCTGTGGGGTTAGCAGTGACTGGGTGTGACAGAGGTGCAAGGTGAAGAAGGAGGCATCAACCTTCCCAGGCTAATTTATTTCCTAGTTTGGTCCTCTGACCTCATGGAGAACTGGAGCCAGTCATACCTGAGCTGCCAGCAGACCCCTGTTATCTAGTTGTCAGAGACCTTTTGAACTCCCCCACCTGAGACCAGTATTGACTGGGTCAATTGATTTGGACCTGTTGAACTGGGCCAATCACCCAAGGACTATCCAAAGTGGTACACTGGGTGTGTGGTTGTGGGAAGGTGTGATTTTCCTTTTCCAATTGTTGCCTGTGGGGAGCAGGGTGACTTAATTGCTGGTATTTCTCCACAGCTGAGACTTCAACCCAGAGTAACTGATTTACTAGGGTAAAACAGAGACCAGCTGAAAACAAGACAGAGCAACTTAGCCCCACCAAACCAAGGAGGCTCCCAGTTTCTCAGACTGTAGCACTGAACAGAATCTTTGCAAAGCTCTAGGAGAAAAAGTACAGACACCAGTCCCAGCCTTTGGGCAAAGGGCTAGTTAATCACTACTCCTGGAGCCCCCAACCCAACTTCTCCTTATCTGCTCATCTAGCCAAACAGTGTAAATTAAACATGGGGCAGAATCAGAAGAAAAACTCCAGTAACATTAATAACCAAAGTAGATCAACCCCCCCAAGGAAAAATATGCAGATACAACTGAAGATCCAATCCATAAACAGATGGCTGAGATATCAGATTGAGTTCAGAGTCTGGATAGAAAATAAGATCAACAGAATGAAGGAAAGGAGGGAATCAGAATTTCAAGGAATTATTCAAAAGATGTCTCAAGAATTCAACAATTTCAAAGATAAAATGACAAAAGATTTTGACACATTGAGACAAGAGCTTGCATCCCTCAAAGATCTGAAAAACACAGTAGAATCCCTCACTAACAGAATGGAACAGGCAGAAGAAAGGATCTCTGGCACTGAAGACAAAGCTTCTGAACATGCCCAAGCACTCAAAGAGGAAGAGAAATGGCAAGCAAAAACGGATCATTCTCTCAGGGGGCTCTTGGATAATACAAAGAAAACCAATATTTGCCTTATAGGAATCCCTGAAGGTGACACAATTGTTCACAAAACACAGAGACTCTTCTTCATGAAATTATGAAAGAGAACTTTCCAGAGATGCCAAGAGATTCTGAAATTTAGATAGCAGACAGTTTCAGAATCCCAGCATAACTCAACCCGAATAAGACATCCCCCAGGCACATCATTATTAACTTCACTAAAGTTAATATGAAAGAGAAAATTCTGAAAGCAGCTAGACGTAAGAAAACCATAACCTACAAGGGGAAGAATAATAGAATGACTGCAGATCTCTCTGCTAAAACGTTTCAGACTAGAAGAGGATGGTCATAAACTTTTAATATCCTAAAACAAAAAAACTTTCAACCCAGGATCCTGTATACAGCTAAACTGAGTTTCATCTATGATGGAGAAATTAAATATTTTAATGACATTCACATGTTGAAGAAAATTGCCATAACTAAACCAGCTCTCCAAGATATTCTCTGACCTATCCTCCATAATGACCAGTGTAATCTTCCACCACAAAAGTAAACTCACTCAGAAACTTTTGATCAAATTCCAATTTCCATAATGGCAAAAGAATTAAAAATGACCACTGGACTTTTAAAAAACTCGATACCCAAAATTAGACCTTATCAATATTCTTATCAGTATTCTCAATTAATGTGAATGACTTAAATTGTCCCCTAAAGAGGCACACATTGGCTGACTGGATACAAAAACTCAGGACAGATATCTGTTGCATACAAGAATCTCATCTTATCTTAAATATAGACTCAGGGTGAAGGGATGGTCATCTATATTCCAGGCAAATGGAAAGCAGAAAAAAGCAGGTGTTGCAATTTTATTCTCAGATACAATAGGCTTTAAACCAACAAAAGTGAGCAAGGATAAGGATGGTCACTTTGTATTTGTTCAGGGTAATACTCAATATGATGAGATTTCAATTATTAATATTTATGCACCCAAGCAGAATGCACCTCAATTTATAAGAGACACTCTAACAGGCTTTAGCAACTTGATTTTTTCCAGCTCCATCATAGTTGGAGATTTCAACACTCCTTTGGCAGTGTTGGATAGATCCTCCAACAAGAAGTTGAGCAAAGAAATTTTAGATTTAAACTTAACCATCCAACATTTGGATTTAACAGACATCTACAAAACGTTTCATCCTCAAAACAGAATACACATTTTTCTCATCAGAACATGGAACATACTCCAAAATCCATCACATCTTAGGTCACAAGTCTAACCTCAGCAAATTTAAAAGAATAGAAATTATTCCTTACATCTTCTCAGACCATCATGGAATAAAAGTTGAACTCAGTAACAACAGGAATCTCCAGATTCATACAAAAACATGGAAGCTAAATAACCTAATGCTGAATGATAGGTGGGTCATAGACAAGATTAAGAAGGAAATTACCAAATTTTTGGAACAAAACAATAATGAAGACACAAATTACCAGAACCTCTGGGATATCGCTAAGGCAGTCCTAAGAGGGAAATTTATAGCATTGCAAGCCTTCCTCAAGAGAACGGAAAGAGAAGAAGTTAACAAATTAATGGAGCATCTCAAGCAACTGGAGAAAGAAGAACACTCCAATTCCAAACCCAGCAGAAGAAAAGAAATAACCAAAATTAGAGCAGAATTAAATGAAATTGAAAACAAAAGGATTATACAACAGATCAATAAATCAAAAGGTTGTTTTTTTGAAAAGGTCAATAAAATAGATAAACCTTTGGCCAACCTAACGAGGAAAAAAGAGTAAAATCTCTAATTTCACCAATCAGAAATGGTAAAGACAAAATAACAACAGACCCCTTAGAAATTAAAAAATCCTTAATGAATATTACAAGAAACTTTATTCCAGAAATGTGAAAAACTGAAGGAAATTGGCCAATACTTAGAAGCATGCCACCTTCCAAGACTTAGCCAGAGTCAAGTGGAAATGTTGAACAGGCCTATATCAAGTTCTAAAATAGCATCAACTATACAAAATCTCCCAAAAAGGAAAAGCCCGGGACCAGAAAGCTTCACATCAGAATTCTACCAAACCTTTAAAGAGGAACTAGTACATATATTACTTAACCTTTCCCAAAATATAGAAAAAGAAGGCATACTACCCAACACATTCTATAAAGCAAACATCACCTTGATCCCCAAACCAGGAAAAGACCCAACAAGAAAAGAAAATTATACACCAATATCACTAATAAATATTGATGCAAAAA
>NW_003852466.1:7253508-7261841 GCF_000181295.1 Otolemur garnettii
GGAAGAAAAAGTATCCAATGTACTCAGTCCTACTATGAAACTAATTTATGGCTTTCACATGAAAGCTATAGCCCAATTATAGCCCAGGAATACAAGGAAGTGGAAGAGGGAGGGGAGGGAAAAGAGGAGGATGGGTGGAGGGAGAGTGATTGGTGAGACCACACCTATGGTTCATCTTACAAGGGTACATGTGAATCTTTCTAAATGTAGAATATAAATGTCTTAACACAATAACTAAGAAAATGCTATGAAGGCTATGTTAACCAGTTTGGTGAAAATATTTCAAATTGTATATAAAACTAGCACATTGTACCCCATAATTGCATTAATGTACACAGCTATGATTTAATTAAAAAATAAGTAAATAAATAAATAAAAACCCAAAGCTATATATACATACATATATATATATATATATATATATATATCTTGCTGAATATTGTCTGGGCAACAGGTGATCTTCTGGGGTATGAGATGATAATCACAATGCTGACATGGCTGTACAAGATGGAAACTTGGGGCCTCTGCTGATTTCTCAAACCATGCACGGTGGAAGGCCTAAATCTTACCTCAGCCCACTTAAAAGGCACTTTAAACTGCCAACCTGGCCTAAGCAGAAGCTTTCCCAGGAAAGCACTTGTCGCTGGGATCACTCCTGAAGTGGCCATCAACTTACGCAGTGTGCCAAAACCAATCTCACACTATGCCCCTGAGGGCCAGGGCTGTAACGCATCTCAGTCCCCACCTTTACGCTGCTCAGTCACTAGATTACTCACCCCCACCTAATTCTTGCTCTGCGACCCTGAGACAGAGCTTGCTGGGGCAGTTCTCCCACAATGGTTCCATGTGACCCACAGCCAAACACTATTAGCTCTGTCTGGCTCTGCAGCTCAGTCTGGGGACCTAGATGATGCTTAAGGTCCTTCACTCTCTTGCCCAAGTTCTCCCAAGGTAGTTCAACTGAGTGCCAAGTCAAAAAAAAAAACGCAAACAGATCACAGGTAAGGCCTTCCCAGGTTGCAGTCTCACTGCTGCTGAACTTACAGCGCCAGCAGGATTAGACCAAATGTACACACACAAACTCCTGCCAGTTCTCCATTGCTTTTGTTCTCCTTATGGGGCCCAGATGTCCCTCGCTGACTCCCTGTGTCTCCAAAGGGATGTTTCTGGGCAGATCCCCCCAGCCAGAGATGCCTGAAGTCTCCTCTCCTCAGACTCACTGAGCCCAGTTGCAAGGAAGCTTTTACTTGTCTGCCATCTTGCTCCTAATCCTTACTTGTTTTTTGTTGTTGTTTGTTTGTTTGCTTTATTTTTCTTTGTACTTTTATTTTTTTCATTTGTACTTTCTTCAGTAGCAAGGGCTCCATTTTCACTATGGTTTTTTGTCTCTTTTATTCTTTTTTCTTGTCTATTTCTCTCCTTATTTTTCTCTTTTTGTAGAGATTTTCCTACTTTTTTCACCTGTCCTCTATAAACTTCTCAAACAACAATTAAGATACACCTCCTTTTTTACATCTTTTATAATTTTATTTTTAATTGTGTTTATATTTTTTTCATTTTTCTGATTTGTATTATTTGATTTCATTCTGTATTATATTTAAGAAACAAAGCCTTACTCTCAGGCTTGGGCTGGGGTGCCACAGCATTAGCCTGGCTTCACTGAGGCCCTGAACCCCTGGTCTAGAATGTCTTTCCAGCTTTTGCCAAGAACAGTATTGGTAGGTTCCCACAATGGCATATTGCTGATTTTATTCCATATTTGGTGATAGTGCAGTCCTGCTTTTGCTCAGCCTAGTAAGGACCTCCTGATCATAAAGGGAGCACCCAACCCAGCCCTTCAGAGTCCTGAAATTGTGATTGTATTACTCCTGTCTCTCTCTTTCTGTTCTTCTCCTTTTTTTCCAATTTTTTCTTTTTATCTCCTTCCTCTTTTCTTCTTCTTCTTTTATTTTTTTTTCTTCTTTATCACTCCTACTCTTCTCTTCCTTTGGGGTTTATACCAAAAGGACACTTCATCACTTAAGCACAGAGACAAGCTAGTTTAAAGACAAGTAGGAAATGAGAGGAAAAAGTCAGGAAAGGAAGTAAACAAGAAAACATAGAGACATTCATGGTGGATCATTCCTGTAATCCTAGCATTCTGGGAGGCTGAGGCAAGTGGATTGCTTGAGCTCAAGTATTCAAGACCAACCTAAGCAAGAGCAAAACCCTGTCTCTAAAAATTGCAGGGCATTGTGGTAGGTGCCTATAGTACCAGCTACTCAGGTGACTGAGGCAAGAGAATCACTTGAGCCCAAGAGTTTGAGGTTGCTGTACCACAGCACTCTATGGAGGGTGACAAAGTGAGACTGTCAAAAGGAAAGAAAGAAAGAGAGAGAGAAAGAGAAAAACAAAAAAGAGGAAGAATAGGAAAACACATGTGAGGAAGAACCAAACCAGAACAGATCAACCACCCCCACAGTCCCCCAGATGATTCTACCTATGAAGAAATAATGGAAATGACACAAAGGGAATTTAGAATATGGATGGCAAAAACAATGAAGGGAATAGAAGAGAAAATGAAAAATAATCAAAAGGAAATCCAAAAATAGATCCCCAAAATTGATAAAAGACATGAAGAAATTAGAAACGATATAGTGGAGCTTAAGGAATTCATGGAGTCAATAAGAGAACTTAAAGATGTAGTAAAAAGTATCAATAACAGATTAGACCACGGAGAAGAAAAAATCTCAGAGCTAGAGGAAAAAGTGTTTGAGCTAACCCAGGCATTTAAAGAGGCAGAAGAGAAGAGAGAAAAAAGCAGAAAGTTAGCTTAGAAAATTATGGAAGGCCATGATATCCCTGAGGGAAAGAGGAAGGTCCCAAAGGAATGGAAGCTCTTCTAGAGGATATCATAAATGAAAATTTGCAAAGCATCACCAAAGCTTCTGATACATTCATTTTAGAGGGATATCAAACTCTGAGTTTGAACTCAGTTGAACTGCCTTGGGAGAACTTGGGCAAGAGAGTGGAGGACCTTAAGCATCAACACAAACAGAGCATCTCTAAGACACACTGAAATGAACCTGTCCAAAGTCAAGATGAAAAAGAAAATTCTGCAAGCAGCCAGAAATAAGTGCCAATTGACCTAGAGGAGCAGATTCATCAGAGTGACAGAGGACTTTTTAGCTGAAACTTTTCAAGCCAAAGAGAATGGTCAGCTACCTTTAACCTCCTCCTCCTTCCTCCTTCCTCCTCCTCCTCCTCCTCCTTCTCCTCCTTCTTCTTCTTGAGTCAAGCTGTTGCCCTGGGTAGAGTGCCATGGCATCATAGCTCACAGCAACCTCCAACTCTTGGGCTCAAAAAATCCTCTTGCCTCAGTTTTTCTATTTTAGTAGAGACAAGGGGGTCTTGCTTTTGCTCAGGCTGGTCTCAAACTCATGAGCTCAAGCTATCCACCCACCTCATCCTCCCAGAGTTCTAGGATTAAGGCATGAGCCACCATTCCCAGCCCCTTTAATCTTCTTAAACAAAACAATTTTCAGCCCAGAATTCTGTCCCCTGCTAAACTAAGCTTCAAAATCAGTGGAGAAATCAAATCTGTTACTGACATATGAACATTGAGGAAATTTGCCCCAACAAGACCAGCTCTACAGGAAATTCTCAGACTAGTTCTCCACACTTACATCACAAAGGACTACTAGCAAAGCAAACACCCAAAACTAAAAGACAAAACCTAGCTTCCATAATGGCACAAAGAATAAATTAAGCAATGACCTTTCACAAAATAAGATGACTATGGCTTGGCACCTATAGCTCAGTGGCTAGAGTGCCAACCACATACACCAGAGCTGGTGGGTTCAAATCCAGCCTGGGCCTACCAAACAACAATGACAAGTACAACCAAAAAAATAGCCGAGTATTGTGGTAGGCATCTATAGTCCCAGCTACTTGGGAGGCTGAGGCAAGAGAATCACTTAAGCCCAAGAGTTTGAGGTTGCTGTGAGCTGTGATGCCACTGTATTCTATAGAGGGTGAGAAAGTGAGACTCTGTCTCAAAAAAAAAAAAAAAATGACTAGAACTGTTGTAACCCAGCTCTCTTTCTCCTGCCCACTCCTGTTCCCCAGCCCTCACCTGTCCCCCCCCCAACCCATTTCCCTCCTCCTCCCTTCTCCCCCCAGAGTCAACTCGGGAACAAGTCGAGTCCCTCCTCCCCCCATGGTGGCTGAGAACAGTGCTTCCCAGCCACGTTCCCAGGCCCCCTCCTTCCCCTAGGTTTGCCAAGAACAAGCTTCAAGTACAAGGAAGAAAAGTCCCAAGTTTCACAAAACCCTCAAGTTCTCAATAGACGAACAATGGTGGAAAACTCACTGAGACTTAATTAATTACTGTTGGATAACCATAACCATTGTGATACAAGATGTATCCATTGTCAACCGAAGCTGTATTAATTATTGTTGCATTGCTGTGTCCATGACTACCCAAGTTGTAACCCCACCTTAACCAGCCACGTTTTGCTTCTGTAATATGCTTGCCCAAAGCCTATAAAAGGCAACTCACCCTCATGCCTGGGCTGCTGACCGTCTCTCAGAGCAGCAGCCCCTGTGGCAAGTAAAATAAATTACCAATTAATTAACCTAAGTGGAGGTCTGACTCTATTTTTCCAGGTCTCCTAAGTTATTTCAGAACTCCACCATACATACCAATTCTCTCAATAAATGTAAATGGCTTGAATTCTCCAGTACAGTGGCAAAGTCTGGCTGACTGGATTAAAAAAAAAAAAAAAACCCACAAGCCATCTATGATGTCTCTAGGAAACACACCTAACTTTGAAGGACAAGACAACAATCAGGGTAAACGGTTGGAAAATATTATTTCAAAAAAATGTAAATTGGAAGAAAGGAGGTGTAACAATCTTGTTCTCAGACATAAGAAGATAAAAATGGTCACTTTATACTGGTCAAGGAAACAAGACAATATTTCAATTCTAAATATTTATGCAAAGACTTTATGAAGACTTCAATGGCTATCACAACAAGAAAATTAAACAAATGGCACTTAATTAATCTGAAAATCTTCTGCACAAGTAAGGGCACAGAAAGTAAAGCAAAAAGACAACATTCAGAATGGGAAAAGATATTTGCATGATATGAATCTGACAATGAGTTGATTCCTAGAATCTACAGAGAATTCAAATTAATCAACCAAAAAAGAGCTAACAATCCCATCTATCACTGGGCAAATTATATAAACACAACCATCTCTGAAAAAGACAGACAAAAGTCTAACAAACATATGAAAATTTCTCATCATCAGAGAAATGCAAATCAAAACCACCCTGAAATATCACGTAACCCCAATAGGAATAGCCCACATCACAAAGTCCCAAAGTTGCAGCTCCTGGTGCAAATGTGTAGAGAAGGAAACACTTTTACACTGCTGGTGGGACTGCAAACTAACATAACCTCTTTGAAAAGAAGTATAGAGAATCCTCAAAAAATTCAAAATAGAATTTCATCCCACAATCCCATTACTGGGCATCTACCCAGAACGAAAAAAATCATTTTCTGATAAGGACATTTGTACTAGATTGTTTATTGCAGTTCAATTTACAATTGCCAAGATGTGGAAACAACCTAAATGCCCATCCACCCAGGAACGTATTAATAAAATGTGGTATGTGTACAACACGGAATATTATTCAGCCATGAAAAATATGGAGACTTGACATTTTTTTATATTAACCTGGATGGAGTTGGAACACATTTTTCTGAGTCAAGTATCACAAGAATGCAAAAATAAGTATCCAATGTACTCAATACTAATATGAAGCCAGTAGACAATCTCATATACATCCACATAAGAAAAATACTCAATTCAATTCAAGATAGGGGAGGCAGGAGAAGGAAGTGGGGAGAGCAGAAGAGAGTGGGATTGGGGTGCTCCTACCTAAGGGTACATGGCATACCTTCTGGATTTGGGACACAACTACAACAGGGACTCTTCCTAACAAATGCCAACATCGTAACCTAATTGCTTGTACCGGCAGAGTAGTCTGAAAAAATAAAATAAACTCAAAAAAGAAGTCATTTATCTGTTTACAAAAATCCCTTTCCCCACTCTCCTTCCCCTAATAAAGTTGTAGTAAACCTTTATCTATCTTTAGCAGTTCAGACAGCCACTTCTTTTGTGCATTCACATATGCACATGGATAAACTTTGTCTTTTACCCTGCCTGGCAAGCTATTGTCAGTTAAATTAGCAGGCCTCAGCCACTAAGCCTGAGCTGGTAAAGAAGAGAAAAAGATTTTCCTCCACACTACAATGCAGATGAACTTCAAAATATAGTCACATAGTGTATAATCCCATTTATATGAAATATCAACATTAGGCAGATTCTTACAGACATAAAGCAGATCATGGTTACCAGGGATTTGGGGGAAAGGACAATGAAAAGTGACTGCTTATGGGTATAGGGTATTTTGGGGCAATGAAAATGTTTGGAACTAGGTATAAGTACAGATACTTTGCAAATGTACTAAATGACACTAAATTGTTTATTTTAAGATAGTTTAAATTGTGTTATATGAATTTTGCCTCAATAAAAAAATAATTTTACTGGGACTCAAGTATAGTGAATTTCAAATAACAGGATAAAGGTCTTAGATATATTCTATAGATAACAGGGACATTTTCTCAAATTTTTCTTTTTCAGATGCAAAACCATGCTCCATTGTCCAAGCTCTTGTGCAGTGACACAATCATGGCTCATTACAGTCTCGAACTTCTTGGCTCAAGCAGCCCTCCTGCCTTAGGCTTCTGAGTAACAAGGATTACAAGCATGAACACCCACACCTGAGTCTAAAATATTTTCTTAAAAACAAACCACACATTCTAGAAAGATTAAGTTTTATACATGTGTTTATCCAAAAACAAAACATCCAGTTAAGAAGTAGAGCATTCAATTGACTTTGAAACTGCCCTTTATGAAATTAATAAATGGTCACAAAGTTGGAACAGTGTTAGGGTAAAAAATACACTCACACACACATATAGCGGGATACACAATTTTACAAAGGAAAAATGTGTATTAAAATTGTCATGCACAAGTCATGTTTGACTTCTGCAGTTACAAGAGATATAAGATATACAAGATAACAAAATGGTATTGGTATATATTGAATATTACAATTTTAATACAGTGTTTTCCTTTGTTAAAATCCAAGTACATTTTTGGCACCCTCTGTATAACCAGCCATTGTCCCCTAAGCTTGCTTTCCTGTAATTACTCACTACTCATGAGTCATATAACTGTTGGTCATAAAGATTCTTAGCTTTCTTCAGTGCTGTAGATAACATCTAGATTAGTTTTTCAGACCCTGAATTCCAGTGGCTCATCCCAAGAAACTGTCTCACCTGGTCTTGTGACCCCAGGCAAGAACTGACTCAGCAAAGATGACAATTTCTACACCTCCATGGTTCTACCCCGAACCCAGTCAATTAGCAGATCCAATTGTCTAGCCTGGCCAAACTGTTTTTAAAAACCTTTTCTCCCAAATTCTCAGGGATGGATTTGAGAACTTTCTCCCATCTTCTTGCAGGATGCCTGGCTCGCTCTTGAGCAGCAGGCTTTCAGCCTGGTAAAGCTGTGATGACTTGTCTCAATGAGGCTCCCAGTTGTGAAACTGTGGTGTGTTTGTTTCAAACTTGTTCTCCCATTTACTGAAGCTGGCAAGCATAGCACCCAGTTCGTCTTCATTCATTGCATGTGATCACAAGAGCCTCTTTTGGTGTTTAGACAAAAACCACTCTATGTTCACTTGAGATATTAACAGGTTCTGAAAATGCTGATTTATAATGACCTGATGAGAGCATAAAGCAATATATACAATAAGTGAGAAGTAAGGGGGCAGGGGAAGACCAATAATAGACACAGAGAAAATTATTCAGAGGCACCCAGGTAACATCTGATAATTGCCTTATCCAAAGTTAGGTCTCATCCTGGGTTTGCCTGTTTCACATGAAAAGGAAAGTCTGGTTTCCTTAAGACTCAGGTAGATGTCTGGAGAACACTTAGAGAACTAAAAATAGACCTGCCATTCGATCCTACAATTCCGCTATTAGGTATATACCCAGAAGATAAAAAATCACATTACAATAAAGATGTTTGTATCAGAATGTTTATTACAGCACAATTCATAATTGCCAGGTCATGGAAGAAGCCCAAGTGCCCATCAATCCACGAATGGATCAATAAACTGTGGTATATGTACACCATGGAATACTATGCAGCCCTACAGAAAAATGAAGACTTTACCTCCTTCATGTTTACATGGATGGAACTGGAAAATGTT
>NW_003852466.1:7262077-7269399 GCF_000181295.1 Otolemur garnettii
CACAATGACTATGCAAATGACATGAAATTTATGTGAACCAGCTTGATGAAAGTATTTCAAAATGTATATGAAAACACTACACTGTACCCCATGTTTGCATTAATGTATAGAGCTATCATTTAATTAAAAAAAAAAAAGAAGACTCAGGTAACCTTAGACAACATTTTACAGAAACTGAAGATGAAAGCTTTTGGACACTTAGACAAGAGAAGGCCCTGCATCTGTCAAGTTATACTGGGTTTCTATAATAACTCAACATTTTCACAGTTAATGCCCCACCAGATTCACATTTTTACCCTTGAACTGATCCCAGGAGAAGAGGAAACAAAGGCAAAGGCGAGGCCCCTATGGCTGCTAAATCGGTGTTTGTAAGTCAAAAGCCACGTCCAATGTCATGATACCTAAGCTTTTATTTCTGTATTTTGACCCTTAAGGGTGATGATGAAACCTGAGTCCCAGACCTCAGCTGTGGCCTTCCCTGCCTACACATCAGCCTTGGTCCTTACCTACGCTGTTTTATACAATGTTGTCAGTCACTGAAGGGCATCAGGGAAAACCCCTTTTGACTTCACTGTCCATCTTCATTATAGATCATGTTCCCTCTTACCTTTCTCATGCAAGGACTTCAGGACCATCACATTGTCAAAGATGGAATGTTAAATACACTCTTTTAAATTGAAAAGGAAATGAAAACAAGCTGTAAAGAAAGGAAAACATACTGTATCTAATTAAATTATTGTAACCCATGAGTCAGCCTTGTATAGAAAATGTAACTATACTACTAGACATTTTTTTATGCCTATGTAAGCAAGACCTCAACTTTTAACTTTAGAGCACTTTTAATTCTGGATTCTCTGGAGTTCATAATTCTCAGACATCCATTTTCAGCTTTTCACTTGAACATATTCTTCTGTATAACTGGATTTTGATCTTTTTGACATTATAGATTCATTTTTCTTTCTTTTTTTTTTTTTTGGACAGAGTCTCACTTTGCCACTCTCGATAGAGTGGCAAAGCTCATATCATCCTCAAACTCTTGGGCTTAAGTGGTTCTTCTGCCTCAGCCTCCCAAGTAGTTGGGACTATAGGCACTGACCACAGTGTCCAGCCATGTTGTTGTTTGGCAGTCCCAGGCTGGGTTCAAACCTACCATCCCCAGTGCATATGGCCAGCGCCCTAGCCTCTGAGCTATAGGTGCCAAGCCAATATAGATTTATGTCTTAATGTACTCCCATAAACCTCAATGTCACACTTCACCTATGTTGGTTGTGTCCATCTTGTCCATTAAACCATGAGCTCTCTGTAAGTAGAAATGGTTTCCTACATTTCTATAACTCCAGGGATCAGCAAAGTGCAGATGGACAGAGAGGAAATATTCAATTAATGCATGTGAACTCCATCTGTGGTTCATAAGGGCAGATTGAACACTTTGCTCACCACTGTTTCTTCAATATATAGTTCAGATGAGTGAACAAACGAAAAAATAGGTCAATTAAGGGAGACATATATTAAGCTAATTTCATTTCTTTGATCCCTTCACCAATATTAAAATATCCAAATGGAATTTTTTAATAATAGATGGTAGTGGGCGGTGCCTGTGGCTCAGTGAATAGGGCACCGGCCCCATATCCCGAGGGTGGTGGTTCAAACCCGGCCCCGGCCAAACTGCAACAAAAAAATTGCTGGGCGTTGTGGTGGGCACCTATAGTCCTAGCTACTTGGGAGGCTGAGGCAAGAGAATCACCTAGGCCTGGGAGTTGGAGGTTGCTGTGAGCTGTGTAATGACATGGCACTCTACTGAGGGCAATAAAGTGAGACTCTGTCTCTACAAAAAATAAATAAATAAATAGATAATAATAGATGGTAGTTTGGACATTTTGCCTATATATTGCTAAACATCGGCTTGGTGGATATATCTAGATGTGTGATACCATGAATTTGAATGACTGAATATTAGACTTCTTTAGAAATTTCATCATGGTTAGGTATAGTCATTTTCTTTGTGAGCACTATTAGTTAATCTGCTTTTATGAAACAAAATAGGCTTTCTAGTCTACTTTCTTCTAATGAGAGCTATTCTGTCCTGAGTAGATCTGCATGCTAAATATCCATGATTTTTCTGATGTCCTTTCTTAGCTAAATCACCTTCCTGCCCTGGGAAAAGACCTGGAATTGCTGCTCATAGTTGGCCCTGCATAACTCGTGTCATTTCTTTGGCCTCGTTTCATGACTTTAAAGTAATTTTCATTTGCACAGAAATGTTCATATGCTGTACTGAACCATTGTCCTTTTCACATTTTGGAAACAATAGCAAAAGTAAGAGGGGGGAAAGACTCTTCTGAGCTTTTTAAAGCATGCCTTTGTACATTCACGTATTAAATACTTGCTTATCACATATTTTAACAATAATATTTTATTAACTGGTAGGTTAATATAACTGGTAGATATTCAAACTTATAACACTGACTTGAGACATTAGGAAATTTGAAAACTCTTTAGACTCATAGAAAATATGATTATAGAATTGTTTAAGTGTTAAGAATATACTTTTTAAGACAAAGTCTCAATTTTTTTCAAGTACTACAATATAAATTATTGTGTGGGGTAAATGAATAGATACATTGAGACATGAATACACAGATATAAGTAGATAAAGATATACATTACACTTAGCATCAAAGTCTTGAAGTTTATAGTATATTTATAGCATAAACTATGTATATTTATAATATATTTTATTAGTACAAACTATTGCATCTTATATATATAAACATACATAGTCAAAATCTCTGTTTTTCAATACTTATAGTACAAATCCTTTTTACATATTTGTTTCTATTTAAAAGTATTTGTGCACATTTTAATTTGTAACTTTGGACCTAACATATTTGGCTCTTACTAGGACAAATGACAAACCTAAGACTATGTTGTAGTATAGGAAAAATAAAATAAGAACTATTATTATTAATGTCATTGAATTTGTTTTTATCTTATACCACATTCTCTAAGAGACATATTTTCTGGCCTACCAGAATGCTCAGATGAAGAGAGTGGATCATATCAATATATACAAATAAATGAGATTTTTTTTTCTATGTGTGATAAATGTTAAAATGTGTGGGCTCTGGAAAAATTCTCAGGTTCACCTTGCCAAGAAATTCCTTGGTCATCAGGGATATTTCAGGAATATTCAAAGCGCAGATTTCTTATTACTTTGCATTTAGTTGCTGCAAGACTCTTTGACAAAGAGTTTCTTGGTTCTCAGCTTGCTTTATGGAGGTTTTCCAAAGTTGTTCTCTTTGAATGGAAAATTTTTCTTTGCCAACATTAAATCGGTTCTAGGCTTAAGTTTGATTACTGTCTTACATATTTGAAAAGGGGAGTTAGAATTTGGGGTCAAAAGAAAAGGTACTTAGAGATACTATTTCCAAATAGGACCACTATCAGTAACATGAGCTAAATTGAGTAAAAATAGTCCAGGTTTTAAGAACATGTAATAGAGATGATGGCCTGAAAAAAGGGGAAAACAAATTCAGTCTCTTAAAAACCCCCTTTAAAATGTTTTCTGTTTCTCACCCTTTTCAAGAATTAAAACCACATCCTTGCCTCAGGCCAGCAGGTGGGTGAGGCAGGGGAGTGTCTTTTGCTCTTTGACTGCAGGAGATGGCTCAGCCAAACCCTGCTGGCAGAAGTCCCAGGAGCTTCCCACTGTGGTCTGGGCTTGCAGGGGTCCTAGCAGATTCTGGAGATGAAAGGATCAGAGCCATCAACTGGAGCTGAGCAACAATATCCTGAAGCTGAGAACCCCTGCCTTAAACACTGTACTTTTGCTTATGGGAGAGGAATTTGGTACTTTGAGATGACAGTCTGATATTTCCCACTTTGCTGGCAAAATTAATAATAAATTTATCTTTCTGTTCAACCACTTGTCCTCATTCTTCTGATATAGCCTCATGGAGAAGTGCTGAGCTTTCAGTAACAAATGCACAAAAAACATGCTACTCTTTTCTTAGACAAAGGAGTTGTAACAAACTTTGTGGGTTTACTTTTTTTTTATTATTAAAAAGCTTCTTCTATGAATATTAAACTAAAGCACATATGACATCACCCTTGGATAGAGTGCCGTGGCATCATAGCTCATAGTAACCTCAAACTCTTGGGCTCAAGTGATCCTCTTGCTCAGTCTCCCAAGCAGCTGAAACTACAGGTACCTGCCATGATGTCCCACTATTTTTTTTCTATTTTTACTAGAGATCAGGTCTCTCTCTTGCTCGGGCTGATCTCAAACTCCTGAGCTCAAGCAATCCACCTGCCTTGTCTTCCCAGAGGGCTGGGATTACAGGTGTGAACCACCATGCCTAGCCATGTGTTTCTTTTCTTTTCTTTTCTTTTCTTTTTGCAGTTTTTGGCCGGGCTGGTCTTGAACTCACCACCTCCGGCATATGGGACTGGTACCCTTCTCCTTTGAGGGGTTTCTTATTTTTGAACCACATTTTTCTCCTTCTAATTTCACATTTTATTAAAGACAAATCACAACATAATGAATTTATTTACCAAATAAACTATATTCTTAGTATGCTGGCTCTGATTATTTGCATAAAGTACAGTAAGAATAATTATTAGCCATCTAGGCTTTTCTTTCTTTGATGATGGCTTTCCTAGGGCATTTTATAAAGAGTTTCAGGTTAGACTTGAAGACCTCTCACAAGCCAAGGTTTCATCTGTGCATTAGAGACGTGTATGTATTGGGTAAATTCCTCTTCTTTCAAGATCTCAAAGCAACTTGGAGTTCCTGGACCTGTCAGAAAATGACATTCTTTACTCACTGCAGATCAGGAAGTGTTATTAATGAGGTATCTGGCCAGTTTTCCAACAGGCTTTCTATTGGCCTTATGAAGTCAACCTTAATTCCTTAATACAGTCAGGGGTCCTCAATCTTTTTAAACAAGGGGCCAGTTAGCTGTCCCTCAGACCATTGGAGGGCCAGACTGTGGGCCCAGGATGAGTCAGCTGCTAAGCAGGACAGGCAATGCTGGAAAGAACACCCGGCAGGCTGGATAAATGTCCTAGGCAGGCCGCATGTGGCCCGCAGGATGTAGTTTGAGGATGCCTGGTCTAGACACCTCGGAAACTATGTCCTTCCATTCAAAGCTTTGGTAAAATAATCAGTGTTTTTCATTGTATGTTATTGAAGAAAACAGATTCTTATTGAACTTACGTAAATAACTATATTGATGGAAATTAAGAATATTTACAAATGGCTTTCAAATTCCAGAGAAATCAAGGACAGAGTAAAATCTTTCACATTTTGTTTTTAAGTACACACATTGCTGAAAGCTATAAATAGCTCAAAAGATGGAAAAAGGATGTCTTGATTTCTGGAAAACAGAACATAGCAATGTTTCAAACAAAAGTCATAAAAATTAGCTTAGTCCTGTGTAATTAATTTCTGTTCTGTTTGAGGTTAGGTCAGCAGTACTCATGGACATGTTATCTTTCTAATTAAAGTCCTGGAAGTTTGCTTTCAGTTCAATGGTGTATAATCTTCAAAGCTATCAGAAATTTATATTCAAGAGAACCTGTCAGCCTTTCCATTGCTTTCCTTGAAGGACAAACTTTGGACTTAGCCAGTTTAAAAAAAAGCACTGTCTGAGATGAATCAAAAATTATTACTGATAACATACCATAAGGCAGACCAATATTCTACAATATTCGAACATATATACAAATATAATCCACAGAAAATTAAACACCATTTCATATTTGACAATGTTTTCTATACAGTTTTAACATATCAAATAAGCCTAATATGTCTTTCTTAGACTTTCAGCAGTCTTAATATTTAAAAAGCTAATTTGAGATCAAAAAGACCAAATTTAGAATTTTGATTTTGGAAAGTTTGTCAAATATTAAAGGCTTAACACAGTTGTTCAAATAGGATCACAAGTCAAAAGATTCCAAAGGCAATACAGGAAGTTGTATGGGTGTAAATTTTAAGTCTTTTGAAGTTTGGTCCTCTACAGTCAACCAAAATCCAACAACATAGCAATAGTTTCTTTTGGGAAAGTTACTAAAAAGTAAAAAACAAAACAAAGCTGTTTTCTTACAATGTGATTTTTAAATTAAAGGGAAACAGGCAACCAAATTTTATAAAGCGTAGCCAACTGGATCGCACGTAGGTTCCTTAATAAATTCCCTCTTACAAGATCTATTTAACCTGCACAGACAATCTACAAACATGCTAAGCTTTCTGCCTTGTCTTCTTTTTCACTTTTAACCAGTCATTTTATTTCAGGACAAAAGTTGACCATGTAAGATTCTTTCTTACACAAGGCTATTTTCCATTCTGTTTAATCTTTCTTACCAAAAAAACACTTTTCATACAGCAGGATCACAATTTACTATAACCATTCACTTAGCCAAACTGATAATTAGAAGATTTTAACAGGCAAAAAAAAAATCTTATTCTTTGACAGAGAAAGGACTTAGTTTCCCAAATAATCTAAACAGGTGAAGTATTATATCTTACAATTAACTCAGACATTTTATGAAACATAGCGTTACTTTAAGGTTTTAAGTTACTGGATAGTGTTCAGAAACCACAACATAGTCACAGTCCCTGATGTCTTCCTAGTCCTACGTCTCACATAGCTATGTGGCAGCAAAGATAGCTGCAAAGGACAGGACCAATTTGCATCTTTAATTCATTTACCAGGTGCAGAGACTGGAGCGTGTAGCTTCTCTCAGAATAGCTAGGGGGCAAAATCACAGCAGAGAAGAAGGGACCCTATGGGCTAGACTGTGCCCTGCAGCTGCTGGCCTAAGTACTGGGAACATGTCCCTAGGCCTCATCATAGCTACCTATCTATACCTCAAAATTCAGAGGCTCAAAATCAAAAACATAAGCTCACGGTCAAATCCAGAAAATTTAGAAACATGACAGAGGTGGCAGTTTTATAAGCTTTGAACATCTGAACTTTAATAACAGTTTAAAAAATAATTGTATTTATCAAAGAATACGAAAGTCACCTAAACACAAAGTCATTTGAGTTCTTTTCTGTTTTCCTGATAAAATGTTTTATTTAAATGCTTAACTTTTCTTTTTTTTTCTTTGCAGTTTTTAGCTGGGGCTGGGTTTGAACCAGCCACTTCTGGCATATGGGGCTGGCACCCCACTCCCTTAAGCCACAGGCACTGCCCCTTAACTTTTCTTTTTTAAAAAGCCAATTAATTGGGGAAGCACCTGTGGCTCAAAGGGTAGGGTGCCAGACCCATATGCTGGGGGTGGCAGGTTCAAACCTAGCCCCGGTCAAAAAAAAAAA
>NW_003852466.1:7271247-7272798 GCF_000181295.1 Otolemur garnettii
TTTAATGGGGATTGCATTAAAATTGTATATTGCTTTGGGTAGTATGGACATTTTAACAGTGTTGATTCTTCTCAGCCATGAGCATGGTATGTTTTTCCATTTGTTAACTTCTTCAGTTATTTCTTTTCTTAGAGTTTCATCGTTCTCTTTATAGAGATCTTTCGCATTCTTTGTTAGGTAAACTCCCATATATTTCATTGTCTTTGGCAATACTGTGAATGGAATAGAGTCCTTGACTATTTTTTCAGCTTGACTATTCTTGGTATATATAAAGGTATTTCTCATTTTTGTCTGAGACCTCCTCAGAATGGCCTTTACCATTAGCAATGATCATGACCATTTAGGTAATCTCTAAGAAGACTGAGACTTTCTCTATAGCTCTGCTCTGCCAAGTCCTCACCAGAATTGCCAGTGAAGGTTCATTCACAACACAGGTTTTTTCTAGCATGTACAGCCAAACTGGTCCGGCCTATACCCTTACTCAGTTCCAAAGCCACTTCCATATGTTTAGGTATTTCTTATAGCAAAACCCCACATCTCAGTACCAATTTCTGTCTTAGTCCATTTGGGCTGCTATAACAAAATACCTCCAAGAGGGCAATTTATAAACAGAAATTCATTGCTGACTGTTTTGGAGGCTGGACATTTCAAGACTACGGAGCCAGCGCGTTCCGTGTCTGGTGAAGACTCCATCTCCATAGGTGGCATCTTCTGTGTCCTCACATAGCAGAAGGGGCAAATAAGCTCCCTCAGACCTCTTTCATAAGAATGGGGATCCCATCCATGAGGGCAGCACCCTCAGGACCTATCACCTCCTAAAGGCCCCACCTCTTAATACCATCACCTTGGGGCTTAGGCTGCAATGTAAGAATTTGGGGGGACATAAACATTCAGACAATAGCATCAATAATCCAAAACACATAAGTACAGCTTTGGGAGAATTTAATTAAGATCTATTCACCCAATAAACATCTCTTTATAATAATAGGTAATAGATAACATTTACTGAGCTTTTTCTATGTTCCAGAGACTTTTTTATATTGGTTATGTCATTTAATACTCACCAAAACACTATGGAATTCCTAGCACTGTTATCACCTTTTCTTGTTATTAACCCTTGACTTATAGAGCTTAAGTAACTTGCCCCAAATTTTACCTAATAAATGGTGAAGCTGATCATACAAGCCAATGCCTGTGTAATAACAGAATCTAACACCCAAGTTATAGAAATGTCAACTAAGGACCAGACAAAGTACTTGATACTGAGAATATGATGGCTGATAAGATACAGCCCCTACCTTCAAGGACTTCAAAATCAAATGTGAGAGGTGAAAAAGTCTGGTAGTCACAAGATTTAAGTGTCATAATGAAATGAGTACAGATAAGAGTTTATGAGGGCATATGAGAAAAGCACTCAACCTAATTTGGGAGCCACAAGAGAATTTTTTTTCCTTTTTTCTTATTTTTTTTTTATTGAATGGTAACTGTGTACATTAATGCACTTCTGGGGTACAGTGTGGGGTTTTCACATGCAATCTGAAATACTTCCAT
>NW_003852466.1:7277404-7278629 GCF_000181295.1 Otolemur garnettii
TTGTGGATGAGGTCTTCAGTTATGTCTGCCCCATTTTTCCTTGGGGGAGTTGATCTATTCTGGTTATTCGAGTTGCCAGAGTTTTTCCGCTGATTCCACCCCATTCTGAGTTTACCTTGTTTGGAGGCCTTATCAGAACAGTTCCATTGGTGGCTTCTTCTGGTTGCCCAGAGAGAGAGAGGCAGAGCGTATCTGTTGTCTACTCCCAGTTCTCGGGTGTTGGGGCAACTGGGGTGCAGTGGAACGGCAGCAGCTGCACGGGAGTGTGCGTGGCCGTTTAGACCTCGTTCAGCCTACTGGCGCAACCAGTGTACAGGAGACCGGCAGTAGCCGGATCAGTCCTAGTTCAGCACCCTTGAGCGGTTGGGGGGTGGGGGAATGGCAGCAGTAGTGTAGGGTATGCAAGCGATCAGATCAGTCTTATTTCGGCCCCACCGGAGTAGCTGGGGGGAGTGGAGGACTCCTTCACCGTGGCCTGTTGGACGTGTGCGGCACTAGCAACCCAATCTATTCCCTCCCAGCCTGAGAGCCAGAGTGGGGAACTCCTCCACCTCCATCTGTGGGACACACATGGCTCTAATAAACAGTTCTTGGCCTGCCCAGAGCGCTAGACTCCTCCACCACCTCCTGCAGGGTGCACGTGGCTCTGGCAAGCAATTCTGGGCCCACCCAGCACAGGTGCCTGGAGCAAGGAACTCCTCCACTGGCCCTGTGTGGTGTGCGTGTCTCTAGAAGGCTGTTTGGGGTCTGCCTGAAACGGAGGACTCCTCCACCACTGCCCGTAGGACACCCATAGTACTGGCAAGCAGTTCTGGTCCCACCCAGAGCCCTGGAGCGGAGATCTCCTCGGCTGCCTGTGGGGTGCACGGCTCTAGCAAGCAGTTTTGGGTCCTCCCAGAGTGGAGGACTCCTCTGCCACTGCCCACGGGGTGTGCGAGGCTCTAGCAAGTAGTTCTGTGCCTGCCCAGAGCAGGGGAAATCCTCTGTCGCCACCCGCGGCCTGCAGGAGGTGTGCTAGCAAGCAGTTCTATGCCCACCCAGAGCCTTGGAGCAGGGATCTACTCTGCCGCCTGTGGGGTGTGCAGCTCTAGCAAGCAGTTCTGGGCCCTCCCAGGGTGGGGGACTGGTCCGCTGCCACCTGTGGGGGTGTGCAGGGCTCTAGCAAGTGATTCTGTGCCTGCCCAGAGCAGTGGGAAGTCCTCTGCTGCCACCTGCCACCAGCAGG
>NW_003852466.1:7279233-7293026 GCF_000181295.1 Otolemur garnettii
CAGTTTTTCTTCCTTTGCTCAGGAGCCTCTGACCAGGGTTGCTACCAGTTGGCCATCTTCCCAGAATCCCCCCACAAGAGAATTTTTAAGGAGATATCTTTTAAAATGCAGCATTTCATATAATTTAGTAATGTAATTTGACTGTATTGTTATTTACTTTCCATATTCATTTAGCCCACCATAACTAACCCCAAATTGCAGCCCATTACTCGACTATCCTCCTTATTTATTCCTTAACTAAAAAAAGGAGGTAGGAGGCTTAGCACCTGTAGCTCAGCAGGCCTGCCAAACAACAATGACATCTACAACCAAAGAATAAAATAGCCCAGCATTGTGGCAGAAATCTGTAATCCCAGCTACTTAGGAGGCTGAGGCATGAGAATCACTTAAGTTCAAGAGTTTGAGGTTGCTGTGAGCTATGACACCATAGCACTCTACTAAGGGCAACAAAGTGAGACACTATCTCAAAATTAATTAATTAATTAATTTAAAAAGGAGGTAGGAAATGCTAATAAAAAACAAGTGCTTTGATGTTGTAAAGAACCATTATTTTCCAGATTTAATATAAAGAAATTTTTATTTTTTAAAATAAAACATGATCACTGTAATATTTAAAATTTAATATTTTCCAATCTAATATTATCAATTTCCTGATAACATTTTTATAAGATGATTATTAAATATCCTTTTACATATGAATATCATCTTAAATTTAATTATCTAGACCAATATATCTTAGATATTAAAAGGTTACCTGAGTTTTCCTTTTTAATATATAATTAAAAATATGCATCCAAAGTAAACACATCCTAATCTTTGCAGATAGCAATACTTTCAATGCAGAGTTTTGCCTGATATTCTTTATGAGAATCTTCATGCTAACACTTAAGTTTTACCAGAATCTTTTAAAGGAAGTGATTTTTACTGGTGTCTCTATATCACTGGCCTCTTTGTGCCATCTAGTGAAAGTTTACAAAGTATTAATAGAGAATAAAATCTAGGAAGCTCTTGCTGGAGACATGCAATTTAATGATATTTGAGATGTACAATTCTTTTTAGAAATCCACTTGTCATTGCTATTACTGAATAAATGTTTATGCCCTTTTCACCAAATTCCTAGCCTCAAAAATGGAAGGTAATTTTTTTTAAGTATTACAAAGGGGTTTTACTTTACTAAAGAACATTTCCATGTGTAGCAGTTTCGAATTAAAAAAATTTCAATTGTTCATTAGGCTAGTGAAAAATAAATAGGACAATCTAGGAATTACACAGTGGGATAACAAGAGTCTCCTTTCAGGAAAACTCACCTGCAGGATTTAGACAGGAGCAGGACCTGTGATTCACATCATTTGTAAAGGGAGATCATAAATGGCTAAGACACACACTTCAACAAAGGCATATGGAAATGGAGACAATAGATTACACTTGGTGACACTTTACAGACTCAGAATAAGACAGCATAAACACTGACCACACATACTAATTAACACAGCACTGGGCTAAGGAGGAAATAGAGGATAGGCCGTGGCCTCCTTCTGTGTCTCACCAGCTCCAAGCTGAAATGACTCCCTCTTTGGCCAAACAGAACCTGCATCTTGACCTTGACCTGTGTAAGTGCAGGTGATTGTGAGAGGTCAGAGGAAGAACACAGCTAAGACACTACCTGGAATCACACCAGTTAATCTGCCTTCCAGAGAGTGCATTTCTGATATAGCAATGCCTCGCCTTCTCGCAGAGATCTGCCTTCTTATCTGCTCTAAATCCTGGCCAAAGGTCCAAGCCCACTTTGTAACTTGCAGACTCCCTCTGTCTCTCCTGAGAAGGAGAATGCCCCAGACGTTCAACCCCTAAGAGGAAAATACTAGGTGTCCTTTCAGAAGTAAAAGTCAAACAAATGAACAAAAATCCACACAACTATGAGGTCTCAGCTAAAATAGGACAAAGTATACCTTTATATGTATATGTAAATATACACATTTTATGCACATATACACATAAAATAATCACAGTTGCTAGCACATCACTTAGTCATATTTTCTACATAATACTGACCAACACTCAAAAGTATTTTGTTACTGATTTCTTGCTTATTTTTTCCTATATCTCTCTTACCTGGAGTGTAAGCTCCATGTGGATTGGGTCCATGTTTACCTGGTGCATTAATGAATGTAGTGCAGACCCAATAATATTTGCTGAATGAATCAGTGAATCGACACCAACATTTGCCTCCTGCTATGTTGCAGCTCAAGATGAGTGACATGTAGCATACCTACACCATGAAGACTGAGAGCCCATAGGGAGAAGTGCAATAAATGGTGCAGAAGCAGAGATCACTGGAGGAAAAGGACTCACAGGGTAGACAGAACCCACAGGATGGGCATAAGGGCCAGTTTCAGTTAAGAGAAACAGCATCTACAATTGCACCAAAAATGAACAGAAATACTCTTGAGCTGAATTTGGTTATAGGAGTAAGGAATTGAGAGTTCTTCGTTTCATTGCTGTAATTTAAAAAAAAATTAGAGGCCAGGCACAGTATTTCATGCCTATAATCTTAGCACTCTGGGAGACTGAAGTGGGAAGATTTTTTGACCTTGGGAATTTGAGACCAGCTTTACCAAGAGCAAGAGCAAGACTCCATCTCTATTAAAACAGAAAAAAAACTGTAAAAATAAATAAATAAATAAAATAGAAAAAACTACATAGGTGTTATGGTGAGCTCCTGTAGTCCTAGCTACTTGGGAGGGAGGCTGGAGAAGGAAGGTCGCTCAAGTCCAGGACTTTGAAGTTGCTGTGGGCTATGATACCAGGGCACTTTACCCAGGGCATAGAGTGAGAGTCTGTCTCAAAAAAGAGAGAGAGAGAGAGAGAGAGAAGAAAAAGAAGAAAGGAAGGAAGGAAGGGAAAATGAGAGAAAAGAACATTAATTGCATGTGGAAAGGGGTGAAGTGTTGGGTCAGGATTTGTTTCCTTTTTGAGAGTACAGCTGGGTTTCTTCCTCTCTTTTAACCAGATTCAGATTTTAAATGTTAATTTGAAGAACTGACATCTGCTTGTCTAAATGGGATCCCAGACAGCAGAGATGATGTCACTCTGTTATTGCTGCAGCTCAGCATAGTGAACAGTGCTAGAACCTATTAGGAACTCAATAAATATTCATTGAATAAAAAGTAAAAGAAAAGAAAAAAATCCTCTGAAACCAACTGGAGAGGATGACTGTGACTTCCTACAGGGATTTCCAGGAAGGACTGAGGCAATTTGGTTGTACAGATGGAATATCAGATAGTCCAAAGTCTTATATACATTCCTCCTGAGCAAGATACTCTAACTTTTTAATTCTGAGTTTTATCTAAGACAGAACTAGTAAAACTGTACTTATTGAGATTTTATAAGAAAAAAATGAAATATTGTATGTGAAAGATATAATATATGCTGATTATTGGTTTTCATGATGCAGTTTACTGCACTCTGATTACCTCATCCACTCCACTAGAGAACACAAAAGCAAGGAGCTTTTTTAATCATCTGTGAGTTCCTGATACCTGGTGCATTTCTGTCTTAGTCCATTCCTTCTGCTATAGCAAAAATGCCTTAGACTGGGTAAATCACAAGCAACAGAAGTTTATTGCTCACAGTTCTGAAGGCTGGAAATTTCAAGATGAAGGCACCAACAGATTTGATGTTGGCTGAGGGTCCATTTTTCATAGGTGTCACATGCCACCTTCTAGTTGTGTTTTCACGTGATAGAAAAGCAAATAAGCTCTCTCAGGCCTCTTTTGCAAGGCACTAATCTCATTCATGAGGACTCCATTTCCCAAAATATCTCATCTCTTAATACCCCTACATTAAGGATTAGTTTTCAACATATGAATTATTGGGGGTAGGGGATCTGAGCTCTTGCATGAGCTCAGCAGATGCTCAGCTCAAAAAGAAGGATGGAAGATGCAGTAGCTGACTCCACATGTCCATTTCATATTCTTTTCTAACAATACTGACTTTATTTTAGGAGAAAACTTGCACAGCTAAAGTATACATCTTACCAGACACCCTCACAGCTAAGTGGCCAAGCATGACCATAGAAAATAGTTTACAGATTTTTGGGGGCTCTCCAGGAAAGTCACTTTCCTCACACAATCACTTTCCTCATATGACCTCATCCTCTTTCTCTTTTCTTTCTTCTGGGAGGGAAAACAGACAAGAGGCTGAAGTTGAGGCAACCACCTTGTGACAATGAAATGGCAAGTAGTGGGACAAACAGCACATGAGAGGGATGGTAAATTGCAGGGTGAAAAGATCCCAGAACAATCCCGGCATTACACAGCCATTGCCCCAACTCTGAACTGATAAGCTACTTCCCATCCACAGAAGGGGTTATATAGAGAATAATGTTACTTGTTCAGTTTCATTTATCAACTGTCAATAGGCTAATCTATATTACAGTTAGTCACCCAGCTTTGCCAACATCCACATGGAAGAATTAAAAGTAGGCTATGTCCAAACTGATTTTATTTGGAGAAATCCAAATGCTTGAGACAACATAAAAATAACATTCTCTTGCTTTTATCTCTCTCTCTCTTTTTTTTTTTTCTTTTTTTTGAGACGGAGCCTCAAGCTATCCCCCTGGGTAGAGTGCCATGGCCTCACAGCTCACAGCAACCTCCAACTCCTGGGCTCAAGTGAGTCTCTTGCCTCAGCCTCCCAAGTAGCTGGGACTACAGGTGCCCGCCACAGCGCCAGGCATTTTTTTTTGGTTGCAGCCATCATTGTTGTTTGGTGGGCCCGGGCTGGGGATTCGAACCCGCCACCTTAGGTCTATGTGGCTGGCACCTTAGCCGATTGAGCCACAGGCGCCGAGCCACTTTTATCTCTTGATTCTAAAAAAAATTCAAGTAAAGTTACTGTTACATTAAAATTCTGATGTCCATTTCCTACCAATTGTGTAAAACCATATTAGCAAACTCTAAACAATACAGAAGATTAACACAATTATTGGGGCTGTTTAAAGTTAAAGTTATCTTAATTGTGATTTCTTAATTCTGGTTTAAGTCAATACATCTAATTTTGTAGGCTTAATTAACTTTATAATTTTTGCTTTAATACATAAGACATTGTGGGATAACTATGAGAAAATGTTCATTTCTGAAAATCTAATGAAATTACTTATATAACAGAGGCAACTGACTCAATTAATAATTTGGGGTATTATTTTTTTCTTACAAAATTGTCTCAGTGCTCCCCCTAGTGGTTTCTCGCAAAATAGACATTTATCTGTTCTGGATTTAAGCCACTTTTAGAGCTCAAATTTTCAAAGAAAATTTAGTCAAAGTCCTTTCTCTCATTGCTTACAGCAGTCACGCAAACATGGTGAATGTTCCTAAAACCCACCAGACTTTCTGTAAGAAGTGTGGCAAGCGCCAACCCCACAAAGTGACATGGTGCAAGAATTCCAAGAGTTCTATGTGTGTCCAGGGTGAATAGTATTATGACAGAAAGCAGATGGTGGGCAGACTAGCCCATTTTCTGGAAAAAGGTTAAAATCACAAAAAAGGTTGTGCGGAGGCCTGGGTGTGTCGAGCCCAACTCCCAATCTAAGAGGACTCTGCTATTAGGAGATGCAAGCATTTCAAACTGGGAGGAGATAAAAAGAGAAAGGGCCAAGTGATCTAAGTGCCTTTTGTTTTATTATGAAGACCATAAAATCTTGAGTTTATGTTTACTTCCTCAGGTTGCAATTGGTCTTTTGGGAGAGAATAAACTCCCCAATAAAATTCCTCTTATGGAAAAATTTATACTTTATGAAAAACAAGAAGAACAAAATTCACCTAAACTCTAAAATATTGGTATAAATGACAAAATATGCAGTGAAGCTGCATGAAACCTAAGTGCCAAGGTTTAAAGGTAGCCATTTACCCACCCCTCCATTCAGAAACATTCATGAGTACCCACTATGTGCCAGACTCTGTTTTAGATGTCAAGGATTCGTTGGTAACCCAGGAAGCACCATGCCTGACATGCAATGAGGATCTCTGACAAAGTCAAAGAAAAAACAAAATGCGCATAAATTGTCACAGGAGCTGAAATAGAGAAGAGTTGTAACAGGGTAAGGTTTTCCTTATAAGAAGGCAAATTTAAGTTGATCTCCTAGAAGAGAAGGAATCAGCCCTGTGAGAAATGGGGCAGCATCCCTGGCCCAGGGAAGAGCAGAGGTGCTATGGAGAAGGCCAGGCTCAGGCAGCCAAGGCAGAGGCATGGAAAGCACAGGGGAAATAGCCCTGGAGGATCAGGAGTGAAGTAGAGTGGAGCCAGGCAGTTCCCTAAAGAGCATGGTAAGAGGCCAGGTGAGGTGGCTCACACCTGTAATCCTGGCACTCTGGGAGGCCAAGGGGGATAGATTGCCTTGAGCTGAAGAGTTGGAGACCATCTGGAGAAGAGTGAAACCCCTAGTAAAAGAAGAAAAAAATTAACAAGAGTGTGGTGCATGCCTGTAGTCCCAGTTACTTGGAAGGATGAGGCAAGAGAATCACTTGAGCCCAAGAGTTTGACTTTGCTGTGAGCTATGACACCATCCATGGCACTCGACCTGGAGCAAAGAGTGAGACCCTGTCTCAAAACAAAATGAAAGAACATGGCAAGAAATTTGAATTCTATTCAAATTGTAGTGAAAACCTATTTCAGATACATGCGCAGGAAAGTGAATAAAACAATTTATGTTTTAAGACTTTGACTTCTCTGTGAGCTATGATACCACAGCACTCTACCTGGAGCAAAGAGTGAGACTCTGTCTCAAAACAAAACAAAAGAACATGGCAAGAAATTTGGATTCTATTCAAATTGTAGTGAAAACCTATTTCACATACATGTGCAGGAAAGTGAATAAAACAATTTATGTTCTAAGACTTTGACTTTGCTGTGAGCTATGACACCACAGCACTCTACCTGGAGCAAAAAGTGAGACTCTGTATCAAAACAAAACAAAAGAACATGGCAAGAAATTTGGATTCTATTCAAATTGTAGTGAAAACCTATTTCACATACATGTGCAGGAAAGTGATTGAAACAATTTATGTCTCTTCGCTTTAAGGAGATCACTCTTGCCACATGGAGAAGAGGTGGGAGGGAAACAAGAAGAGAAAGGAACATGTCAGCTTACAAGACTGAGGTGTGCTGTCAAGACATGGAAGTGGCTTGGACTCAGGTGACTCAGAGGATAGGAGAGGGGTTGAGCACTTATTTAAGATGTGGTATGAAGGTAGAATCAAAAGACCCTGCTGAAAGACTAGATACAGGAAAAGAAACCAAAAACAAGAACCTAGATAAAGATACATACAGATAAGGAGAAAGTGGCAGGGCATGTGTTTGAGGTGAGGATGGGGTAGGGAGGAAGTATTCTATTTGGAGTGGAAAACAAGAATAACTCCCAGAAGTTCTTTGAAGGAACTGACTCTTTTACAAAAGACAGGTAAAAAGAGAAAAATAGAGAAGTTTGGTAATGTGTACGTCATACATATATACAAAGTCTGACAATTAAGTGAATTTGCCACCAGGCTCTTATGGTGGCAGGACTGTATAAACAGCCTGGTCAGGATTCATAACTGTGGTATATCAGTGTCTCACAGCTGTGTTCATGTCAACATGTGGCGGTGTCTTGTTGAGTGGTGCTCTTTACTGCTGTTGCATGTTTTTGTGTGCTATTGAGAGAATGTTGGAACTTGAAATAGAGCAATAAACAAACATTCATAAATTTCTTGTTAAACTCAGCAAAAGCAGAAGTGAAAGCAGAGAAGTGTTAATCCAGGTTTATGGGGATTATGCCATGAAAAAAACAGTGGTATAGAGGAAAGGCAAGATGGCCAAATGGAGCCAGCCTCTGACAGAAGCTCCCTTCCAGAGGGAAGGATAATGTCCAGAAAGTACCCAATTAAGCTGAAGACTGGGAGCTGAGCTGAGAAGAGTGATAACTGTAGGTCACCTTTGCTGAGGCAAGCTGTGACTCCAAGAAAGCAAACTTCAGGTATAAAATTCATCCCAAAGGAAAAGTGTCCATCCCTTCCCCCAAGAAAGTTGTGGTTTTCTTTTTGTTTTTCTCTTTGTTTGCTTCTGTAGGTTTTCTATAGGTGAGCTGTGAACTGAGAACCTCTTGTCTCAGTCCATGGGTAAGAGCTGTAGGAAGTGGGGACGACTACCCCAGAGGGACCCTGTTGTGACCCTGACCACTTTCTTGCCAGGCAGAAAAATTGAACTAATTTTTTCTCTGTCATTCTGAATTTCTAGTCCACCCTTCCCTCCTTGCCTGATGCTCCAGAAGCCTAATCCCCACAGAGACTGTGGAGGAGGCTCATGAGCAGAACCCCCTGCCCTGCTGGACCAAGCGCCCAGTGCTCCACCCTGCTGGAGCCTCTGCACTGCCCCCCACCCTGCAACAGTTGGGGGCTAAGCACTCTCCTTGCCAAAGTCACCAGGTGCCTTGCACTGCCAAAACCATATGCAGCTTCCCCCACCCTGCTGCTGGTTCCCTGCTGCTGAATCCATGTGCCCCACACTCCCGTAGATGTTCCTATAGCCAACTCCCCAGCTATGGCAGTCTTCTGGGAACAGCGCAGAGTCACTTCCCACAAAGATTCAGCAACAATAGAGCAATCCAGCTGGAGTCTAATCTTGGAGAGACACCTCCCCAACTCTGAAGACTGCCAGAGGAAACCAGACCTCACTCTATAAGGATTCTGGTGCTGCAGAGTGGCTGGGGCAAAGGTGGTGGCTGAAGGAGAAAAGCATTTGCTGACTTGTTATCCTCAGGATTAGACTGAGTGCAGGTGGAACACTCCCCAGTGGCTATTGAGTACCCAAAACAGGCAGACCTCAGCTCCTCCAGCTGGCTGGTGGCAGAGGGTAGTGGCCAGGCTGAAGGGGCATTGACCTTCCTTTGACTCTGACAGGCACAAGGCCCCAGCACGTCTGCTTATTGGAGGGAGCAGGACCTCAGCCCTATGTGGCTGAGTGTGAAAGAGGAGCAATGAGGAGAAAGAGACACAGCCCCCTGGTCCAACTGTGCTACCTTTCTGACTCCACAGAGCACCAGAGCAAGCCAAATTTGAACAGCCAGTAGAACTCTGCCATCTCGTAGCTGGAGACCTTTTGAACTCTCCCACTTGGGAGTCCATACTGACTGGGTCAATTGGTTTGGGACGCCTAACCTGGGCCAATCACCCAAGGACCCTCTTGGGTGGTACCCTGGTTGTGTGGTAATGGAAAGGGTTGATTTTCCTCTTCCAGTTGTTGTCTATGGGGAAGTGGAGTGTCTTAGTTGCTTGTATTTCTCCACAGCTAAGACTTCAAACCAGAGTCACCAATCCACTAGGATCAGACAAGGACCAGCTGAATACAAGACAGAGCCACCTAACCCCACCACACCAAGCAGGTTTCTTCAGCCTCAGACTGTAATAACATATGGGTCCTTTGCAAAGGTGTAAGGGAAAAAGCTGCAGTCACCAGTCCCAGATCCTTGACAAAGGTCTGGTTAACCACAACTCCAGGAGCTCTGAATCCAATTTCACCTTACCTGCCCATCTATCCAACTGGTGAAAAACAATCATGAGGAGGAATCAGTGGGAAAACTCTGGCAACATGAATAATCAGAGTAGATCAACTCTCCCAAGGAACAATATGGCAGACACAGCACAAGATCCCATTCATAAACAAATGGCTGAGAGGTCAGAAATCGAGTTCAAATGTGGATAGCAAATAAGATCAACAGAATGCAGGTAAAGATGGAATTAGAATTTCAAGGAGTAGTTCAAAAGATGTCTCAAGAATTCAAGGAATTCAAAGACAAAATCACCAAAGATTTTGACACAGGGATTCAAGAACTTGCAGCCCTCAAAGATCTGAGGAATACAGTAGAATCTCTTAGTAAGAGAATGGAGCAGACAGAACAAAGGATCTCTGACATTGAAGACAAAGCTTTTGAATGTTCCCAAACACTCAAAGAGGAAGAGAAGTGGAGAGCAAAAACGGATCATTCTCTCAGAGAGCACTAGGATAATTCAAAGAGATCTAATATTCACCTTATAGGAATTCCTGAAGGCAACAAGGTTACTTCAAAGGATACAGATACTCTACTTCATGAAATAATCAAAGAAAATTTCCCAGACATGCCTAGAGATTCTGAAATTCAGATAGCAGACAGTTTCAGAACTCTAGCATGACTCAACCCAAATAAAAAGTCTCATAGACACATTATAATTAGCTTCACCAAAGTTAATATGAAGGAGAAAATTCTGCAAGCAGCCAGACATAAGAAAACCATAACCTACAAGGGAAAGAACATTAGAATGACTGCAGATCTCTCTGCTGACACCTTTCAAGTTAGAAGACCTTTAATCTCCTTAAACAAAATAACTTTTAACCCAGGATCCAGTATCCAGCTAAATTGAGTTTCATTTATGAAAGAGAAATTAAATACTTTAATGACATGCACATGTTGAAGAAATTTTCCATAAATAAACCAGATCTCCAGGATATTCTCAGACCTATCCTCCATAATGACCAGCACAATCTCCACCACCAAAGTAACTCACTCACTCAGAAACTTTTGATCAAATTCCAACTTCCACAGTGGCAAAAGGATTAAAAAAATGTCCACTGGACTTTCAAAAAACATGATACCCAAAATATTACCAGGCTTATCAATACTCTCAATTAATGTGAATGGTTTAAATTGCCCTTCAAATTTAGATCTCTTTAGTTCTCTTTGAATTACTCCAGAGCTCTCGGAGAGAATGATCCATTTTTTCTCTCCACTTCTCTTCTTCTTCAAGTGTTTGGGAGCTTTCAAAAGCTTTGTCTTCAATGTCAGAGTGGCACAGGTTGCCTGACTGGATACAAAACTCAGGCCACACATCTGCTGCATTCAAGAATCTCACCTTACCTTAAAAGATAAACAGACTCAGGGTGAGAGGATGGTCATCTATAATTCAGGCAAATGGAAATCAGAAAAAAGCAGGTGTGGCAATTTTATTTGCAGATACAATAGGCTTTAAACCAACAAAAGTAAGGAAAGATAAGGATGGTCACTTCATATTTGTTATGGGGCAACATTTGACATTATGAAATTTTATTTATTAACATTCATGCACCCGACCAGAATGCACCTCAGTTTATAAGATAGACTCTAACAGACATGAGCAATGTGATTTCCTCCAGCACCATAATAGTCAGAGATTTTAACATCCCTTTGGCAGTGTTGGATAGTTCCTCCATTAAGAATTTAAGCAAAGAAATTTTAGACTTAAACTTAACCATTCAACAATTACATTTAATAGACATCTACAGAACATTTCATCCTAAAAAAAAACTGAATACACATTCTTCCCATCAAGCCATGAATCATCCTCCAAAATTGATCACATCTTAGGTCACAAGTCTAACCTCAGCAAATTTAAAAGAATAGAAATCATTCCTTGTATTTTCTCAGACCATCATGGAATAAAAGTTGAACTCAGTAACAAGAGAAATCCACATACTCATACAAAAACATGGAAACTAAATAACCTCATGCTGAATGATAGCTGGATCATAGATGAGATTAAGAAGGAAATTACCAAATTTTTGGAACAAAACGACAATGAAGACATGAATTACCAGAACCTCTGGGATACTGCAAAGGCAGCCCTAAGAGGGAAATTTATAGCATTGCAAGCCTTCCTCAAAAGAATGGAAAGAGAGGAATTCAACAACTTAATGGGACATCTCAAGCAACTGGAAAAGGAAGAACATTCCAACCCCAAACCCAGCAGAAGAAAAGAAATAACTAAAATTAGAGCAGAACTAAATAAAATTAAGAACAAAAGAATCCTCAATCAATCAAACAGTTGGGTTTTTTAAAAGGTCAATAAAATAGATAAATCTTTGGCTAACCTAACCAGAAGCCAAAGAGTAAAATCCCTAATATCATCAATCAGAAATGATAAAGGCCAAATAACAACAGACTCCTCAGAAATTCAACAAATCCTGAATTAATATTACATAAAACTCTATTCTCAGAAGTATGAAAGTCTGAAGGAAATAGAACAATACTTGAAAACATACCACCTTCCTAGAATTAGCCAGCAAGAAGTGGGAATGTTGAACACCCTATATCAAATTCTTAAATAGCATCAACTATAAGAAGTCTCCCCAAAAAGAAAAGCCTGGGACCAGATGGCTTCACATTCATCAGAATTCTACCAAACCTTTAAAGAGGAACTAGTACCTATATTACTTAACCTTTTCCAAAACATAGAAAAAGGAGGAATATTTTCCAACACATTCTATGGAGCAAATATCATCCTGTTTCCCAAATCAGGAAAAGATCCTACAAGAAAAGAAAATTATAGACTAATATCTCTAATGAATATTGATGCAAAAATATTCAATAAGATCCTAGCAAACAGAATCCAACAACACATCAAACAAAATTATACATCACAACCAGGTGGGTTTCATCCCAGGGTCCCAAGGATGGACGTAAATCCATAAATGTAACACATCACATAAACAAATTAAAAAACAAAGACCATATGATTCTCTCAATTGATGCAGAAAAAGCTTTTGATAATATCCAGCATCCTTTCTTGACCAGAACGCTTAAGAAAATAGGAATAGAAGGAACATCTCCTAAACTGATAGAGGCCATCTACAGCAAACCCACAGCTAATATCATATTGAATGGAGTAAAACTGAAATAATTTCCACTCAGATCAGGAACCAGGCAAGGGTGCCCATTGTCTCCACTGCTTTTTAACATCATAATGGAAGTCTTATCCATCACAATCAGGCAAGAGAAGGCAATCAAAGGGATCCAAATAAGACCAGAGGAGATCAAACTGTCACTCTTCATAGATGATATGATTGTATATCTGGAAAACCCCAGGGACTCAACTATAAAACTCCTAGAAGTGATCAAGGAATACAGCAACAAAATTAACCCTCACAAATCTGTAGCCTTTATATACACCAGCAATAGTCAAGGGGAGAAAACAATCAAGGACTCTATTCCCTTTACAATACTGCCAAAGAAGATGAAATATCTGGGAGAGTATCTAAATAAGGACACGAAAGATCTCTATAAAGAGAACTATGAAACTCTGAGAAAAGAAATAGCTGAAGATGTTACAAATGGAAAAATATACCATGCTCATGGCTGGGAAGAATCAACATTGTTAAAATGTCTATACTACCTAAAGCAATCTACAGATTTAATGCAATTCCTATTAAAGCACTCTGTCATACTTTAAAGACCTGAAAAAATTAGTACTTTGTTTTATATGGAAACAGAAAAAAACCTCGAATAGCCAAGACATTACCCAGAAATAAAAACAAATTGGGAGGAATCACACTTCCAGACTTTGGACTATTCTATAAATCTATAGTGATCAAAACAGCATGGTACTGGCACAAAAATAGAGAGGTAGATGTATGGAACAGAATTGAAGACCAAGAGGTAAACCCAGACGCTTATCATCATTTGATCCTTGATAAGCCTATCAAAAATATAAACTGGGGGAAAGATTCCCTGTTTAACAAATGGTGCTAGGTGTATTGGCTGGTGACCTGTAGAAGACTGAAACTGGACCCACACCTTTCTCCTCTAACAAAAATTGACACTCATTGGTTAAAGGACTTAAACTTAAGACATGAAACTATAAAAATTCTTAGAGAGTGCAGGGGAAAGACTTGAAAAAATTGGCCTGGGAAAATACTTTTATATAACTTCAAAATACATTACTGGGATCTGATCAAATTAAAAAGCTTCTGCACTG
>NW_003852466.1:7293298-7306487 GCF_000181295.1 Otolemur garnettii
GGAACACTTCTGCACTGCTGGTGGGAATGCAAGCTAGTACGTTCCTTTTGGAAGGAAGTTTGGAGAACACTCAGGGATCTAAACATAGACCTGCTGTTTGATCCTGCAATTCCTCTTCTAGGTATATATCCAAAAGACCAAAAATCATTTGGCAACAAAGATATTTGTACCAGGTTGTTCACTGCAGCTCAATTCATGGAAGAAGCCCAAGTGCCCATCAACCCATGAATGGATTAATAAATTGTGGTATATGTGTACCATGAAATACTATGCAGCATTAAAAAATGAAGACTTTACCTCTTTTATGTTTACATGGATGGAGCTAGAAAATATTATTCTTAGTAAAGTATCTCAGGAATGGAAAAAATATATCCAATGTACTCAGTACTATTATGAAACCAATTTATGATCACTCACACTTTCATATGAAAGATGAATCACAGCTATAGCCCAGGATGAAGGAGGGAAGGGGCGGGGTTTTAGAAGGGAAAGGGGTGGTTCGATAGAGGGAGGGTTAATGGTGGGACCACACCTATGGAGCATACTACAAGGGTACAAGTCAAATCTATCAAGTATAGAACACACATGTCTTAATAATTTGATTAAGTAAATGAGATGAAAGCTATGTTAATTAGTAGGATGTAAGCACTGCAATTTGTACAAATAATCAACACATTGAATTTCATAATGGCATAAATGTATTCATGATCTATGTACAAATGACTTAATAAAAAATAATTAAAAAATTAAAAAAATTTTAAAAAGATAAGAGCAGTGTATAAATATATTAAACATTTTTCTGAGGGGAGAGAAAGCATCACTGATGAAGAAAAGTAAAGGTGGCCAATAACAAGTAGAACTGACAAAAACAAACTTGCAAAAATTTGTCTAATTGTGCATCAAAATTGTCAGCAGACTGTGAGAAGCATAGTGGACTGAGTAAACATTGATAGAGAAACAATTAGGAAAATCGTAACTGATACTCTTGGCATGAGAAAGGTGTGTGCAAAAATGCTCCCAACGGAGCTCACCAATGAACAAAGCAAACAAGAATGGAAGTTTGCCAAGACCTTTTGGAGAAGAAAGATAAGGTTTGGGTTGTGTTATCACTGGTAATGAAACATGGATGTACCAATAAGCCCCCGAAACAAAGCACCACAGTACACAATGGAAGTCAGCCAATTCTTGATGACCAAAAAAGTTTCATCAGTCCAAATCAAGAGTCAGATATCAGAGGGATTGTTCATTATAAATTTGTACCAACTGGACCAACAGTTAACCAAGTTTACTCTTTGGAAGTGCTGAAAAGTCTAGATTAAAAAGTTAGTCAAAAATGACTTGAACTTTTCGCCAACAACTCATGGCTTTTGCAACACAACAATGCACCAGCTCACACAGCACTGTCTGTGAGAGAGTTTTTAGCCAGAAAACAAATAACTGTATTGGAACACCCTCCCTGCTCACCTGAGCTGTCCCTCAATGACATTTTTCTTTACTCAAAGATAAAGGAAATATTGGAAGGAAGATATTTGATGACATTCAGGACATCAAGGATAATGGAACAACAGCTCAGATGGCCATTCCAGAATTGCTCTGAGGATGGACTAGGCACTGGCATTGGTGCTTAGCTTCTCAAAGGAAGAACTTTGAAGGTGGCCACAGAGATACTCATCAATGAGGTAGGTAGCGCTTTTTCTAGGATGAGTTCATGAACTTATTATCAGAGCTCATATATGGAAGACACCCAGGGAATGAATAGCTTTCCAAGAAGTAAGTGGCTTTGAATTCTAGGTTATATTTCAGCTTCAGTAAATAACAGTAAAAGTTTAGAGAAGGGAAAAAAAAAAAAAAAGGAAAAGAACTTGAATCTCCAGGGATGATAACCTGTGGAAAAGCAAACAATGGCAGATAAAAGTTAGTTAATAAATTGTTTTCATGTATAATAGTTTCTCTGGTACCATCTCTGGGTCAGAAAGGTCTTTGTTCTTCCTGGTAGAAGCCAGGCAGGATACATCCTACTTTTAGACAAATAGAGGGAGGGCAGAGATATTTCCTGTTTCTGCTTCTTAATTGTCTTCAGCTCAAAGATTCTTCATATTTAGAGGTGATAAACTCTGGTCCCCTATAGAGGTTGTTACACTTGATGTGGTTGTAAGACATCCAAGAAAAGTGGTTAAGTAGAAATTAGGCATATAGGTCTAAAGATCAAAGGATATGTTTTCAGGGCATGGAACTCTAGGCATTGTCATTAAATTTAAGATATTTAACACCTCAAATCTGTTCAGATTACTGAAAGAGGATGTGTAAAGAGAGAGAAGCCAGAACTGAGGACACTCACACTTTAAGGTCCATTAAAGAAGGAGGAACCAGTCATCCATAACTAAAAGCCTATGATGCCATAGAAGATTCCTTTGCGAGAGGGTAGAGTAAAATGTTTTCATTAAGGTATAGACAAACCTGGGAAAATCAAGCTCGTTTGAGTTTGCTAGCAATATGCGCATGCTATGGTCTACTCTAAACTCATGTGTCCCCAACAAAATTCATGTGTTGAAATCCTAACCCCCCTTACAGACAGTATTAGGAGATGTGGCTTTGGGAAGTAGGTGCCCTAATAAAATATGCCCAGGACAGTCCCCTCACTTCTCTGAGCCAAGTGAAGACACAGCAAAAAGACAGCTATCTCTGAACCTCACCAGGTTTGAAATTTGCCAGCACCTTCGTATTGGTCTTCTCGGCCTCTGTAACAGTAAAAGGTACATGTCTGCTGTGTCTAGCCTCTGCCCCTCAGTCTACGGTATTTTGTTACAACAGCCTGAGCAGACAGAGACAGGGAAGATGAGATTAGCAGGTCCCACAGAGTGTGCAAAGGGAGCCAGTACAGACAAAACGTGGTGCAATTCTATGAAGTCTCTAACCATAGGACGATGTAGATTAGGGGTCCATAGAACTAGGGAGAATATACGTTCAAAATTATTCTTTTTTCTTTGAGACAGAGTCTCAGTTTGTCACTCTGGGTAGAGTGCCATGGTGTCACAGCTCACAGCAACCTTAAACTCTTGGGATTAAGCAATTCTCTTGCCTCAGCCTCCCAAGTAGCTGAGACTACAGGAGCTCTCCACAACACCCAGTTATTTTTTTGTTGCAGTTTTCATTGTTGTTTAGCAGGCCCAGGCCAGGTTTGAACCCACCAGCCTCAGTGTATGTGGCCAGTGCCCTAACCACTGAGCTACGGGCACCAGGCCTATTTCATTTTAAGTATCTATTTTGCTTCCAAATTTTATTGTGAAAGTGTTCAAACATACCCAAAATAAATAAGTGCAAAGAGCCCCTTTATTCTAATTGTGATTGTTTTGATGTACTTGCTTTATTTTTTTCAAATATACACACTGATAATTTACCTAAATTTGTGAAGTAAATTGCAGGTAATCACAACATTTTACCCCTACATATTTATGCCTTCATTCCCTAAGAATAAATCCTCCAACATAACCAAAATATCTTTACTATAAGGAAATTACTGAAAACATCTTTAAAAATTTCTAATATTCAATTTGCATTCAAATTTCTCTAATTGTCTCTGAAAGCACTTTTATTTTATTTTATTTATTTATTCATTTATTTTTGAGACATAGTCTCACTGATGGATAGAATGCTGTAAGTCATAGCTCACAGCAACCTTAAACTCTTGGTCTCAAGCCATTCTCTTGCAGCTAGGACTTACAGGTGCTTGACAGATGCTTGGCTAATTTTTCTATTTTTAGTAGAGATGAGGTCTCACTCTTGCTCAGGCTGGTCTCCAACTCCTGAGCTCAGGTAATCCACCTGCCTGGACCTTCCAGAATGGTAGGATCACAGACATGAGCCACCACACCAGCCTTCTAAAGGCTCTTCTAGAGTTAGCATTCCAAATCAGGATCCAGTCAAGGTACATGTTTTGCCTTTGATTATTATTTTTCTTTAGTCTCTTATAATACTTCTTCCATCTCTTTTGGGTATATGTGTGTCACACTGGCTTTCTCAGAGAGTTCAGCAAGGCAGTTGTCCACAGAATTGCCCACATTCTAGTTTTGCATTATTGTTTCCTCATTCTTTTTCTTATTTCTATGATATATCCCAGTTTTTCTATCGTAACCAGAAATTAGTCAAATGTTTAATTGATAGTTGAACATCTTAGGCAAGAACATGTCATATGTGTTGCCATCTATGGTGCAGTGCAAGGTACCAGATAGCACATAATGCCTGGGTATGTTGTCATTTATTGAATTTGTTAGCTATACAACCAGACTTATTTATAATAGTATGTTTTTTACTCTTGCAATTGGTAAGCAATCTTTGCACAATGCAAATATCCTTCTTTTCAATACTCCTTTCACTAAATAGTTTTGCCTCCATTGATAAGCCTTGCTTAAATCAATTATGATGTAGTGGTTGATGTTCTCACTGCAAAAGGTGATTTTTTTTCTAATTCCTTCATTCCTTCTATATTTGTCGGCTGGCTTTCATCTGTGTAGAAGAGTTTAAATTATACTTAATTGTTGAAGTTGAAGACATTGGAATGTCTGAATGTTTTTGTTTTTGTTTTTGCAGGGAGACACTTTATTTTACCCTCCTAAGTTCTCCAGTTGGACCCCTGAAAATTAAACTGAAAAATGACTAACAAGAAAAACTAAGAGTTTATTAACAAATGCAGCATGTGGTAGATTGGTAGAAACTCAGTGATGTGTAACTAATAATAATTAGAACTTGGGCTTACATGTTATTTAAACAAAGAACAATAGACTTACACAGAAGTGACAAGACAAAGAAAAAGGGGTTTAGGTTTTTAGGGGCAACAAACCGTGGGGAAATAAATACATGCAGAGAAAATCATGGAAGAAAAGGACTGTTTAGCAAGGTTTGCTATGTGGATTCTTCTGGGTGCCTTTTTTGGGCTGAGTCCAGTGTTATCTCTGGTGATAAGAATCTAAGCCTGCTTTTAGGGAAATGGGGAGCAGAGGTCTTTTTATTGGTATCTGTTGTTTCTCAATTGCCTTCAGCTCAAAATAATCTTTATGCCAAAGTAGCATATTTGGGAATGGCATATTTTGGTCTCCCACAAGTACTAATTAACATTATATGGTAGGAGACATATGTGGATAATATGGAAGGAAGACCCAGAAGAAACAAGCCCGTGAGAAGGTGAGAAGAAAAAGGAACCAAGAGCAGCACGATGCAGTTGATAGTGGCTGGGAGACAGCTCTACCGCACGGCCGGGGCGCGGCTCTACAGCACCGCTGGGGTCAGGGTGGGAGGCTAGGAGGCTTAGCTGTGAGAAAGGTAAGGAGTAACTCCATGGCGAGGCATTTCCGAAAGAAATAACTTAAGAACCAAGATAAAACATGTCCATGAAGATCCCCTTATAGTAACGGGGAAGCATTGTTTAAAATGGGAAGCAGGTGGCACCTGAGGCTCAGTGGGTAGGGCCCCGGCCCCATATACCGAGAGTGGCGGGTTTGAACCCGGACCCGGCCGAACTGCAAAAACAAAAATAAAATTTAAAAAAACTAAAATGGGAAAAGTAAAGGAAGAGCAATAGAGGAAATGGCAAAGGCTATTATTACATTTTCACTCTCTGTAGAATAGTATGTCACTAAAACAAAGATCACCAAGATATCTCTGGAATGATAGGAACCCAGCAAGTGAAAAGAAAGTCAAGACTGTTTTAAGGTTAGAAGAAACAACCCCCACTCCCACACCAAAAAGGCGTCTAAATAGTGAGGAGAATTATTTCCAGGAATACTCAGTTTGTTTTGTTTTTCCCAAAGTCTCAAAGAAATAAAAAATAAATATTTTCCAACCAATGTATTCTAATTTTTTTTTTTTTTTTAACAAAAGCTACTGTGGGGAGGAGGTGGGGCGGGGGGCGGGGGTGGGTTATGACTCATTTCTCTGCATGAGTCATCCTGTAGGGGGCAGGCAAGTCCACTTTTTAACAAGGCCTTAACCCAGCAAAGCTGGACTACAGTAGACCTGTGGGGTTATTTCATCTACGTCGCTCCCGCTACAGAGAATAACAAAATTAACTTAACCAGTTTTCCTTTTTCAGTCACTGGGTATAAACTGTTACTCACAAAGAGAAGTTTATTCTTAAAGATTCTATTTGAAAATATTAATGGTGGGAAGAAAAAAAAAACAACTTTTAGAAAAAAAAATAACATGCCAACAGACCAAAGAAATAATTCTTATATAGTTTTTTAAAAAGTAAAATTCTATAATCAATAAAAGTCTGAGCCTATGTCCTGGAAAGCCTAAACAATCAATAGTTTGATATTTGACATACTATGTATTACATTATATTTGCTTATTATAAATTATAACTTAAATAATGATCAAGCAAGAAAAAGTACAAGCTTCTGGAAGAGATCAATAAAAAGCAGGCCCAGAATCAAAGATAATTACTGACAGGTGAAAAAAATAAAATCATGTCAGGTGTCTCCACTTTTGCCACATCAATGCCGCATGGTTCAGCAGCCCATGATGAGAACATGTGTCCCAGGCAGCTGCCCTCCTCCTGCCTCATTCTGGGGTCCACCCCGGGCACTTTAGAAGCCTGGAGCTCAGATGTCATCCAGAGAGTCTGACAATGTAACTCAAAGGCAGCCCTGTGTGCGCAGACAAGGGGTTCCCAGACACACATAGGTACCTCCAAATACCAGAGTGCTTGTAGTCAGAGAAACCTCATGTTTAGATTGTTGGAATTTATCATTTGATTCCCAGACATTTCACAATGTCTGCATGATGTATCTATCTTATACACTAAGCTCCTTCCAAGTGACTAATTTCTCTCTGAATTCTCCTAGGCCAAGAAGAAGGCTCACTAAAATTTCATCAAACCTATTATATATACACTATGTATATATGAGATATAAACATATACAAATATGTATATTATATATACATAGATATCATATCTCACACATATTTATACATTTTTATATCTATTAATATATTTATATATCATATATATATTTATGTAGAATATAATAGTAAAATAGTAGATACAGAATAGTAAATGCCATCATTTTAAACTGGAATGTGTTTGTATGTTAACATACATTTACTATTTATTCGTTATTTTCTCTTAAAACTCTTGTAATAGCAGGAAAGAAATGTTTTAAAGGGACAACAAGAATTGGTTAAGTGATGGCCGAGGTGAGAGATAGGAGTAGATCATGAGAGGCTGGTAAGCAGAGGGAGAGGTGGCAAGCCGCAGAACAGAGGAATGTCTGCAGAGGACACACCAACCCCATCCCTATCCACTCTGTCTGCTCCAAAGCATCCCAGGGGTCATCATGCCTGTGGGAGTGGGGGCAGGCTGCAGAGACATAGCCAGGAAGGCTGAAGGAAAGTGGGTGGTGTATAGTTTTCATTCACATTTGAAAGATTTAATAGAAAATTATGTAGATGTATTCTTCCTTTCACCCGGTAATATCAAAATCACAAGAAACCTCATTACTTAACAGACTTTGTACATTTAAAATAAATTTGCATTTTAAATAAACGTGTTTAAAGGTATTTTATAATCTTTAATTATTATAACAAATTGTAATGAGAAAAACAAGATACAATTTCTTTAGGAATTATGTGAGAAATTCCTTTTTAACTAGAACCCCTGGAATTCCTCGGTAAAGAGAACAAGTAGAAATCTAGCAATAGGAGTGTTTTTTGTTTGTTTTTTGAGACACAGTCTCACTCTGTCTCCCTGGGTAGAGTGCTATGGCATCATAGCTCACAGCAACCTCCAGCTCTGGGGCACAAGTAATTCTCTTCCCTCAGTCTCCCAAGTAGCTGGAACTACAGGCACCCATAACACCCAGCTACTTTTTTAGGGATGGGGGTCTCACGCCTGGTCAGGCTGCTCTCAAACCTGTGAGGTCAGGGCAATCCACTCGCCTCAGCCTCCCAGAGTGCTAGGATTACAGGTGTGAGCCACTACTCCCGGCCTTAATGTTAATATTTATCAAAAAATTTCAGTGAAAGATTACACTAAACTGCTTCTGACTATTAATTAGATCTAAATGTTTTGTCATTATTAATTTTGTAAAAATGTTTTGTAAAAGTCATCCTTCCTCTATCTTCAAGGATAAATACAGAGTGGAATTTTTTTTTTTTGAGACAGAGTCTCACTATGTCACTATCGATAGAGTGCCATGGCATCACAGCTCATAGCAACCTAAAACTCTTGGGATTAAGCAACTCTCTTGCCTCAGCCTCCCAAGTAGCTGAGACTATAAGCAGCTACCACAATGCCCAGCTAATCTTTGGTTTTTAGTAGAGATAGGGGTCTCACTCTTGCTCAGGCTGGTCTCCTGAGCTTGAACTCCTTAAATTCCTGAGCTGAAGCAAGCCATACACTATGGCCTCCCAGTGTGCTAGGATTACAGTCATGAGCCACCACTCCCAGCCTAAGGAGTGGTATTTTTATTAAAAGAGAGGAGTTAATCAAAACTGGTAAATGTGGGGGGAAATGACTGATACAGTGGTTTTTTATAGGTATAAATACTCACATCTTCTCAAATTTGATAACCCTTAGACTGAATAGGGCTAGTCTTTTTTCCTGTAATTCCCAGGGAATTAATTGCTACCTAACATAAGCTATTAATAGTATTTTGCCAACTGGCTGAACATTTAAAATATCTGTTTTGATGCTACAATTTAGCAGGCATAAATGCTAAGCCCCTTGCCTTTGGGAACTCCCACAATTTTTCCCACATGGTTGACTACACACCATTCAACAGTGAAATTCTGCTCACTCTTTTGCTGGTACGTGGTGGCTTTGTTATTGCAGTTGTTGGCTCTGGCTCTTGAGATACCTCAACATGGAGGTAGGATGGCCTTCTGGTCGCACAGTCTTTGTGAGAGGACCCAGATTCCACAGGAAGATGCTGACCACCTCCCCAAGCCATGGCCCACCCAGGCATTTGATCTGCGTGCAGTGTTACTCTTGGCCAGGAGACACAGCAGTTGAACTGTTCTAAAAGTTTCTGAAAGATATCATTTTAACTCTTCTTGTCTTTTTCCATGGTTTATTTTTCCTTTTAATTGGTGTGATGTGCAGTCATATAACTTTATGAAATTTGGTATAAACAAATAAATCACCTTGCGCTAAATTCAAGCATAGTGTCATCCATTGCAAAACTCCCTTCTACATAAATAGAGGCACCATTAACATTGTATTTTATATACACCATGCATCTGCTACACAACTACGCACACACTTCAGAAGAAGCTGCCATGTACTTGGTGCCTTTGTGCACCAGCTGTGGTAGGAATTTGTATTCTCATATGACTTTTAATAACCCCATATACTTTGTAAGGCTCTGAGTTAGGACTGATGTTTTACTATAAAATTTTATCCTCCCTTTATCGCATATTGTATAATAGGAGGTATACCTTGTTTGATCCATTAAATAATTAAGAGTCATGAATGTTACCCTTAGCCTCATATTTCCAAATTATATATTGCAACCAATTCCATCTCTGCCCAAATAGGATGAAACAATTCCTGGAATATGGACCAGATGGATCTGATTGGTCTTCATTGTTACCTATGGCCTGGTTAATTAATCCACTTCCTTGCATCTGACTTTCTTTGTGTGTAAAATGGGGCCAAAGTGCCAGATCCAAAGCTGTGCTAGTCAATGACCATACGGGCAGAATTCTCTGATCTCCTTCTTAATATGCATAAGCACAGACCCCTACTGTCCATGGTGGGTTATTGTTTGTTGTTATTTTCCTGGAATATTGCTGAGAAAAGGAACATTTACAAGAAGTCCGTGGGGTTTTCAGATGAGTCTCCACCTTGCCCATTTTTGTGCCCCCTTTATACACACTGCTAACTGAAATAGCAATGTGTGTGCTTATAATTTAAATAATTTATCTTCCTTCTCACCCCAATGCAGCTGCTCAGATGTTCAAGAAATCAGGTTTGTGATTGCATGATAAAAGTGTATCATCCTTTCTGTGCTCAGCATAAGTTCTGGAAACTCTGTGTCAATCAGCAGCTTTGCATCATTTTCATGATTAACCAAATTATAAGTTGGGAGGAGGGGATTTCATTCTTAATTTTGTCCTGTCGAATATTTCCATTTGCTCATTGCTTAGTTACTATATAACGTTTCTAATGAAGGTAATATTTTAAAACATGAATAATGCAAAAATGCCAAGGTGACTAAGTTGTGGATACCACATTCTCAGGAAATAGAACATTCTCTTATCACACAAAATATTTCAGCTTTTATTTTAAACTGAGCTCCTCTGCAACAGACTAGCAGAGTTTACACATTTCTCAAGAGAAAACATAAGGGCATAGATTACATAACTGTACTAAATTAAGTAAAAGCAAATAGACATTTTTGAATATTTGAAGTAGTAAAAACAAACAATATAGTTTACACAAAGAGTGCAAGAATTTAGCACAGCATTAAAAACTGTACAACGATATAAATAAATTCTACTTGAGCTTGTTTTATTTGCATATTTATTTTATCTATTCTCTAAGACATAAAAAGAAACTTGGAAACGTACAATCTGGATTTATGCATGCTCATGTGAAAAGCAAAAGTCTAAAAATAATGATACAACAGTTTATCCAATAATTTAGATAGCCAGAGTGAAACTGATCGTACACACACACTAAAATGGCAATCCATGCTGACACCTCCGGACAATGGTCATCTCCACAGATTTTAAGACAGTGCCAGGTCAGTCCATGGTAGGGATGATACAGTGGTGCATGGATTACTCAGCTGTCCCTCGCCCTTGTCCAGTTCTGAGTTCATTAAGACAGATGTGGGTTCAAATCCAGACAATCACACCTGGCTGTGTTTGTGGCCAAACATCTATTTTATCTTTTATCCATCACCTTAAAAATCACAGAGGATTCATAAAACAATTTTAAGCACTTTAAAGAAAATCAATAGAATGTTTCCCAAAAATGTGAAAGATAACTAAAATGAATTCCACCAAGCCTCTGAACCCCACCTACAGAGACCTGCTCAAATGCCATGAGGTCCACCATTCAAATACTGTACATTGGAGATGAAAAACTTGATTTTGAACAATTTACTATTATTTGCCACTCAAGGAAGAAAGTTTCCAAATTTACATTTTCTAAACTAATAGCTAGGAATTATATCAATGTTACTAATGAGGCTGAGCACTAAGGAAGCAATTCAGGGAGGGAGTTTGCCCCACAAGGGACAGCCTTTTCGTTCCATATACTTATTAAAAAGTATTTTAAAACTAAATAATCAAGAAATTGATTGAAGATACCAAACCAAGTAAACAAACCCTGTTTAAACAAGCCCTGCCCAATGCTCACACACTTTCTCACATGTAACACAGAGCCTGACCACAGGAAACAAACATTTTTGGAAATTTTCGTTCTTGTTTGGAATCCATTCCAAAGAGTAACCTCTTTAAGCGCTATAATCGATGATTACAACCTGGTTACTGGTCTGCCCTCATGTCTCAGGTGTAAACTGCAGATTCGAGCAAATCCTCATGCCAGTCCTCTCTCTTAATTCACTGTTGTCTTCTATAAATAAAGATATGATAAAGGTAGGATGCCGACCTGTCTTCCTTGTGAGATCAGAACCAGGTGGTCAGCAGGTTTACATGGGCTACCCGGATGCCGTCGGAGATGAGGAATAAAGCACAGGTGGAAAGGAGTCCAGGGAAGGAAATCTGAGGGCGTCAGTAACCTCAGCTTCCTGCTCTCCTTAAGGCGGAGGCGAGGAAGAAGAGAGGAGAAAGGGAAGAAGGAGGGAATAGGCCGCATTTCTTTTTATCTTAGCAGAGCCTCACAGTAACTTGTGAGATTAGGACATATACTTGTAAGAATTACATATGAAGTTCTCAGTCCTGAAAAAGAGTACTCACATAAACAATTCTAACAAACTGGTGTGTGTCGTATGAAAGGCTGATGGAGCAAAGGAGTGCTAGGGGACTGGAGTCACTGGAGTCCTTTGTATATAGCAGCGAGGACTAGTGTACCCCAGAAGGGCAAAAAGCAGGCAGCCGGTGCGCTCCACCGCGGACGCAGAGCGCTGGGCAGCTGACTCCTCCAGGGGGCGCCAGGACCGCGCGCCGGGCGACTCTTCCTGGCCCCTGGGCCTCCTATTGCCAGGCCAGCTGGTCCACGCAGCAAATGAGTCACCGAGCATTTTCAAAAGAGATAGGGGAAAGAAAGGGGACAAGGAAAGAAGGGGCTGGGACAGGAAGAAGAAAGCATCACTATATTTATACTCCAGGCAGTCACAGCCTCCTCCTCCCGGTTGTTCCCAGCTGGCACACCCCGACACCGGCGCACAGGAACGCACCCCGCCGGGCGCCCCCCGAGGCGCACGGTTTCCCCAGTCCACAGGCGGCCTCAGCAGTTCTCTAGCTCTCGGACGCGTCTCAGAGGGGTGGGTGCGGAACACAAGCGCTTCGCAGCGGTTGGAGAGCGCCAGGGAGGACCAGGGGACCCGGCCAACCTGTTGGCCAGCTTGAGCAGAAACATAGACTATCGCCGCAGGAAAGCACAGAAGCTCAGAGCGCGAGCAAGCGCCCAGCCGACACCTGGGGGCGCCCGCAGCATCCTCAGGCCTCACCCCTCCTTGTGTCCTAGGGCTGCATCCAGGGCGCTTCCCAGCAAAACTGCTCTCCTCTTTTACCCTAATTAGCCCCTGTGTCATGTAGGAGAGTTGACTCGTGTCCTTCAGTATTAAGGAGCTTCAGCATGACGTTCTCCATCGCAGTGGTTCTCACACTCGTTGTGTACTGGCATCACACGGAGGGCTTGACAGAGTCAAATTTGGGGCGCAGCTACACCGCTTCCAATTTGTTAGGTCTGGGGTGAGGCCCGAGCTAGTTTCCTGGGGTCTCTGAGGGCGCCTGTTGGGTATGCATTCTGGCTGCAGAGACTGGAGGAGCTGGTGAGGGAGCAGGGCGCTCAGGGGGCTGGACGGCAGGCCATCAGCTCACGGAGGTTCCTGCGGAAGCCGTCGTCCAGGAAGGCATAGAGGAAGGGGTTGAGGCAGCTGTTGGCGTAGCTGAGGCTCGTAATGAAGTAGGAGATGGCGATGACCAGCGGCGTCTGCGGAAGGTCAGTGGTGAGCGCCACCACGGTGCTTAGGTGGTACGGCGTCCAGCAGAGGAGGCACAC
>NW_003852466.1:7306616-7313759 GCF_000181295.1 Otolemur garnettii
GACACCGGGATGACGAAGCCCAGCACCAGCGTGTAGAGGCGGCTCGCCTGCCACCAGAAGGCCTCAGGCTGGGGGAAGACCAGCACGCACTGGCGCCGGCCCTGCTCGTGGTCAAGCTGGGCGAAGACAGCGAAGGGCAGCACTACCAGCGTGACAAGCCCCCACACCGCCAGGCTCACCGCGCGCGCGGCGCCGTAGGTGCGGCCGGCTACCCGGCGCAACTCCGCAGTGGCCAGCACCACCAGGTAGCGGTCCGCGCTCATGACGGTGAGGAAGTAGAGGCTGGAGAAGGTGTTGTACTGATCGATGGCCACGATGAGCTTACACATGAGCTCCCCGAAGGGCCACTGCCGCAGCAGGAAGTCGGCGATGTTGATGGGCAGCACCAGCGTGAATAGCTCGTCGGCGATGGCCAGGTTGAGGATGAACAAATTGGTGACGGTCTTCATGCGAGGCGCCCGCAGCAACACGTACAGCACCGCGGAGTTGCCTGCCAGCCCCACAGCGCAGATCACCGAGTAGACCACCGGCACGGCCACAGCCAGCGGCAGCGGCAGCGGCTCCAGACTCGACGCGTTGGGGCAGCCCAAAGCCGGGCCCCGGCACGATGCGTTAGTGGGCCCAGTCTCGAAGAATGAGGCATTTTGCATCTCCGCAAGGGCAGGGAAGCAGACGACTCCGCGTCCTCTACGGCCGCCCGGCGGGGCTCAGTGATCTGGAAGCCTGCGTTGTCGCGGACCCGCGCCTGGACACTCGCTTTGGAGCTCCAAGCCCGTCTCTGGTTTTTCTGGAGGAGGAACGTTCCTGGCCACCCCACAGCCCACCGTCGCTGAAGACTCACGGGGCCTGGAAAGCAGAACTGAAAGCACGTTAGGCTAGTCGACGTGTAGCTTTTAGGAGTAGCGTGATCGGGAGCGTTGGGGAGCGCAGCAGCGCCTCAGATCTGCCCCAAGTGAGCTCTCTACTACCTGTTGAAATATCATGTCCACCAGTTGAATACATCAAACGAAATGCTAGAGACAGGACTCCTTTCCTTTTTAGGAAAAATGCAAACCCACTTCCGCTCTTTTAGAACACCCCTGGCCGACTCGGGTCACCCCCAACGAATTCCGCGTGGCAAGCGTCTATCCCTCCAGGATCTGTTCACCCTTGGTAACAGCGACCTCAACAGCAATCTCTACCTTACCTGGCTGGCCCAGGGAAAGCTTCTCTCTGCCTTTTCTGGAGCGGTCGGAAGAGCCCACCAGCTGCAGAGAACCGGCGCCTGCCGGCGTAGGGTCCGCCTGCCAGAGCCCGCCCAGAGCCCGGGGCTAGCGACTCCGCGGGTCCCTCCCGCGCGCCTGGAAGCTAAGGGATGGCGCAGCTGCGACTGCGCTCCACTGACCTGACCGCCGCGCCCCCGCCCCCAAGTAAAAGGGCCTTGAAAGTCACCGAGAACAGCATTCCTAAAAAACTAAGGGACTTTTTTCTTCCCTCCAGTAGTGCAACTTCTCCTGTTCAGAACTGAATTTAAGAAAAAGAAAGCTAAGAGCTTACTAATCTATTTTAAAAGGAAAACAATGCAATTGAGGCTTCTGTTCTATTTTTTAATCACCGTAGTACTAATGGATTCATGTAATTTGAGATTACACAGACATCAAAATACACAGAAGGAAAAAATGAATGCATTTTAAAAGGCAAATAACCTGTTTTCTAATACCCTGGTCTTCATGCAAGGCTAGAAGATTGCCAGTGTCCAATAAATAACAATTTGAAGGACTTCCGTGTTTTTTTAAAGTATGTGCAATTAAAACGTGATTAATAAAGACACACTATTTGTGGAAGCCTTTTTCAGGGAGGCGTGACTCAAGCATGTCTGCTCACTCTGTTCTCCGGCGGCGCGCATTCCTGTCCTCTTGCCGTCCCAGCGTGGGGTTGTCAAGGGCCACAGAGCAGGAGCAGAGTTGGACTCCAGTGCTGTTATCTCCCTGGACCGCGGCTTCTTTGAGAATTGAATGAAATAAACAAAGTATTGGTTCTTTCCTATTTCTATTTTTTCCATCCACGGTTCCTTTGGGAAAGCCAGCAAATGAAAAACGCTGAATTAAACTTCCTTTCTATAAGAGCAGGCAAAACCCAAATAAAGTTCATTTCTGGCCCATTTTAGAGAAGAGAATCTGAAACTCTGAGGATACCTGAAGTAACCAGTGGGAAATGCCTGAAGGGCAAGAAAGACAGGATTCTCCCCTTACCTGTAGTGTAGGGGATACATTCCCAGACCCCCGAGGAGATAAAACTGATAGTAGCAACCCAGGTTTCTCTTCCTCCACTCACAGACGACTTGTCCGGAAGCTTTCACTAAGCATTTGCCACACTCGATGGCGTAAATTTTACATTTTGAGGTGTAGCCCTAAAACCAGTGTGAACTTCTTTTTCCTTCTTCACAATTTCATATAGAAGATTCATTTTTACTGTACGTCTGAACTATCTCAACATGCTATCTTTTTTTCTTTCCTTATTAGGTCGAGAACTTTCACTTTTTATTTAAAGGAAGGACGTTATGGTTTCTCTTTGGTGTATCCGAACCGCCATCAGGTGCAACGGCCTACAGTGCAGTGAACAGAATTTTAAAAGTGATTTGGGTGAAGGCTCAGAAAGAAGAGCAGAGCAGTAGGGAAAGTCTCCGTCTTCTCAGACAACACCTACATAATCCTGAACAGAATATGGGTGGAGATGTGGACAGTACAGGCCAATCAGGTGAGGTCTCAGACGGAAATAAGGAACATGCTGGCAACTGAAAGAAAGGGCACCCTTATTATAAAGTGGCAAAGAACTTGCATTAGTTATGTTTCTGTCCTAGAGTTTTGTGGCAGGTAGAACTTATGAGTGCTGAAATTAAACATTTGGCTGAGGAGGGGCAGTACCTGTGGCTCAAGGAGTAGGGCACCAGCCTCATATGCCAGAGGTGGCGGGTTCAAACCCAGCGCTTGCCAAAACAAAAAGAAAAAAACAACTGCAATCAACCAATAAATAAAAATGAGACATATATGCTTTAAAAAAAACATTTGGCTGAGGAAATAGCTAAGCAAAGTATTAAAGAAGCAGTCTGGTCCCCCTTGATGGCTTATAGTAAAATTGGAGAAGAGAGAAATAATTCACAGATAGAATTATTAATAAAAATGGAAGCAAAACTTAAAGATTTGGAAAATTCTCAGCCTATCCATATGGAAAAGAATGAGAAAGCTGGTGCAGAGACAGCACCAGGGGTGTGGCCAAACAGCTATCTCATAAGGATGTTATTCTGTCAGCTAAACAAAAGCCAGGACCTGTGGTCCAAGACAATGGAAAAATGACCCAGAAGATAACTCAGAAACCAGCAGGGCTGCTCCTCCCATCACAGGGCCAGAGTATAAAAGCTCCAGAGAGTCCCCATTAGAATAATGCTCAGAAGAGCTATAGGCATAAGGCCTCACCTTTGCCCAGACTAGTAAAGCAACTGGCATGTGACTCTGAGAGCCAGGATACAACCTAAGCACAGAGAAGCCACAGGGATGTGGTGGCAGGTTCACCACCCCAGTGTGTCCAATGGGTAGCGTGTCACGATGAAGAGGATTACTCTTGAGCCTTAAGAGTTAATACCGCCTGCCCTGTTGGGTTATGGATTTGGGCAGCACCTCTTACTCATTTCTTCTTCCCTATTTCTCCCTTTGGAATGAGAATGTCTAAGTATTCCCTCCCACTATTGTATTTTAGAAGCACATAACATGTCAAATTTCACAGGTTTATTATCTGAAGAGCAATTTGCCTCAGAATGACAAGTATCTTAAGTGGCAACCATATCTGATTTAGATAATATTTAAATGCAACTTCGGCCTTTGTATCTTCAAGTGGACACTAAAACTAGTTAAGATTTGGGAGACTATTAGCATGGAATGAATGTACTTTGGATGTAAGAAGGACATGAATTTCGGGAGTCCAGGGTGGAATGTTATGTTCTGAATGTTTATGTCCTTCCAATACTTACATGTTAAAAGCTAACCCCAATGAGATGGAGCCTTTGGGGGTGATTCAGTGCTTGGAGCAAACTCTTAGTAAACAGAAGGATTAACACCCACAGCCCTACCTCAGCCCTCCTGCTTTATGAGTTACAGGAAAAGATGGCCAACTAGGATGCAAGCCCTCAGCAGACTTCAAATGTGGCAGCGCCTCGATCTTGGACATCTCAACCCTCAGAATTGTGAGGAATGAATTTCTGTTAGAAGCTGCTTAGTTTATAATTATTATCGCGGCCCTAACAAACTAAGACAAGGATATACACCTACTGTACTACTCCTGTTCTTTCTTCTTATATCTCATTTCCATTCCCTTTTTTCTTTCTTATACTCTTGGATTAAGTAATTTTTTATTATTCAATTCCTTCTACTTCATTAACTTATTATTTCTATATGCTTTTATCATCCATTCAGAAGTATACTAGAGAATCCTTGACTTACTAGTGTCTACTTTAAATTATTACTTTGAAAACTGCCCAGAAAATCTAAGAACTTCCTAAACACTTGATCCACATTTACTGCTCTCTTTCTTTTATGCAATTGTTAACACATATTCTAAATCTACATGTTTTAAACTCTACAAAATAGTATTCTTGTTGTTTCAAATAGGCAATATGCCTCTCTATCTGCCCCCATTTGTACTTGTGATTCTTGTCATTCCTTCTTGCATTGTTACATCTGGTATCACTTTCCTTGTATTTGAAGAAATCACTTAATATTGTACGTGTCATTCTGCTGGTGATGAACTATTACTGCTATTGCCATTTTGGAATTTAGTATTTTCCGATCTCTTTAAAAAATATTTCACTGAATACAAAATTCTAAGTATTCAGTTGTTGTCTTTAAATGTTTTGAAATTTCCTTTTTTTTTTTCCTTCATTATTTCTAATTTAAAAAGTCATCTGGTCTTTACATAGCTCTTTTCAGGGTAATTTGCCTGTTTTATATCACTGTTGGTATACTGTATCTTTGAATTGGTCTTTCGAAAATTAGACTATGATGGGCTACGAGTAATTTACTTTCCATTTATCCAGGTTTTGGTTTATAGAGCTTCTTTAAATTTTTTATTTCTATTTGGGAAAGTTCATAACCATTCACTCTTCAAGTAATTATTCTGTCACATTCTCTCTCTTCCCTCCCACTGTGACTCCTACTATCTGCCTGTTAGGTTTTCATGCTCTTGTGTCTGTGTTTCCCACATTGTACTTCTACCTGGTCTCCTAAATCCTGGCTGTCTTGGTAGTTCCTGGTGCCTTCAAACAGCTATATAATGCGTTTTAAAAAAACATTTATGATAGTTCAAAACAGGAGGAAATGTGCAATATAAGTGACCATTACATAACCAGAAGAAGTTAATATAGAGAGATTTTTATGCAATACATTACCGAATGAAAAACTACATATGCATACATATATTTCAACATATGTATAATTATGCAAAGATACATACCAAAGGTTAAAAGTATTTCTATGAGATATGAATTTGGCAATATTTTTCATTTTATTTATATATTTCTAAAGTTTCAAAACTTTTTTTATAATAAAGATGCATTACTTTTATAATATTAAAAATATATATTACTAGAAATCACTATAATACTCTGTGGTCATAAAATACTGACTGCTAAAAAGACATGAAAAATATATGGGGAAGCTATTTTTCTCAATATATATGAAATTACTATAATCACAAACAAGATATATAAAATACAGAGTTGCATATAGAACATAACTTATTTACCCTGAAGCCTTCCTACAATATTGCCAGAAAGAGAGAACACTTTTTTCCTATTGTTTGGGATTCATTAAGGGTACAAAGAATTGGGTTACACTGATTGGCTTTGTTAGATAAAGTCCCTCTTATAATTGTGTCCCACCCCCAAGAGATGTGCCATACACCATGACTCCCTATTCCCCTTCCACCTCCCCCTGCCCACTCCCTCATTCCTCTACTGCCCCCCTTATATTAGCTCATCTACGGCCTTCTTATTGGAATTGAGTACATTGGATTCTTCTTGCTTCTCCATTCTTGTGATGTTTTACTAAGAAGAATCTATTCCACCTCCATCCAGGTTACTACAAAAGATGTAAAGTCTCCTTTTTTTTTTTTGGCAGTTTTTGGCTAGGGCAGGGTTTGAACCCACCACCTCTGGTATATGGGGCCAGTGCCCTACTTCATGTCTCCTGCCCAGTGATATGAAATCGTTGGCTTCTCTTTTGTTGATTAATTTGAGTTCTCTGTACACCACAGTTATTAAGATTTTGTCTGATTCATAATATCCAAATGCCTCTCCCTTTCTGAAGACTGTCTTTTTGCTTTGGTTGTTTCCTTAGCGGGACAGAGCTTTTCAGCTTAATTAAGTCCCATTTGTTTATTTTTGTTGTTATTGCAATTGCCACAGAAGTCTTCTTCATAAAATCTTTCCTCAGGCTGATATCTTCAAGTGTTTTAACCAACACTTTTTTCAAGGATTTTTATTGCCTTAGGTTTAAATCTTTTATCCATCTTAAATCAATTTTTTAAGTGGTAAGAGATGCAAGTCCACTTTCAGTCTTTTACGTGTGGTTATCTAGTTCTCGCCAAACCATTTATTGAATAGGGATTCTTTTCCCCAGTGTATGTTCTTGTTTGGTTTATCCAAGATCAGGTGGCTGTGAGATGTTAGTTTCATCTCATGGTTTTCTATTCAGTTCCAAATGTCAGTGTCTCTATTTTTGTGACAATACTGTGCTATTTTGATCACTATGGCCTTTTAGCAAGTCTAAAATCTGGTAGGGCTAAACCTCTGGTTTTGTTTTCATTATTAAGAATTGCCTTGGCTATACCATGTTTTTTTCTGGTTCCATCCATATAAAACAAAGAATTATTTTTTTCCAAATCTTAAAAGTATGATGATGGTATTTTAATGGGAATTGCAGTGAATCTGTAGATTGCTTTGGGAAGTATAGACATTTTGACAATGTTGATTCACCCCTGCCATGAGTATGGTATGTTCTTCCATTTGTTAATATCTTCTGCTATTTCTTTTCTTAGGGTTTCATAACTTTTTTTGTAGAGGTCCTTCACCTCTTTTGTTAGGTATATTCCTAGGTATTTCTTTTCTTTTCTTTT
>NW_003852466.1:7314043-7315151 GCF_000181295.1 Otolemur garnettii
AAGAACTTCCAGCACTATGTTGAATAGTAGTGGTGATAGAGGACAACTTTGTTTGATTCCAGTTCTAAGTGGAAAAGCTTTCAGTTTTACTCCATTCAGTATATTAGCTGTGGGTTTGTCATAGATGGCTTCACTCCATTTAAGAAATGTGCCACTGAATTTTGGCCAGAGATACCATCTTCCAGTAATTCACCAAAATGACAAACACAAAGGGAAAGAGGAGAGGCACCCAATACATGTTCTCTAAGCCCTTTAGAAAACATGGCTCCTTTGGCCACATAAATGAGAATCTACAAGAAAGGTGATATTGTAGACATCAAGTGAATGTGTACTGTTCAAAAAGGCATGCCATGGGTGGCGCCTGTGGCTCAAAGGAGTAGGGCACTGACCCCTTATGCCAGAGATAGTGGGTTCAAACCCAGCCAAACCCCTCCCCCCCAAAAAAGCCATGCCACACAAATGTTACTATGGCAAAACTGGAAGAGTCTACAATGTTACCCAGCATGCTATTGGGATTGTTTTAAACAAATAACTTAAGGGCAAGATTCTTGCCAAGAAGATTAATGTCATATTGAGCATGTTAAGCACTCCAAGAGCTGAGATAGCTTCCTGAAATGAGTGAAGGAAAATGATCAGAATAAGAAGAAAGGCAAAGAGAAAGATACCTGGAATCAAATGAAGCTCCAGCCTGCTCCATCCAGAGAAGCACACTTTGTGAGAACCAATGGAAAGGAGCCTAAGCTCCTGGTATCCATTCCCTATGAATTCATGGCATAATAGGCATATAACATAGCACACAGGAGAATCAATCAAACCTTGATATTAGGTGCTAGAACTTACTTATTCCCCATGAATTCATGGTATCATAGGTGTATAGGATAACCAACAGACACCATATAACAGTGATATAAAGTTCTGGAACCTATTCCCCATGAATTCATGGTATAATAGTCATGCAACACTTTGTCACATTCAATGGCAAGGCACCTCCCTCCCTAAGCTACTGGAACATTTTCCCTATGAATTTATGGCATAATAGATATTAAATATAATAGCCTAGGGTGGTGCCTGTGGCTTAGGGAGTAGGCGCCGGCCCCATATACCAAGG
>NW_003852466.1:7316129-7320380 GCF_000181295.1 Otolemur garnettii
TCTTGTATCTCTGTTGTATCTGTCACTAGAGATTTTACTTTTCTGTTTCTAGTTAATCTGGCCAAAGGTTTATCAATTGTATTTATTTTTTTGAAAAACTAACTTTTTGTTTCATTAATTTTCTGAATGATTTTTGTTTTCAATTTCATTAATCTCTGATTTAATTTTGGTTATTTCTTCTCTTCTGCTGGGTTTGGGATTTGATTGTTTTACTTCCAGTTCCATAAGATGTTTCATGAGTTTGTAGATGAGCTTTCTTTCTGTTTTTCAAATGCAGGGGTCTAATCCAATAAATTACCCTCTTAAGACTCTTTTGCTGTATCCCACAAGTTTTGGTAACTTGTGTCTTCTTTGTTGTTATGTTTGAGGAATTTATCAATTTCCTCTTTTATTCCTTCCTGAACCAAACTATTATTCAGCATAAAGTTGTTTAATTTCCATGTCTTTGTGTGAGGATGAATATTTTTGTTGGAGTTGAGTTCCACCTTTATTGCCTTGTGATCTGAGAAGATAGAAGGTATAATTTCTATTCTTTTAATTTTGTTAAAGCTTGACTCATGTCCTAGAATGTGGTCTGTTTTGGAGTATGTTCTATGGGCTGCTGAGAAACACATATATTCTTTAGCTTTGGGATGGTGTTTTTCATATTTGTCTATTATTCCCATTTGTTCTAGGGTCACATTTAACTCCTTTGTATCTTTGTTTGGTTTCTGTTTAGAGGATCTGTCCTGTTCTGTCAGAAGGCTGTTAAAGTCCATGGCTATTATGGTGTTATGGGATATCATATTGTTCAGACCCATCAAAGTCTGTTTCATAAATCTGGGAGCATTTAAGTTGGGTGCATAAATATTTCAAATTGAAATGTCTTCTTGTTGTATTGTTCTTTTGACCAGTATAAAGTGTCTATCTTTGTCTTTCTTAGCTTTAGTTGCTTTAAATCTACTTATATCTGAAAATAAGACTGCAACCCCTCCTTTTATCTTTTCCATTTGCTTGAAATACTATTTTCCATCCTTTAACCCAGAGTCTTGATTTGTCCGTCAAGCCTGGATATAATATATGGATGGTTTCACCCTTTTTTTTCTAATCAGCTAGTCTGTGCTTCTTCAGTGGGGAATTCAATCCACTGACATTTATTTAGAGAATTGATAAGTGTGGTGGAATTCTATTCATCTTATTTTATGAAAGTCCATTGTGTAGTTTTATCCTTTGTGCCATTATAGAAGCTAAGTTTTAACCTTTAGCTTTGGGTTGTTTACTTTGCTGGTAGTCCATTGTAATGGTCAGTGTTAATAGGTCTAAGAATTTCCTGTAGAGCTGGTTGTATCATGGAAAATTTCCTCAGCATTTTTATATCTGCAAAAGGTTTGATTTCTTCATAAATTTTGAAGATAATTTTAGCAGGATATAAAATTCTGGACTGAAAATTATTTTGTTTAAGAATCATGAAGGTGGATGAGCATGCTCTTCTGACTTGGAAGGTTCCAGTTGAAATTCTGCTGTCATCCTAATGGCTCTGCCTCTGTAGGTCAGTTGGGGCTTACTTCAGACTGCTTGCAAATTTTTTTTCTTTCATCTTGACTTTGAACGGGTTCATTACAATGTGTTTTGTAAAGGCTCTGTTTGAGTTGAGATGACCAGGGATTTGATATCTATCTGAAAGGAGTGTGTCAGGATCTTTAGTAAAACTGGGGAAGTTTTCATTTATAATCTCCAGTAGGGCTTCCATTCCTTTGGACAATCTTCTTCCCCTTCAGAAATCCCTATTATTTGTGTTTTAATGCTACATGGAGTCTCATAGTTCTCTAAGTGACTTTTCTGAGTTCTCTCTCTTCTTTTCTGCCTCTTTGACTCCCTAGGTTAACTCAAAAACTTTATCCTCTAGCCCTGAGGTTCTTTCTCCTCTATGGTATAACCTATTTTTGATACTTTCCACTGCTTCTTTACATTCCCTGATTGTCTCCTTCATTTCCTTAAGCTCTGCCATATCCTTTCTATATTCTACATACCATGTTTCCCTGAAAATAAGACACTGTCTTATATTTACTTTTTCCCAAGAAGACATACTAGGGTTTATTTTCAGGAGATGTCTTAATTTTATTAAGTATAATACAACAATCTACATTTATTCAAATACAGTTAAGTCATCTTCTTCTGGAACCTGACAGGGGGAGCCAACCTTGTTGGTGGGGCTGGTGCTAATGATGTGTGAACTCCTTTCCTGTAGCCGTTTGCATGTGCACAATAGGATGCCTGCGACCATGGTTACCACACATGCACCCATGCAAGTACAAACAAGCTTGGAGAAAGGAGCTGTGGCAGATAAAAGGTATTCCAGTCTTCCTTACTGCTCCATGCCAAAATGCATGGCATGGAGATATGCTGCATAGCTATGCCTATCACTAGGTCTTATTATTGGGGTAGGACTTATATGCTTGATATGCTGCATGCTTTCTTACTGCTCCATGCCAAAATGCATGGCATGCAGATATGCTGCATAGCCATGCTTATCACTAGGTCTTATTATTGGGGTAGGGCTTATATTTAACAAATGCATAGTAATCCTGCTTGGGCTTATTTTGGGGGTAGGTCTTATTTTCAGGGAAACAGAGTATCTTTCATTTAACTTTTTATTCTGTCTTTCCATTTTCTCATCCATTCCTTTTATTGTCTTTATAATCCATATTTTAAATTCTCCTTCTGTCAAAGCCATTAACTCTTTATAGGTGAAGTCTTCTGCAGTAGCTGCACATGGTCCCTTGGGGCAGTTGCTTTGTTTTGGTTTTTCATGTTGCCTGAATTTTTCTGTTGGTTCTTCTTCATGTGTTCTTTGTACTTATTCACCTCCTTGTCCTCCTTTTTCCTTCTTGCCTCCTCCTTTGCTTCAAATTACCTTGTCTCAGAGCTTCGGTCAAGAGGAAGAGAAGAATAAAATAAAGCACAAGCAGGGAGAAGCAAGAGGAAAATAAACAAAGAAGAAAAAAGAAGAAAAGAGAAAAAGAAAAAAGGGAAAGAGGTGAAAGAAAATAACTGAAGAACAGTAAAGAATGAGGATAGGAAGAGTTAATGAAGCAATAGAAAAAATGGTATTGATTGGCATAGTGTCTTTTTCACACATAAATTATCCGGGAGCTTCGAAAAATTAGATCACATGAGCTTTAACTGGCAATAATGTTAATAACAATAATAATGATAATTATTATGCACATTAGAATTAACTTTCAGTTTGTTGAGGATTAAAGGAAACCAAATATAAAATACTTAGAATGGTACATAATATCATTCTAAATATTATTTATTATTATGAAAGAAACTCTCTCTAACACCCTCTTCTCCAATTTTCACCATATTTATTTTGCTCCAGTCATATTTACCTTCTTTGTGACCTCAAAAATTTAAAACTTATTTTCATCTTGGTAAAGGCCTGGAGGTAGAAATAAATTTGCTTATTATTATTCCTCTGCCTAGGACTTTCTTCACTTCTGTCATCACACAGACTTTATTCTTCTATGGATAATGAGGGCTTTAAAATCTGTGTGCACCACTTACTAGCTATACGACCTTGCACAAATTACTTACCCTTTTTGTGTCTCAGGTTTTCCATCCCATAGATTACTTTGAGAAATTAGTGATAATAGTATAAGAAAAGTATTAATACTAGTGGGTTGAAAATACTAATTATTCATTACCTGTTTGTTCTTATTGTTTAATATTTTTATATGAGAAAATATAGAGAGAATAATATTAAATCACTTAACCAGAGTAACCCATTGAGTTGGTATCATATGCAAAACTGAAAAACATGTCTTCTATTTCCACCAATACCACCATGCCATTTCTTGGGGAAGATTAGATGAAGACTATCTCTGTTTTGCTCAGTTCAAAATACTGAGTATTTTGAAACAGTGCTCAGCAGTAAAGCACTGAGAGCCTAGTGTGGATATTTACCTTTTCCCATATATTTTATGTCAAATAATGATTTTAGGACACATTCACAAGTCACTACATTAAATGATGTTGTGTAACAATGCTAATAGGAGAATACAAGTAAAATAGTAAATTCAAAGTCTGATACATCATCCTGCCAAGGCATTAAGGGTTAGGATTAGGGTTCATGTGAAGCAGAGATACAACTGGGAGATGTCTGATTTTGATTTGACATGATAAGAGCTTGGGTGTCATCACTGATGTCCTCACAACAACAAAGCTAGACTCTGAAAATCATGAATTCTTTTTAGATCCACCCAAAAA
>NW_003852466.1:7321727-7325258 GCF_000181295.1 Otolemur garnettii
CTTCCTAGTTTATAGATAGTTGAATTCTTGCTGTATTTTAATATTGTAGAGAGAAAGAGAGAAACAGACATAGATGATCTCTCTTTTTCTCTACTTACACATATGAGGACACTAATCCATGACCCTACTAACCTAATTACCCCAACATCCCCATCTCCTTTCAAAATATAAATTTAGAACAAGGGTACACACGTTCAATCCTTAGTAAGCTCCAATGGACAAAGTGGACAGCATGCAAGAACAGATGAGTAGTGTAAGCAGAGACATGGAAACACTACCAAAGGAACCACTAGACATCAAAAACTCTGTAAAAGAAATGAAGAATGCTCTGATGGGCTTATTAACAGACAAGATCTATGAAAAGAATCTATGAGTGTAAAGATATGGTAATAGAAACTTCCCAAGGTAAAATGTAAAGAGAAAAGGGGATTTTAAGAATAGAGCAGAATATTCAAGAACTATAGGACAATCACAACAAGTAAAACCCATCCCTAATGGGAATGCCAAAATTAGAAGAGAGAAAGGAGTAAATATTTGAAGTACTTTAGGTATAATGTCTGAAAATTTTCCAGAATTAATAATAAACAGTTTGTCACAGAATTAGAATGTTCAAAAAACACCAACCAAGATAAATACCAAAAAATTTACAACTATACATACCATATTATTGGAAATCAAAAATAAAGAGAAAATTGTAGAAGAAGCCAGAGGAAAAGAACACCTTTCTTCCTGAGGACCAAGGATAGAAATTACATTGAACTTCTCATCAGGAACCACGCAAACAAGAAGAGTTAATTTATTGAAAGTAAAAACCCACCAACCTAGATTTCTATATTCAACATAATTATCCTCCAAAAAGGAAAGAACAAAACAGACTTTTATGGACAAACAAAAATTTATGAACTTGTTGTTGGCAGATCTGCCTTATAAGAAATGTTAAGGGATTTGACTTTCATCTTCCAGATTTAAAAAGTAAGAAAAAAAAGAAAGAAATGTTAAAGGAAGTTCTTCAATGAGAAGAAAAATAACATAGGTTAGCAACTTGGATCTTCATAAATTAAAAAAAAAATGTTAGAGAAGAAATAAATGAAGGTAAAATAAACTCTTGTTTTTCTCATGCTTAATTGATCTAGCAGGTAACTGTTTATTTAAAGCAATGCTAGGAACATTGTATTAGATGATTATATCTTATTTAGAAGTAAAATTTATGGCAGAAATGCTATGAAGGACAAGAGTGAGGAATTAGGAATACTTTCTTATAGAAAACCTACACTACTCATGAAGAGGTATAGTGTGATTTGAAAGTGGATTTAGTAGTAAATGCACATTCCAAACTCTATGACAATCACTAATTTTTTTTAAGAACTATAACTGATATGCGAAGAGAGAAGAGTAGTAAATGGAATTATATAAAATGAGTAAATAAGACAAAGCAAAAAAAGAAAAGAAAACAAACAAAAAAAAAAACAAAGAACAGGGGCAACATATAAATTTACAAATATGGTAAATATGTACCCAACTGTATCAATAATCACTTTAAATGTAGTCTAAATACAACAATTAAAAGATAGAAACTGTCAGTCTGGATAAAAAAATAAGACCTGACTGTATGTTGTTTATGGGAAACTCATTTAAATACAGACACAAATGACAAAGTGTGCAAAGTGAAGGAGAACAGGGATAGAGAAAATTCTATCATGCTAACACTAACCAAAATCAAGCTGGAATGACTATATTAATTTCAAACAAGACAGATTTAAGACTAAACTCTCAGAGATAGAAAGGGGAATTACATAATGACAAAGGAGTCATTTCCCCAAGAAGACATAACAATCTTGGATGCGCATGCACCTAACCACAGAGGTCAAAATTTGCAAGATTAAAAAAAAAATTAATAGAACTACAAAAATAAACAAAGCTACAGCTGGAAACTTCAATATCCTCCTTTGTAATTGCCAGGAACAGTAGGCAGAAAATCAGCAAGGATGCAGTTAAATCCAACAGCACCCTCTAAACTAGATCTAATTGACATCTATAGAATACTTCATCCACAGGAGGATACACGTTCTCTCAAGCTCACATGAGATATTCACCAAGGTAGACCACATCCTGGACTCTTAAACATACCTTAACAAATTTTAAATAATAGATACAATATGAAGTTTTCTCTGAGCCCACAATGGAATTAAACTAGAAATCAGTAACACAAAGATTGTTGGAAAATCCCGAAATAATCTGAAGATTAAAGACATACTTTTAAATAACACACTAGTCAAAGAAGCACTCTCAAGAAAAATTTGAAAATATGTTGAATTAAATGAAAATAGTGTTGTCAAATTGTAGGATGCAGTGAATACAGTGCTGGAGGGACTCTTTTTTGTTACTACACTTGATCTTAGCTGAAAGGCCGAGAAGCAATGGAACTCTTTTTTGGTAATGAAAATATTATTTAACAATGTTGTTTACACACAAGTGTTTATGCTACAGCATTGTCTTTTGTGCTTAATATGTATTTCATAAATATTTTTGTACCTATTCAATACTTAATAAAATCAGTTAAAAAGAAAAACTGCTTTAAGTCCTTTAGAAAATTTGATCTTTTCTCATATGTACAAATTAGGAAAGAAAAAAGTCTAAATCAGTAATGTAAATTTCCATCTTAGAAAAGCAGAATAAAGAGCATATTAAATTTTAAGTGAGAAAACATAAAAGAACTAATAGAAATTAAAACAAAATTTAATGAAATTAAAAACAGAAAAGCAATAGAGATAAATGATACCAAATCTGTACAACCTCTTCCAGAAAATAGAAGCAACAAAAACACCCCCTAATTCATTCTATGAGATTAGCATTACCCTAATTTCAAAACCAGACATAGATATTATAAGAAAAAAGAAACAGACCAGTTTCTTTCACGAACATAGATGCAAAAGTCCTCAACAAAATGAAGTCAATAGAGAAAAAGAATAAATCAGAGAACAAATATTACCTGACTTCAAGACTTACTATAAAGCTTCAGTAATCAAATAGTATGATCTTGGCAAAAAGGATACAAATAGATTAATAGAAGAGAAAAGAAAGCTCAGAAATAGACCCACACAAATACAGTCAACTTATCTTTGAGAAAGATGATCAACTCAAGTGAGAAATCATAGGGTTTTTAACAAATGATGTTGTAACAACAGACATCCACATGCATTAAAAAAAGGAATCAGGACACGATTTTCATACTTTTTTTACACTTTTCATTTAAAATAATTCAAAATGAACTATAGACCTAACCATAAAAGGCAAAACTATAAAATTTCTAGAAGAGATAACATAAGAGAAAATCTAGAAGACTTTTGACTTAGCAATGACTTTTTAGATACATTTCCCAAAGTACAATTTCTAAAAGGAAAAATTAACAAGTTGGATTTAATTAAATTTGAAAACTTATGCTCTATAAAAGACACTGCTAAAAGAATTAAAACACAAGCCACAGACAGGGAGAAAATATTTTCAAAACACATACCTTTTAAAGAACTCATA
>NW_003852466.1:7325876-7332741 GCF_000181295.1 Otolemur garnettii
AATTACAAGGGGGCTCAGGCACAGGTGGCCAAGAGGGATGAATATGTAATGCACAGGAGATGTTTAGGGCAGTGAAACTATTCTATATGGTTCTATCATTGTGGATATGTAATTTTAAGTATTTTCCAAAACCCGGAGAACTCCACAGGACAAAATGTAAACCCTCATATAAACTATGGGTTTTAGTTAATAATGATGTGTCAATATCGATTCATCAATTGTACTGAATGCAGACACTTATTCACAATGCCGATGGTAGGATAAACACCATGTGAAAGTAGATTGGAGATATATGGGAATTCCTTGTATTTTATGCACAATTTTTCTGTTAACCTAAAAATAGTTTTAAAAAATAAAATTCTACTAAAAAGAAAAAAAATTGAAAGCCTTTACAGAAATCTGTAAATATGATTAAGTTAATGAGTTGTTACAGAACACAGGGAACTTACAATCCCATCTGTGAGAAGGCAGTCCTTGTCGTTTATGTGCTCCTATTTTCACCGATTTTATGGTACTGGAATTGGGTAGGCAATAAATTCAAAGAAAAATGTTTTAAATGCAGTAACCGATCAAGAATAGTCAAAGTTAAAGCCCTCTAATTGCTTTATTATATTCCATTTCCGTGTCAAGTCAGCATTGAGATTAAAATACAAATTCCATTTATGTAGTCTTTACAATTGAGTAAATTAGGCTTACTCCATTTTTTTCATGAGAGCCAAAAGAAAGAGAAGCTTGATAAGCAACCAGCCAACCTGTGACTAAAGATTTCCTTTAAGAAATACATCAGTTATTCTGTGATGGCTGATCTGTCTTCACTGCCAGCTTTATGCTTAATAGCACCCCCAAGCAACAGCCTTCAGGTGAAGGAACTTCTCCACTGTAAGAAAATGACCTTTTCCAACCTATGCAAATCATTTTCTGCTTTTGCTATTTCTGAGGGATTGGTTCCATATAGATATTCAATCGTTGCTATTTCTAACAGTTATAAATCATTTTTACTTATAAAATTTAAGTTGGAAGCTAAAACAGATGAAAGAAACCACTCTTATATCAGTTTGTTTATACAGCTTAGAGAGATAAGATGATGAACACAAATCAGTCAGAACAGCACCATCAATATGTCTTCATACTGGAACTGTGTGTGCCAGGAGCATCATTAAGACTGAGTAATGGACAATAAAGGTACTGTCAGCCCCCGAGTGGCAGGGCAAAGATGTGTGCGCAGTGTGGCTCTGTTTACACAGATGTTCTTTGGAAGACATTTCAGATAATAAAATAAGTTGCAACATTTATCTGAGTTCATTTTTTTGAAATAAAGCCACTTAGAACTGCATGGTTATTACTATTTAAAAATAAAATGGTTTTGATGACACTAAATAGATGACAGCACTTTCCAATTTCTGCACATTGTACTGCTGAGAGCTGCACAAAAGGAAAAAATGATCCGAGCAAAGTGGTCATGAGTTTATTAATCAAATCCCAGGGAGAAACTGCTTCCTCCTGACCATATTAGAAGGCAGATCAGTAGCACACAGACTTGTGTAACAATGGATTTAAATTCTTAAAATATAGTACCTACATGGACAATGTAACAGCCAACCAAATCATGGTAAATTGTGTGTTAGTACAAATTGGTGAATGAATCAACCACCTATAAGACATTGGATGCTTCTCTGACCAGACTGACTCATCAGTACTTTGTTCAATAGAACTTATGCTGTAATATTTAATTTGAATATTGGGTTTCTTATCAATTTTATTTTTTCTTTTATCAATCTAGGGATATTATTTCCAAAAGTTTATAATTGTTCCATTTGGGTTCCTGTGGTGTAGTTTATTCATCTTCCTCAGTTCTTCCATGAATCGCAGCCTCAAGCAATTCCAATTTCTCAGTCATCTCCCTCTGGTGGTAGTTGAATAATTCATGTTCTTTAGTTCCTGATGGTCTGGAACTCTTCTAGCAAAGTTGCCTAGGAGAAAATATTACCAAAATGTTGTTTGCACGTCATCTGGCTCAGAGTGTGAAGGAGTGTGTACAGCACAGCCAATAATCTCCATGTAATTATAATCCATTAGGTAATGCATAGGGTACCAAGAAATATGACAGTGAGAAAGCAGATATTGTATAAAGTGTTCTACAGGATAACAGGAGACAGTAAGCTAAGAAAGGTAAAAACACAGTGAACACAGGCCCTTTCAGCATCTTCGGTGTCATCACATAAATCAGGAAAGTCCAATACAAACAACAGTATGAAAAATTTAGTCTTGCATTACCTAAGAATACTTCTTTATGGGGATCCTTCCAAAGGACAAGTGTTCTTCAGAACATAGTTTTTAAAACACAGTGTAGAATAAAATACTGCAATAAAGACAAAATGGTATTCAGGCAAAGTCTTGTGGAAGTCCAAGAAAAGGAACTGTTCTTGCCCATTGGGGGAAATTAGGGAAGGTGTCACCAAAGCTGTGCCTTTGCAGCTTTATCTCTGGAGGATATAAAATGTGAAGAGGAGGACAGTGGTGGCCAGGGAGAAAACGGAAGCAAAAGAAAGAACACAGAAAGCGTACGGTTTTCCATGAAGAGAGAATAATTTTGACATTTCTATGCTAAGAGACAAGGAGTATGTATTTACCAGTGACAGGAAGAAAGAAAAATGAACAGTTTGGCCAGAAAGAGCTGGAAGAAGAAGGGAATGGGATGTAGGATGTAAACAATACAGAGAAAGAATTATTTTAGACTTGTTAAATTTGTGATGAAGCTCTTCCTCATAAAATATTCAAGAGAAAATTAGAAATTGGATCCTAGATATTATAAGAAATTCCAGAAGAGACAATAAAATTTGGAGAATCTTTTCCCATAAACAATATCCAAAAATATGGAAATAGACAAAGTTGCCTATTCGAGATCAACCTTTGGTGACATTAATCACATATTTCAGAAAGCAAAGTACTTGATGAAGACATAAAACCCAAGACCAGTTTGACTGTGGCAGAGAGTAAGGAATGTGGAAAGGACAGAACTAAAAACTGGTGTTAGGAAAGTCTGGGAAAGAGGTATGTGGATAAATCCTTCAAAATGGGGCAAAACTATGAAAATATTTATGTCTGTATTATTTATGAAGTGCTGTGTATCTAACTATCCGCCCCCCCCAAAAAAAACCTTATCCAGGTCCTCTGTTTTATGTTCCTTAAAAATTGCAATTAAGGTGTTGAGCAGGACTGCTGTCTCAAATGGAGGCTCAACTGGGAAAGGACCCACTACCAGGCTCACTTCCAAGGTTGGTGGCAAGATTCAGTTCCTGAATGTGAAGACCTCAATTGGCCAGAGAGCACCCTTAATTCCTTGCCAGGTGGCCCTCCCTCTCCATCAGGGCAAGTAAGCAAGAGGAGCTAGAGAGAGAATGCCAGTAAGAGAAAAGTCAACCCTTTCGCCATGTTATTTCCCAGAAGTAAGACACAAGCTTTGGTCCACACTCAGGGGAAGGGAATTACACAAAAGCATGGATATGTGGAAGCAGGCATCAGCAGGACCTGTTCTAGCAGACTGCCTACCACAATGTCTCAAATGAGTACTCATCAAAGAACATAGCTTCAGAGCTGGCTCTCGACAATCAGGTGGGCCAATAGTGAGTTCTGTGCAGAGCATAGGGGCCACCTTTTCTCTCAGCAGCACAGGATTCAAGAGAAAAGCATTCGTGCTGACAAAGACAGAGGCTTTGTATGGGCTCAACAACATGAACTCCTTAGCTTAGCTGACCTTCCCGCCAGTGCTGCAAAATGCCTTTTCAGCCAATAGAGAGAAATGCTTTAGCCTCGAATATGGAACAATTCTCCTGGAGGAACACTGGCCACCTGGCTGCCCATTGTTGACCTTGGAGGATCAATATGGAGACTTATCACAAGGAGACAGAGACCCATCCTCACTGGATGTAACCTTATAAATTAGTCAGAACTTTCACTGAAATATTCAAATTTCAGGAGTTACTTATATAATGTGCAATATTTGCAATGGTGTAGTAACTGTGTTTCTCCTCATTTGGGAAAATGCCTTCATTTGTAGGAAAGATAGATGTATCTTGTTTGGTGAGAACATAAAGGTGTTTAATTGTCATATGTAAGTTTAAACGTATGAGGAAGACTGCGTGTGGACTTTGAGTAACTGAAGGGGTTGACAGTGCCAGTTGTCAGCTCATTGCCTTTTAGCACTAAACCTACTGTGTTTGCCCTGTTTTGCAATATTATAGTTAGACCCTATAAATAACTCTCCTTTGCCTGCCGACATACTGTTAGACTTTATCAATAGAAAACATAAGGTAGGGGTGGTGCCTGTGGCTCAAAGGAGTAGGGCACCAGCCCCATATACCAGAGGTGACAGGTTCAAACCTGGCCCCGGCCAAAAAAAGAAAACATAAGGTAGGAGCAAAGGAAGTAGTTTCTCTTCTTGATTCCAGCAGGAGTTTCCCAGGATGTGGCTGCCATACTCAGTGAATTTCCAGGTGCTAGCAGTTCACTTTCCATGCAGCTGCAGCTTGTGTCCTCACCCTTGAAAGGTGCCGTGTGCTCGGGGCCACCACTGCCTCTCTGACAGGTCTGCACTCAGCCTTGGGGAAGGCCTTCTTCTAAGCTATTCTTTCAGTCCTTGTTTATTCTATCTTAGGCCTGATATTCAGTTGCAATTTTAACATTTCTTAGAATCCCCTCCCCCCTCTTTTTTTGAGACAAGAGTCTCACTTTGTTGCTCTGGGTAGAGTGCCATGGCATCATAGCTCACAGCAACCTCAAACTCCTGGCCTTGAGCAGTCCTCTTACCTCAGCCTCCAGTAGCTGGGACTACAGGTGCCTACCACAATGTGTGGCTAATTTTTCTATTTTTAGTAGAGATGAGGTCTTGCTCTTGCTCAGACTAATCTTAAACACCTGAGCTCAAGCTAGCCTACCTGCCTAAGCCTCCCAGGATTATAGGCATGAGCCAGAATGCCCAGCATCTTAAAGTCCTTTTTTAAAAAAAACTTTTCAGTAGTTCAATGGTTTTTCTTGTTAATCTCTCCTAAGGGAGAAAATCATCTCCAGCTGAGAATCCATGCTCTAGGGCCTATATCTCACAGCAGCTGACATGATCCTTTAAACACATAAATCAAATAGAGTCTTCCCTGCTCAAAAACTTCTGCAGTCTTCTTTATAGATGGGAATAAGATGGAAACTCCACGTGCTGGCCATCAAGGCCCACTGTGTTCTGGCCTCTGCCCCTCCACAATATCCTCTCCTGCCCCCCTGTTCACAGACTTCATGCTGTACACCCATGCTCAATCCCTCTCTTGGTATTTGCACTTGGTGTTTTATTTCCGTGGAATGCTTTTTTTTTTTTTTTTTGCAGTTTTTGGCCAGGGTTGGGATTGAACCCGCCACCTCTGGCATATGGATCCAGCGCCCTACTCCTTTGAGCCACAGGCGCTGCCCTCTGTGGAATGCTCTTCCCAGATACTTCCAGTGGTTGTCTTCAATGTCACCTCCTGCAGGAAGCGTTCTCTGAATACGTGATCTAACGTGACACTTCTCTACATTTCTCTCTCTCCCCTTATCCTGCCCCGGTTTCCTTCACAGCACCACACTGTATTTTGCATGTTTAATGTCTGCCCCACCCATTAGAATGGAAGCCCCAGGAGGACGGGCACTTCTCTTGTACATCTATCCAGAGAGTGCTTAGGATCACCCTGCAATAGATACTTGTTGGATAAATGAATATGCATCAATCATATTTTTCTTGGCATTATTTTACTCAGCACATTTGTAACACAGAAGAAAGAAAATATGTATCAATAATAATCAACTATTCATTTATATGACCTCTAGTTTTTAACTTCTGGGTTTTTTAAATTTTCACACGTTTTTATGAATAAGAATAAGGAAGAGTGAATTACATATTTAGAGAGAATAACTTAAGACGTTATTTGTAATGTTTTCATTATCCTAGGATTTTATTTCTCAATAATATTTCAACTGAAATAATTTCATTATAGTTCCTTCAGCTTTCTTTGAATATGTGGTTAATAATAAGATAACATGAAGATATTTCTACAAGGGTGAAAATATTTAATACTAACAAATAGCAACTAACAAAGGCAATCTAAATCCCAAGACTGAGGATGATTCCAAAAATTACTTTCATGCAACTATTCTGGAGTTGTATGAAATTCTATGTCCTCACAGTAAAAATAAGAAAGAGCAATAATTGTTACTCTGTCAATAAGAATACCAATGTAAATAACCTATATCAAATTTTAACTTGTTGGGCTCCACCAAAATTGTCAAAGTAATAAATTTAGTCCAAAATATCTTTAGAAACTTAACCTTCTGATTTGATTATACCTTTCAAATTACATTTTTATTTCATATTGTCAAGGTTCTGATACAGCTAACTAACTTATGACTGAATTTTACAATTAGAAGAAATTTATTGTCTCAGGGCACACTGGGTGTACTTCTGAGCAATACTCAAAAAACACATACACAAATAACTAAAGATAAACGCTGTAACTTCTGCATTTATAATAATCAATAATGTAGCACTGTCCCTTTTTAATGGGGACAAAGAGATAAGACTTCTCTTCCCAGGAAGAAAGGTAGCATGTTATCAGTGAATCATGTAATTACACACGTAGCCTTGAAGGGGAACTGACTGCTTCTGTTAGAAGTCATGATAGTCAGAGGAAGCATGAGCCCTCTTGGCTGCTGACATGTGAATGAACAGATAGAAATGTTTAAAGAGGTAATTAAATTACAATCACTTAGGATAGTTAGCACTAAAGAAAACATGGAGCATGTAACAGCATCAAACTCCAGGAGCCCTAGACCTCATTGACAAAGTCAT
>NW_003852466.1:7333000-7339635 GCF_000181295.1 Otolemur garnettii
TGATTTTTATTTGCTTTGAAGTGAACATATTGTTTAAAAGAAAATATAATTTTTCATAAATTCAACACTATACCACAACATACATATTTTCATATGATGTCTGCACACAGACATTGTTGGTCATGATTGCTTTTGTAGCAATCTGCTGTGTAGATTTTATCACATTTTTTGTAATGTAACAGATAAAAGGCAATGATTGCATATTCCCAGCCCTGGCCAGCCCTCTCTGCACTGGTGACACACTCAAATCTACCAATCAGCTCAGATCTCTCCTGCTAAGCCCCTGCATCTTTGCCCAAGTGCATACTGGCCACCTTCTCTCACATATCCATAGGCACCCAGCTTTCTGCAGCCATACTCACATCTCCCCTATTCCTCAAATTTGACTTACATATTCATTTTGTGAATGGTCCCAACACAGATAGACAGTTTTCCTGGCCGGAAAACTTCAAATTTCTAATCAGAACTGTGGATCCTTACTCCTAAGTACCTCTTGAATTGAAAGACTCCTTTAAATTCCCACTAACCCAAACTAGGTTCAAGTAGTCATCAGACCTTGCTTAGAGCATTACAATAGCTTCCTTGCTTTCCTTACTTCTACCTTCCCAGCCCTCCACTTACTTATATTGCTGCCTGAGTAATAGTTCTCAAACCCAAATCTAATCATATTACTCCTGGATTAAAATCCCTCAACTAGGAGGAGGAGGAAAAAAGATAGCTGACTAAAGATAGCTTTCACCAGAGGCTCCTGTCCAGAGGGAGAGATTCTGGACAGAAGTGAAAGTGAAGGTGGGGAGCTAAACTAAGAATGAAGATAGACAAGTGCACATAATTTTTGCTGAGACAAGCTGCAACTCCAAGAAAATAAATTCCAGGTACACAGCCCATTGCCAAGAGGATAAGAGAGCCTCTCCTCTAAGTGAGAGGCTCACTGGGGGATCTCTGTAAATGAGCAGGTAACAAAGAACGTCTCATTTTACCCCATGGGAGAAAGCCACTAAACACAAGACCCCCTTCTCCAAGCAGTTCCCACTTGTGACCCTAGGCATCATCCTGCCCAGCATAAAATTAAACAAATATTTTCCCCACAATTCTCAACTCTCAGTCCACCCCTTCCCCACTTGCATGGCAGTCTGAAGGTCTGCCCCCTGCATAGCATAGGGTGTTTGACTATTATCTGAGAGGCCTGGGCATTGTGTGGGCTGCTGGACACAAGGAGGAAACAGTGATTTGAGTGGAAGCAGGAGGCCAAAGGAAGAGAGAGATGCACAGGAGAGATGCACCACAAAGGCGTACAGTGGGTGGAGACACTGATGCCTCGGTTCTGACTTTTCGCAGGTGATCTCTTCTGACTTGGTGGATCACCAGAGGAGACCAGCCCCCATCCCCTTGGGTTTTTGAGACAGAACTGCCTATGGATTTCTACTATCAGGCCACTGAAGACCCTTTGAACTCTTCCTGTTCAGCAGTGATTGTACTGCCTGGGGCAATCTGATTAGAATTCTTGACCTGGCTGTCCACAAGGGACCCTCCTTTGTAATAGGAAAGGACTGATTCTCCTTCTGTAGCTGTCACTGGTGGGGGGAGGGGTGTTGGAGTTGCTTGTATCTCTTCCAACCTGAGGTTTCAGCCTAATATCGTGACTTGTTAGGACTGGGTAGAGGCTGACTAACTTCAAGGCAGAGCCAGCTTGCACTATCTCACCAAGCAGGTCCTCAAAGTCTCTGACTTCAGCTCTGAAAGGAACCTTTGCAAGGCCGTAGAGGAAAAGAAACAATCACAAGCCCCAGGTCATTGGTAAAGGACTAGTTAGCTCCATTTCCTGGGGCCCACTATACAATCTCACCCTACCAGTTTCAATTGCCAAATTACACGAAATACTCATGAGACAGAACAAGTGGAAGAACTCTGAGTAGAGTAATGAATAATCAGAGTAGATCAACTCCCCCAAGGAATGACAAAGAAGATACAACAGAAGATGCAATTCATAGACAAATGGCTGAATTGTCAGAAATAGAATTCAGAATATGGATGGCAAATAAGATGGATAGAATGGAGGAAAGATGGAAAGAAAAGTCCAAAGAGTAGTTCAAAAGTTGTTTCAAGAAATTAATAAATTCAAAGACAAAGTTACTAAAGATATGGATATAATGAGAAAAGATATACCAGAGCTCAAGGAAGTGAAAAAGTTATTCAAGGAGCTTTGAAAACAGTAGACTGTCTCAGAAATAGAATTACGCAGGCAGAGTAAAAAATCTCAGAAATTGAAAATGACTTTTGAATTATCCCAAGCATTCAAAGAGGCAGAAAAATGGAAAACAAAAACAGAACACTCCCTGAGAGAGTAGTGGGATCATTCCAAAATATCAAACATAAGACTTATTGGAATTCCTGAAGGACAAGAGGATGGCCCTAAACACACAGATGCTCTACTTCAAGATATTATGCAGGAGAATTTCCCAAGCACTGCAAGAGATACAGAAATTCAGATAGTAGATAGTTTCAGAACACCAGCAAGTCTCAATCCAAATAAAGCATCTCCTAGACACATTGTAATTAACTTTGCCAAAGTTAATATGAAGGAGAAAATCCTGCAAGCAGCCAGATATAAGAAAAACATAACCTACAAAGGGAGAAATATTAAAATGACTGCAGATCTTTCAGCCGGAACTTTTCAAGCAAGAAAAGGATGGTCATCAACCTTCAATTTTCTAAAACAAAACAACTTTCAGCTCAGGATCCTGTGTCCAGCTAAGCTGAGTTTCATATGTGATAGAGAAATCAAATACTTTACTGACATACATATGTTGAGGAAATCTACCATAACTAAACCAGCTCTCCAGGAAATACTTACATCTATTTTCCTTGATGACCAACACAATGGTCTACCACTGAAGTAAACTCACCCAGAATTTATCAAACAAAACCTAACTTCCACAATGGTGAAAGGATTAAAAATATGCACTAGACCTTTGAAAAACATGATGGCCAAAACACTACCATATCTATCAATTCTCTCAATTAATGTGAATAGCTTAAATTGTTCTCTAAAGAAGCACAGGTTGGCTGACTGGATACAAAAACTCAGGCCAGGTATCTGTTGTATACAAGAGACTCACTGTATCTTAAAGGCTAAAAAAAGACTCAGGGTTAAGGGATGGACAACTATAATACAGGCAATGAAAATCAGAAAAAAGCAGGGGTTGAAATTTTATTTTTAGATACAATAGGATTTAAACCAGCACAGACAAGGAAAGACAAGAATGGACACTAAATATTTGTCAAGGGAAACACTCAACATGAAGAGATTTCAATAATTAACATTTATGTACTCTACCTGCCCTACCTGAATGCTCCTCAATTTATAAAGTAAATCCTAAAAGATATGAACGATTTGATATCTTCCTGCACTATGATAGCTGTAGATTTTAACATGCCTTTGTCAGTTCTGGACAGCTCCTCCAAGAAGAAACTAAACAAAGAAGTAATGGACTTAAACTTGATATTAGAACAAATGGACTTAACAGACATATACAGAATATTTCATCTTAATAAAACTGAATACACATTCTTCTCATCAGCCCACAGATCATCCTCCAAAATTGATCAGATCTTAGGACACAAGTCTAACTTCAACAAGTTTAAAAGAATACAAATTTTTCCTTGTATCTTCTCAGACCTTGTATCTTCTGGAATAAAAGATGAAATCAACAGCAACAGAAATCTGCTGACTAAATAACCTTAAGCTGAATTGACAGCTGGGTCAAAGATGAAATTCAGAAAGAAATCATCAAATTTTTGGAACAAAATGATAATGAAGACAAAAATTATCAAAACCTGTGGGATACTGAAAATGCAGTCCTAGGAGGTAAATTTATAGCATTATAAACCTTCATCAGGAAAACAGAAAAAGAGAAATTCAACAACATAATGGGTCATCTCAAGCAATTGGAAAAGGAAGAACAAGCCAACCCAAACAAGCAGAAGAAAAGAAATAACTAAAATTAGAGCAGAAATAAATGAAATTGAAAACAAAAGAATCATTCAGAAGATCAGCAAAACAAAAAGTTGTTTCTTTAAAAAGATTAATAAAATAGATAAATCATTGTCTAGCCTAAGCAGAAACGGAAAAGTAAAATCACTAATAACGTCAATCAGAAAGGAGAAACAATGACAGATACCACAGAAATTCAAAAAATTCTCAATGATTACTAGAAAGTATTCTATTCTCAAAGATATGAAAATCTGGAGGAAATGGACCAATACCTGGAAACACACCACTCTCCAAGACTCTGACCAAGAACTAGAAATTGCATCACAGCTCACAGCAACCTCCAACTCCTGGGCTTAGGCAATTCTCTTGCCTCAGCCTCCTGAGTAGCTGGGATTACAGGCACCTGCCACAATGCCTGGCTATTTTTTGTTGCAGTTTGGCAGGGGCCAGATTTGAACCCTCCACCTTCAGTGGTATATGGGGCCAGCACCCTACCCACTGAGCCCACAGGAGACACCCAAGAATTAGAAATTTTGAATAGACTTATATCAAGTACTGCAATAGCATCCATTATACAAAATCTCCCAAGAAAAGAAAAGTCCAGGACCAGATGGCTTCACATCAGAATTCTACCAAACCTTCAAAAAGAAACTATTACCTATATTGCATAACACTTTCCAAAACATAGAAATAGAAGGAATCCTACCCAACACATTCTATGAAGCAAATATCACCTTGATCCCCAAACAAGAAAAGGACCCAACAAAGAAAGAAACTATAGACCAATATTATTAATGAATATTGATGAAAAATATTCAATAAGATCCTAGCAAACAGAATTCAATGACACATCAAAAAAAATTATACACCATAATCAAGCTGCTTTTATCCCAGGGTTATAAGGTTGGTTCAACATACATAAATATATAAATATAGTATAACACATAAATAAAATGAAAAACAGAGACCATATCATTCTATAAAGTGATGCAAAAAAACTTTTGAAAATATCCAGCATCCTTTCATGATAAAAACACTGAAGAAAATAGGTTTAGATGGGACACTTCTTAAACTGATGGAGGCCATCAATAGCAAACACACAGCCAATATCATATTGGATGGATTAAAATTGAAAACATTTCCACTCAGATGTGGAACTAGACAAGGATGCCTATTGTCTCCACTGCTATTCAACATAGTAATGGAAGTCCTAGCCATCACAATCAGGCAAGAGGAGGGGATCAAGGGTATTCAAATGGGATCAGAGGTCAAACTCTTGCTCTTTGTGGATGACATGACCTTATACCTGGAAAACTCCAGAGACTCAACTACAAAGCTCCTAGAATAAAGCAGTGTCTCAGAATACAAAATCAACACTTATAAATCAGTAGCTTTTATATGTAACAACAATAGTCAAGCTGAAAATAGTCAAGGACTCTATTCCTTTTACAGTAGTACCAATAGAAAATGAAATAGCTGGTAATTTATCTAACAAAGATGTGAAATATCTCTGTAATGAGAATTATGAAACCCTGAGAAAAGAAATAACTAAACTTGTTAACAAATGGAAAAACATACCATACTCGTGGCTGGAAAGAATCAACATTGTTAAAATGCCAATACTACCCAAAGCAATCTACAGATTTATTGCAATCCATATTAAAGCACCAATGTCTTACTTTAAAGATCTACAAAAAATAGTACTTCATTTCATATAGAATTAGAAAAAGCTTTGAATTGCCAGTATATTACTTAGAAATAAAAAAAAATCAGGAGGTATCTCATTACCAGACTTCAGGCTATATTATATATCTATAGTTATCAAAACAGCATGGTACTGGCATAAAAATAGAGAAGTAGATATATATGGGACAGAATAGAGAATCTAGAGATGAACCCAGCCACATATTGTCAATTAATCTTCGATAAGCCTAACAAAAACATACGCTGGGGAAAAGATTCCCTATTTAACAAATGGTGCTGGGACAACTGTCTACCAACCTGTAGAAGACTGAAACTGGACCCTTAACTTTCACCACTAACAAAAATTGATTGTCACTGGATAAAAGATTTAAATTGAAGACATAAAATTATAAAAATTCTAAAAGACAGTATATGGAAAATGCTTAAAGCTATTGGCCTGGGAAAATATTTTATGAGAAGGACCCCCATGGCAATTGAAGCAACACCAAAAACATATTACCGGGATCTGATCAAGCTAAAAAGCTTCTGCACAGCTAAGGGCCCTGAAAGTAAAGCAAGCAGACAGGCTTCAGACTAGGAGAAGATTTTTGTGGCTTATGATTCCAACAAAGGTTTGATAACTAGAACCTACAGAGAACTCAAATTAATCCACAAGAAAAAAAACAATCTTATCTCTTTGTGAGTAAGAGACTTATAAAAACTTCTCTGAAGGTGACAGGAGAATGGCCAACAAATACATGAAAAAATGCTCACCATCTTTAATCATCAGAGAAATGCAAATCAAAACCACTTTGAGATAACACCTAATCAACTCGGCGCCTGTAGCTCAGCAGCTAGGGTGCCAGCCACATACACTGGAGCTGGCAGGTTCAAATTCAGCCTGGGCCTGCCGAACAACAATGACAACTACAACCAAAAAATAGCCAGGCATTGGGGC
>NW_003852466.1:7339880-7346265 GCF_000181295.1 Otolemur garnettii
ACTTCTACACTGCTGGTGGGATTGCAAACTAATACAATCTTTTTGGAAAGAAGTATGGAGAATTCTCAAAGAACTAAAAGTTGATATACAGTTTGATCCTGCAATTCCATTATTAGGTATCTACTCAGATGCACAAAAATAATTTTACAAAGAGACATTTGCACCAGAATGTTTATTGCAGCCCAATTCATAATTGCCAAATTGTGGAAGCAGCCCAAATGTCCACCGACCCATAAGTGGATTAGCAAATTGTGGTAAATGTACCATGAGATACAATGCAGCCATAAAAAAGATGGAGACTTTACATGTTTTATGCTTACCTCGATGGAGCTGAAACATACTCTTCTTAGTAAAGTATCTCAAGAATGGGGGGGAAAGTATCCAATGTACTCAATCTTATTATTAAAACAATATATAATCACTTACACATTCATATGAATGATAAAACACAAATATAGTCCAGATAGAAGGAGAGGAGAGGAAGGTGAGGGGATAGGGTGAGGTGAGTGGAGGCAGCGTATATGATGGGATCTCAACTAATGTGCAAAATGCAAGGGTACAGTTCAAAACAATTAAGAATATCTTCTAAATGTCTTACCATAAAAATAAGTGAGGTGATGGCTGTTAATGATTTAAGCATTCCACATTGTATATCAAATCATCACCAAAACTGCACCCCATAAATGTATGCAGTTCTGATTTAATCAAAATTAAATTTAAAAAATACCTCAACTGAATTATATTACTTTAAGATAGAATTCATACACTTTAACACATCAGCTATGCTTACCTCTCTGCAGGTCTAAGGATGCCACCTCTGTGTCCTCAGGGCACTGGAGTCTCCTCCCCAAAGCTTTCTCCTCCTTAGACCTATATTTTAACCCTTCCATATTTGCAACTAGCCAGCATACTGACTTAAAGAGATGACCATAACATTCATCTCTATATTTTTAATGCCAAAGATATAGTAGGAGCTCAATAAATGTTTAAGAAATGAATCAGTAAACTCAAACATATCAAAGGATGCTACTGAGTTAACGAAGAACACTGTCAGATAACATTTGTTGCTTAAAGTATTTCAAAGAAAATGCTTCAACCCAACAATAAAAAATAGGTTTTCAACTACAGGGCTGTCTAGGAGGAAAATACAGTATTTATAAGCAAGGATGGATCCTCAGTCAGAGCCACATGCTGCCTGTGGCACACACACTTAGACTGGTCCTGGCCCATGTGTCATTATTCACAGTTTCTCCATCATTTCTTGGCCAACCTACTCACTTGTGAGGTTGCCCTTAAAATTGGCCATTTTTACAGCTTAACTCAATCACCATGTCAGCCTGACTTGCAGGTAATTTATGTATGGCCCAAGTTACTGTAACATAAAGGTCACAGAACGTTAATAGAAGACTAAAGGCTATTATCATTTATCTGCATTCATTTATGGCCCTGTGTGAATGACTCAGAGATAATAGTGATAATTCATGGAGGTTCTTATTTAGGTACTTAGAATATAATACTGAAAACTGGAGGAGGTATAATAAGAGGACATAGTAACCACAGCATCTCTGTGGTAATTTACTACTCAGATTGTACCATCTCTTGAGCAACAGTCTCCAACTGCTGCTGCCTTTGCTGGGATTTGACAGTTTGGCCACCATGGCTCCCTGAGTCCATGCTCCTCAGATGTCATTCACCTTTCAAAATATCTCACAGGTTCTGGAAGTCAAAGATACTGTCACACAAATGACTAGCTGCTAGCTATAGAGCTTTCACAGCACATTCTTATAGACAACACTGTCTCTGAAGGATGCAAGAGCACTCTGAAAACCAGAGCACTCGTCAACTGTATAGACAGGAAAACATCATGTGAGTTGAGGATTGCAGTATCATGTTTTCAAATTGCAATTGTCCTAGGGAAACTGAGTCAAAGTAGCATCTAAATAGTTTTTTCCAAAGTTTTACTTATTTTGAAACTGGCTCCTATTAAGAAAATGGTGCAGAAACATTACGTTTTTTGCCTTTTGAAATCATTGATTATTTTCATTTCACCATCTCGTAGAAATTTGGTGTGCTTAGAGATGAACCAGCAGGAAAATCAATGCTGTGAAAAATATACATTTATGAAGTATCAGGTGCTGTTGTAAGTGGGTTATTTGTTGCTACTCATCTAATTCTTGGACGTGTGGTGTTGTACCATCCCCATCCTCCAGATGAGGAAACTGAAGCATATGGAAGGTGAATTACTTGTTTAAAATCAAAAAGTGGTAAGCAAAGAAGAGAGTTCAGGACAAGGCCACTTGGTGCCACAGCCCTGGGGCTCCTAATGAATTCTCCAAACAGTATCTCCCTAAGTTATTGCCATAGAAGACTAGGGAACAAAATTTGATGTCCAGGAGCCTGACAAATAAGTAACATAAGATGAAATTCTTGTAATTCAAAAAAATTTTGATCACATAATAAAACATTTGCATTAGATTCCCCCAAAATGGCCAATATGCTTACTATTTTTCCAGGCTACAAACACTTCTGGTTATTAGTATTGATACTGCTTAAAATGTCAGTTCTTGAGTGAGAGGTAGGTGGATTGCTTGAGCTCAGGAATTTGAGACCAGCCTGAGGAAAAGCAAGACCCCATCTCTACTAAAAGTAGAAAAATTGAGGCAAAAGGATCTCTTGAGCCTGAGTTGGAGGTTGCTGTGAGCTATGAGCTCAAGGCACTCTAACCAGGGCAACAGCTTGAGACTCTATCTAAAAATAAATAAATAACATAACATAACATAACATAAAATAATAAAATAAAATGTCACTTCTTGATACTACTTAAAATGTCAGTAATGTATTAGTCCTCTTCTATCCATATTGCTCCACATCAATTTTGGATAAACCAATGGAATGGTTAGCATAGAAAAAAAAAAAACTATGGGGTGATTCTATAACAACCTCTTTCTAAATTAAACTGCCAATTTTTTTTTTTTCACTTCTCTGACCAGAGATAATTCTGATAATTTGCAGGTATAACATAGCCTACTTAAACAATCTCATTTATTTTCACTCTCTGATAAAATTTAATTTTCTAAAGATTTTTTCTTTTGTAAATACATTCCTTCAACTTAAGTTATAATATGCACTTTTGTATAATAAGAGATTAATTCATTTAATTTATTTCAGGAGGCAAAGATGGTGAACTAGAAGTAGCCTGTACAATGCTGCTCCCAGGAAGAGGAAGGAAAGTGGAAAATAGGTATCCACCTTTGGACTGATCATGTGAGCAAGACCTCTAGGAACCCACAGAGACACTGGGGGAGCAGTGAGGAAGATAAGTGGGATGAGCTGCTCAACAGTACACAGGTAATGAGGGAAGCCCACACATGGGAAAGAGAGGAGAGAATCCAGGCTCATGCTCTCCCTATGGTACTATAACCAAAGTAGCATGAGGGCTCCTCCACCACTGCAGGTTGCCAGACTAACACAGAGATGGGACTGGAAGTTGTGCAGCTGCTTTGCTCTGGAGAGAAGGGACATTTGGCATGTGCACCCTAGACACTCTCACTGGTGCCATTGCAACATCCCAACCTGGGAACTCCACCTTTGCCCAGGGGTCAGATCTGTTATTGCTGCCTCCTCCTTGCCTCTGCCAGCTGGGGAAGAAGTGGGGAATCCAAATGAGCCCACACTCAAGGTGAGCAGGTAATGTGTACCTCCTGCTGCCACCACTGGAAGCCTTGAGAAGAGCAGGGAACCACTGCCTGGTACCTGCTGCTGTGCCTTGGATGATCCTGCTCAACCTCACTTCCCACAGGCCCCTGGTGGAGCATGTGCCCAATGCCATTGACACCTACTGCCCCTGTCAGGGGAGCTTCACACCTGCTGCCATTGCTACTGCCACCTCCTGAGAGACTCTGAGTGGGAGGAAAGCCAGCATGGCCACTGCCTTAAGATCTGAGTGGACTGTACATCCAGGCATCTTGCCCCTGGCTGATCCATGGGTGCAGTGAAAGCCTTGTACCACAGACCTGCTTTGCCCAGTTGGTCTGTTCTGACCCAGGTTTCCTCTCAGTCCTGCACTCCACACTGGGGCCCTGCTCTACCCCATGTCCAGTGGTGGACCTGCTGCCCCTAAGACCTCCTACGCCCTATAGCACATTTTGCATGCACCTACGCTGCCCATATGCTTGGCACCTCCACTCTCCATGCCTACACCCATGCAGACCTCCACCATCCTACATGCATGCCCTGTCCCGCTGGCCAACCCCACCTCACATGCACACTTGACACCAAGGCCCAGTCCTGCCATAGCAGCCCAGTGACAAGCAAAGGAAACAGAAGAGATGCAGCAGAGTAGCAGTGTGAAGACTCACAGTGCAACCACCCTCTCTTGCTCGGCCAAGCTTCCAAGGGAGGACCCAAGCAAGCCACCAAAGACCGATCCCCATCTTCCCCAAACAACAGAGGTCCCAGCATAGGAGAACAGGTATATCATATCTGCCATCTGTTTTGAGCTGAGAGAAGAAGGACCTGATGAAAAAGAATCAGCATAAAAACTCAGGTAACATGAAAAAACAAGCCTTCTCAACACCCCAACAGATCATAGTAACTGTCCTGCAATGAAATACAACCAAAAGAGAATTGTTTAAATGACAGATATGTAATTTAGATTATGGGTGGCAAGTAAGATGAATGGAATTGAGGAGATGGTAGAAAATTACCTCAAAGAAACCAAAACAGTAATTCAGGATGTGAATGAAGAATTTACTAAGGAGATATATAACATTAAAGAAATAAAATATTTGGAAAATTTCAAACTACAAAAAGTCTCAATAACAAACTAGACCAAACAGGAGAAAGACTTTCAGAGCCCAAAGACAATGATTTTGAAGTTATCCAGTCAGTAAAGAGAACAAAAAATAATGAACAATCACTGTGAGAAATAGAAGATTATAAAAAACAAAGAAATATAAGAAGTATAGGTATCCCTGAGGGAGAGAGGAAAAAAGCACTAAGCACAGAAAACCTATTTGGGAAAACAATAGAGGAAAACTTCCCTGGTACCACTAGGGGTTCTTTCAGAGGCTGAGGCAGCAGGATGCCCATAGCCCGAGTCTGAGGTTGCAGTGAACTATGATGCCATTGCACTGTGATCAGGGGCATAGGGTGGGACTCTGTCTCAACAACAACAACAAAAAAAAAAAAAAAGCAAAGAAAAAAATAAGCAAGGAAATTTAAAAAAAATCCCCATACAAGATGATTATCAAATACCTGGAAGAGCCATAGCAAATAGGACATCATCAAGATATAAGGTCATCAGTCTGACCAAAGTCAAAGTGAAGAAGAACATCCTACAAGTCATGAGATGAAAGCAACACATTATTAGCAAAGGAAAACCCATCAAAACTATTAGCAGAATGCTCAGCAGAAAGCTTTGAAACCACAAGGGACTGGGGTCCCATTTTTAGTCTTCTTAAACAGAATAACTGCCAGCTAAGAATTTTGTATGCTGCAAAACTAAGCTTTGTAAATGAGGGAGAAACAAAATTTGTCCCAGACAAGCAAACACTAAGGGAATTTGTCACCACCAGATCTACCCTACAAACTGTTCTATACATGTAACAGAGCAATCATTACCTGCCTTTGTAAAAACATCTGAAGGTTAAAGCTCACAATAGTAATAAAACAATGACACAAAGGAGAAAACAAAGCAACTAGGTATCAGTCAACATGAGGAACAAAACAGTATCTCACACATCAACACTAATATTAAATGTAAATGGTCTTAATACACCATTTAAAAGATATAGACTGCTTGAATAGACCCCAAAAAACTACTATCTCTAAGAAAGCCATCTAACTTGCACAGATTCTCACAGTCTCAATGTAAAGGGAGGGAAAAAATATTCCACACAAATGGAAATCAAAAGTGAGCAGAAGAGCTATTCTCACATCAGACAAAACAGACTTTAAGTCATCAATGGTTAAAAAAAAAAAAAGACAAAAACAGTATCATAAAATGATAAAGGGAGCAATGCAGCAATAAGAAGATACAATCCTAAATATATGCATAGCCTAACACAGGAGCTACTAGGCTCATAAATCAACTACTACTAGATCTAAACAAAGAAATAAACAATACGATAATTGCTGGTGACTTCAACACTCCACTGACAGAACTGAACAGATCATAGACACAGAAGATCAACAAATGCTGGGCTTAACCAGGACTCTAGAACAAATGGACTTAACAGACAGCTACAGAAGCCCTGGACCAGATGAATTTACAGCCAAATTCTACCATACCTACAAAGAAGATTTGGCATCCATTCTACTGAAACCATTCCACAACAGTGAAAAGGAGGGAGGGAACTCATTCTACAAACCCAATATCAAAGCC
>NW_003852466.1:7348132-7363393 GCF_000181295.1 Otolemur garnettii
TTACCCCTGTAAGAATGGCTACTATTAAAAAACAAAAAAACAATAGATGTTGGCAAGGTTGCAATGAACAGAGAACACTTATATAGTATTGGTGGGAATGCTAAGTTATATAACTACTATGCAAAACAGTATGGAGATTCCTCAACTAAAAGTAGACCTACCACCATTCTATTTAGCAATCCCACAGTCAGGTATCTACTCAAAGGAAATAAGTCATTTTATAAAAAAGATGCCTGAACCTGAATGTTTAGTTATTATAGTACAATCCATAATAGCAAAGGTAAGGAATCAAATTAAGTGCCTATCAACTGCTGAGTGGATAAAGAAAATATTATACATATATAACATAATATATATATATATATAAATACACACACACACCCCACATGTATATATGAGATATATATGGTACACACACACACACACACACACCATAGATTACTACTTAGTCATAAAAAGGAATGAAATAATGTCTTTTGCAACTGGAGACCATTATCCTAAGTGAAGCATCTCAGGAATGAAAAAACAAACATCACATGTTCTCACTTCTAAGAGGGAGCTAAACCAAGAATATATGTGGTCATAAAGAACAGTCACAGACTTTGGAAACTAAGAAGAGAGGAAGGTGAGAAGGGGACTAGGGATAAAAATCTACCTGTTGAGTATAACGTACACTATTTTAACAACAAGTACACTGAAAGCCCTGACTTCAGCATGACACAATTTATCCACACAATGAAAAACACTTGTGCCTCTAAATTTTTTTTGTAATAAAAAACAAAAATAAAATTTAAAAAAAGGTATTGGATACCAGATAGTTTGCTATGGATTGGCTATAGTTACCAAGGTTAGTAGGATCTGACATAATTTTTTAGATTCATATTTTATGTTCTTACTATCAAAGCTTCTACATAAATAAAGCTTATTCCAAATTAAATTGAAGTTAAAATATAAACTCTGGTCATGAATTTGTAGCAAGATCAAATTCTAAGGAAACAGAATTATCCCTTATAATAAGTCTATTCTTTTAACTTGACACTATTTAAAATTAAGAAATGCAGCGATTTAAACCTTCAGTTTGTTCAAGTCATACTTTAGACAGTCCCCATTTGGAGATTTTCATTAAAATACATTTTAGAGTATGTTCCAGTCCCAGTGGTGATTCAAGAGCAAACTGGAGTTGCGTGATTTGAGAAGTCATCATAAGAAAGGTATAGGCAATGTTCAGGAAAATAAAAAAAGTATACTGTGGAGCCTCATGTTTTTGATGGTTATCAAAAATACCTACCCGGGGTTGTATCTAAGGTACCTGCTCAGGGGTGTCCCTGCTTATGGTTATTTAGTTTGTAACACAGTTTCCTGAGATAGGTGGGTTTCAGCTTTGAGTTTTTATGGAGATGGCCACTATGGAAGAGGAGGAGGCATTGCTCTCTTAGAGCCTGAAAGAATGAAACAAAGGAGCAATTCCTGGAACCATGTGGTCAGGGGCATGGGGCAGGTCCCAGGATCCTGGTATGAGGAAGGGTCTAGATGTCCTTTCTCCACAAGTCACAAGGACGGGGCACAGGAAATACTCCTCTCTCCCTTCCTATCCTCTGACCTCCTATGAAGTATCCACTGGCCAAACTCACTGAGGAGCCAGAAAGCAAGGAAGGGTCTTGGTGCAGCCCATGGAGGTCAGTCTGCTGGACCCAGACAGACTAGCACAAGGTGGGAGAAGGTGGGGTCTGAAGGGAGGCACAGAAGGCATTGTGTCACTTTTATGCTATAGGAATTTCAGAGCCTCATGAAGTGTAGCCATTCAAAATTTAGTTAAGAAAATTAATAAAGTGGCTCCTGTGGCTCAAAGGAGTAGGGCACTGGGCCCATATGCCAAAGGTGGTGGGTTCAAACCCAACCCCGGCCAAAACTGCAAAAAGAAAAAAGAAAATTAATAAAATAATATCCTCTTAGATTTCTCTCCCTCTTTTTTGCTTCTAATTTCCTTTTGCTCTGAAATTGTATTCACAGTTAAGGTAATTCTTCTACAAACTCTAGGTTGAAATATTTGAAAAATATATACAAAAAATATTTTGTATGATTTACCTAAATGATTATGCTAATTCCCTACTTTTCCCAAATCAAGAGAGAAAAGTGCCAAAATAGTTTAAAGTAGCAAAGACAACATTTGAAATACTAGTAAAAAGAAAGATAAAGAGTATGTGTCAAAGGAGAACAATGCCTGATGTTTCTTACAGTGCACACTTCCCATGCCATTTCCTGAAAACCATAGGTGGCATGAATGAGCGAATGAATGAACAAAGTAGTACAACAGACAAATGTGTAGGGCCAAAGATGTTTCTAGCAGGAAGTGGTCCTGATTTACTGCCTATCACATTTTTTCTCGGATACCCTTGATGGTGGAACAGTATATCATGTGATTGGCCTACATACATGCCTTGCTTTCTGACCCAACTGCAAAACTCCTGGAGAGCCAGAACCACACTCTAGTACAGTAGGAACTCAATGCATGTTTTTTAAGTCAGTAAATGAAGCAGGAATTGCAGTAATCATCTCTCACAATTTAGCCTAGGAAACACTTGCCCCTGATACTGAACTAGTAGTATAAAGGAAGTCAGAGAGCTCCTGAATAAAAGTGAAATATGTAAGCTTCAAAGCAAAACAGGACAAAGACCATGACTATGAAACATCTGTGGCCAGAGATGTCTCTAAGAAAGATAAAGAGTGAAATAAGACCACACTGGTACTCATCACAATCAATACTGATTGGCTTATACTTATCACTCGTAAGTACATTCACCTAATAAGTTTTTAGACCCAAATTTATCATTAGTAAACATGAATGGTATTTACCATATGTGGTTTTGATCCTTCCCAAATAATTCCCTCAGAATGGTTCCTTACTTCATACCATCTATTACACAATTCGAGATAGATTAGAGAAGCAATTAACAAAGTCAAAACATCTGAGTTTCCAGATCCCAAGTTCTTATCATGAACAAAGCAAAATTAAGGAAAGAAGCTGACATCTAAACCTATCCCAACTTCCTATCTTTCATTGTCATTTTGAAGATATAAGGAAAAAATCATGTATTGAAGCAGATAAAAAAGATGCAATAATCAGGTTAGTTGCACACTTTCAATCAACACTAAATTTATGAAGAAAATGAATAGTAGTCTAAAGAATACTAAAGAAAAACATTTGTGATCCAAGAATCTAACCCCAGTTAAGTTGCAGTTGTGTGCATAACCAGAAAGATTTAAGCCTAAATGTCTATTTTTCATTCTAACTTCAATAAGCATATTATGAATGTAAAATAAGAGAATATGGAGTAAATACAAACACCAAAACACAAAGAAACTACAAGAAAACGTAAGTTAACGTTTTGGCAATAATAGGACTAGAACCCATCTTTGCAAGGCAGAAACTGTAAAGCACACTATGCATAGACTTGATCACTAAGATGTTTTAAAATTTGGCACAATTATATAATTCTTTTTTGTGTTTTCTTAAGCTCCAAGCTAAAGGAATCTTTGAGGAGCCCATGTATGTTTGAACCCCGGTTTTTCAACCAGCTGGAGCTGTGAAGCAGCCGGGTCATCATAACATTTCTCAGATGGTCCTGGAGCTGGGGGTATGTTTTCCAAGTATCAAGGAAAGGGTTTGAGGCAATTATCTAAGGTTCCTACATAGGGGAGTCTCTGTTTGGAGTTATTTCACTTGTAATACAAAATATTTTCAGATATTTGGTTTTCAGTATGGGTTCATTTGCTTTGCTTTTTTTTTCTCTCTCTTTTCCATTCTTGTTCTGTGTTCTTTCCATTAGTAGGAAAATCAAATTTTTGGAGTAGCATCATTCCATTTTCTGAGAAATTGAAATCCCAGAAGATAACCACAACAAAAACAAATTACACACATTTTTTTTTCTTAGAAGATAATGTTTCAATGGCAGACTTGAAGAGAAGTATTATTTAGGAGATAAAAAAAAGGCAAATAAATACAACCTCTGAAGGGAACTGTTCTAATTATTAAGGAAAAAATGTTATACAACTATAGTCAAGGACATAATATAAAGCATTACTGTAATACCAGAATGACTGTAAAGTTAGGTGAAAAAAAAGAAACCCAGCTGAAATAAGAAAAGGGAAGTGAATTTAAGAATAATTTGAACTGCAATAGTGACCCACTGGTTCTAAATCCAGATGATTCTGCTATCTGAGTATCTTGAATAACATTGTTTCCTTTTCTAATCTCTGTCCTCACAGAAATCTCAAAGGGCCCTTCTCACAGCACGAAATGATAGTGGCTGTTTTGTTAAGACCCAAAATTTCAATCCAGTAGCCAAGATCTTGAATAAATGCTGACCCTTTCCTTTTACCAGCATCAGGTTCCTTCACAAATTTGACTACATCTTGTAATCTTTCACAAACACCATGTATGTCAGGAACAGCAATTACAATGTGACGAAATCCTTAAAGGTCTCAATTGCCACTGTGGTAACTCTGGGTCCATCATCTACAGTGCCCCAGTCGTGTGTCAAGTTCTTTTCCGGAGAATAACCATGCTAATTTTTCATCTTTTACCTTTGGGGGTATCATTTTTATCCTCATATGCCAAGAAATAGAGTAAACATTTCATAGTAAGACAATCTAATTTTTGGAGTAGCATCATTCCATGAACTGTAGTATAAAAATCCAGTGACTTCTTAGGATCCTTAATTCATAGCATGGTTTGCTGTGATAGAAAATCCTTGGTGCTGATGTGGGTGTAGGAGCAGTAGTGGAGGGTGACCTTGCCTGGGATGGTGGCCTCATCTGAGTGCAACTGGACACTGCCTGGGCTTGGCCACTGCAGTACCGCTGTATTACCAATGGCAACAAGGAACAGACTGTTACTGGAATTTCTTCCTTCATTAGATCTTTGGTCTTGAGGTTTGAAGAATGAACCCATGGCACAGATCGGTGGTAAGATAGGATTTTATTAGAAAGGCTTACAGAAAGGATAAAAGCACCAGAGCTTCTTGACAGAAGGACTAAAAAGCACCAGAGCCTCTGGCAGAGGGAAAGACCCAAGTGGGAAAATATCTTCCCTGAGTCCTTTGTCTAGGGGGAAATATATATACTAGGGTGACCAGACGTCCTGCTTTTGGTGGGACAGTCCTGCTTTTGAACAATTTGTCCTGCGTCCCACGGCATTTTTAAAAAGTCCTGATTTTTGGAAAGAATGCGGGAGCAGGCGGGAGAACAAGAAGGGAATATATGGTTTTCGGCTACCATGTGGCTATTTTGCAAGAATATGAATTTTATATTATTTTTGTTAATTTTATAATGTTAAACTGTAATAATAACAAATCATTGTTGAGAAGTGATTATCAAGAACTGCTTATCAAAGTTTGCATTGTTGTCAGGCCCTGCCCTGCCCTGCCCCCTCCCACCCTGCCCTCCGCCCGACCCCTTGGCCATGTTGTCCTGCTTTACAAATGTTAAAATCTGGTCACCCTAATATATACACACACACAAACAAATGAATGGATACAATCCCTTCCATTCCAAGGCCTAGGAAACTTAAATAAAATTAATCAGGCCTGGGAAATGGGGGGTTCCCTGTTCAGCCACCAGTGTAAGGGGAGGGAGACAGAGGCCGGGCAGAGATACCACAGCACTCCCTGAGCTGGAAGCTTGGAGTTCCTTCAGCAGTTATCCATTCCCTCCAGCCACTGGAGCCTCCTGCACCCCACCCCCACTGGCTAACCTGCTGGCGCCTCTGCCTGCTGCCACCACACCAACACCCCCAGGGCAAAGATAGCAGGTCCTCCCCTCAGCTGGGGCTGGGCTGGTGGGGTGCCAACTGCCCTGTATCAATTCTTCCTCTCCAAGTAGAAACTCTAACTGCTGTTGGGGAAAAAGGATGAAGACTCGATCTAACTAGGGTGACCAGACGTCCCGCTTTTGGTGGGACAGTCCTGCTTTTCAACAATTTGTCCTGCATCCTGCGGCGTTCAAAAAAAGTCCCGATTTTTGGAAAGAATGCACAAACTGGCGGGAGAACAGGAAGGGAACATACGCTTTTCGGCTGCCAGGTGGCTATTTCGCCAGAATATGAGTTTTATATTATTTTTGTTAATTTTATAATGTTAAACTGTAATAATAACAAATCATTGTTGAGAAGTGATTATGGAGAACTGCTTATCAAAGTTTGCATTATTGTCAGGCCCTGCCCTGTCCTGTCCCCTGCCTGCTCCCGCCCTGCCCTGCCCCTCCCCCACCCAACCCCCATGTTGTCCCACTTTACAAATGTTAAAATCTGGTCACCCTAGATCTAACTGCTTTCTGCGAATCAGACGATGTTAGAAGGGGGCATTTGGGGTTTCTCTGGAGGGAGGGGTCTGTAATAGAATCAGGTGATAGACTGCAATCATCTTTACTGTGTGTGGCTTGATGGCATCATTTCTGGAAGACACAAACTGATTAACACGTTAAAGGATAAGGGTAGAACTGGGAGAGGAGGGGTTGATTACACTGTCAGTAGTATCAGGTTGGGGATAACAAAGTCAGTGACTTCAAAAGAAAACTAAATTAACACTTTCCTTTCTGGCTTCTAAATAATATCTTCAAATTTTCTTTAGCTCTCAAGTGTAGGTGGACTGTGGTTGATTCACTACACAGTCTGCTTCTGTAGGAGGTGATGGGTTCCAAGATTTTACTCCTGAATGATGTATCCAGGAATCTATTCCCATAACCTTAACAGCTGTAGAATAAGACAAAATAACAAAAAAAGGGACTCTCCCAGTTTGGGATCAGGGAAGATGAATTGGAGGAAAGCGTTTTGATCATGACTCAATCGCCAGGAGAGAAAAACTCTTTCAGTCTTGAATGTGAAAATGTAGTTGGGAGACTTTTAAGGATTTGTTGAAATTTAGCTAAAGAAGTAACATGTTTTACTAATTCTGTAGTTTTCTGATCTAATAATAGATCATTAGTTAAAAAGGGTCTTCTGTACAATAATTCAAATGGACTACAACCCAGTTTCTGAGGTAAATTCCTTATTCTATGGAGAACAATGGAAAGCAATTTAGTCCAAAAGAAATGAGTCTCTTGAGTTAGTTTCATAACTGTTCTTTGATTTAATCATTTATTTTTTCTACCTTCCCAGAGAATTGGGGCCTCCGAGAACTGTGTAGATGAAATTTTATGCCCAGGGCTTTAGATAGTCCCTGTGTAACAGCTGCTTTGAAGGCAGGACTATTATCACTTTAAAACTCCCAGAAGTCCAAACCAAGCCTTTACAAGTTCCTGAGCCCTTTCTGCTCTGCAGGGGAACACTTCAATCCAATTAGTAAAAGTATCCATAAATACCAGCAAATATTGTACACCATGTACCTCAGGAAGATGAGCAAAATCTATTTACCAATCTTCACCCTGGATATTTACCTTGTTTTTGTATACCTGGGGGAACTAGACAGCGATTGGAAGAATTGTTTCTCTGACATACATTTTAAGTCTTTATTATCTATTTTTTGGTTTCCAGTCTCAAGTGACCAGATATTCTTTTTGAGCATTTTTAATTAAAGAATAGAGTGGTTTAGCTATTTCACTATATCCAAGAATCCAGAGTCTGCAAAAGCCAGTAATTCCTAAGAAGCCTCGAAGCTGTCTGAGAGTTCGAGGTTTAGGGTGAGCCCAGATTGGTTCTATTCTTTCTTTACCCAAGACTCTCTTCCCCTGTGAAAGCTGGAGACCCAAATAGTGCACTTCAGGCACACATAATTGGGCTTTAGCCTTGGAAACTTTGCACCCACAATCAGCTAGAAAGTTTAGTAGAGCTTGGGTAGCTTTGTGCATTCCTCCACATCTGGTGCTCCCAAAAGAATGTCATCTACATACTGAATAAGAGTCACTGTGGGATATGGGAAAGAACTCAGGACTTGGGCTAAGGCTTGGCCAAACAAGTGAGGGCTGTCCCCAAATCCCTGAGGTAACACAGTCCATGTGAGCTGGGTGTTGGAGTCAAAGGAGTCTTAAAAAGCAAAAAGTATTGGGAATTCTCATGAAGAGGAATGCAGAAAAAGGCATCTTTTAAGTCGAGTACTGTGAAACAGGCAGCTTTTTCAGGGATTTGGGATAATAAAGTATATGTATTGGGAGCTACAGAATGGAGAGGAATGACCACTTCATTTATAATGCAGAGGTCTTGAACTAGTCTCCCAAGTTCCGTTTGGCTTTGGCACCCCCGGAATAGGAGTGTTATGTAGACTGTTGCAAGATATTAATAATTTCTGTTGCTTTTTTTCTTTGTTTGTTTTTGAGATAGAGTCTAACTATGTCACCCTGATAGAGTGCAGTGGCATCACAGCTCACAGTAACCTCAAACTCTTGGGCTTGAGCGATTCTCTTGCTCAGCATCCAGAGTAGCTGGGACTACAGGCACCTGCCACAATGCCCAGTTATTATTTTCTTGCAGTTATCATTGTTGTTTAGCTGGCCCCAGACGGGTTCAAACCTGCCATCCTCAGTGCATATGGCCAGTGCCATAACCACTGTGCTATGGGAGTGGAGCCTTCTTTAGATTTTGTATTTTGGATGTTAGCCTATTCTTAGTTTCTGCTTTTAGATGGCATTGTTTTGCTAGACAGTGGGATTTGTTAACCTAATTTGGACCAGTTGAGCATATTTTGCTCTTCCCATCGGTCTCTCAGTAGCCCACACTTCTGGGTTAATGTCTGTCTCTAATAAAGGAAGGCATAGTATAGATTCTTGTCCCATATTCATATAAATGATTGTTTTCACTTTAGTTAGTACGTCCCTTCCCAAAAGGGGAACAGGACTTTCAGGCATGAGTAGGAAGGCGTGAGAGAACAGCCATTTGCCCCCATTGCAGCTTAAAGGCTGAGACAAGAATTTAGTGATTGACTTTCCAGACACCTCCTGTATAGTTACAAATTGAGACAGACCTGAGGCTCTTGAGGGGTGATGACACAAGCTGGAGCCATGAGAATCTGCCCTGGGCACCTTCAGTCCGGTTTGGGGGCTGATGGGGTCACTGTCCCAGGATGCCTTCCCCTATGAGGACAGGCTGCCCTCCAGTGATCACCCTTGAATCAGACAGTGCTGCTGGGGGCAATCTCTCTTGAAGTGACCAGTCTGACCACATTGGAAGCTCTTGTTCTTGACTCCTCTGGCTTCCCTCTGACCCTGAATGGTGCCTGTTTGTCAGAGTCCCATTACTAGAGCTGTCATTCCTTTTTTATCCTTTCTTTCTTTTTTCTCCTCTTCCTCCTGATCTAGATTATAAAAGACCACAGTAGCCATTTTAAGAAGATTTCCAGGTTATGATCAGGGCCAAGTGTCAATTTCTGGAGTTTTCTTTAAATGTCTGGGCTGCCTGAATGATAAGTTTATCTTTTAAAATGATTTGGCCCTGGAAAGGGTCAGGTGTCAATTGTGTTTTCTTATCACCTCCATAAGCCACTCAGGAAAGACTGAGGGGGGTTGGCCCTTGTAGCTCAGTGGCTAGGGCGCCAGCCACATACACCGGAGCTGACAGGTTCAAATCCAGCCTGGGCCTGCCAAAAACAATGACAAATACAACCAAAAAATAGCCAGGCACTGTGGTGGGCTCCTGTAGTCCCAGTTACTTGGGAGGCTCAGGCAAGAGAATCGCTTAAGCCCATGAGTTTGAGGTTGCTGTGACCTGTGATGCCAGGAAAACATAGTTAGACTCTGTCTCAAAAAAAAAAAAAAGAAAAGAAAAGAAAAGAAACAAAGAAAGAAAGAAAGAGAAAGACTGAGGGTCTTTCATTTTGCTCCTGGTAAATAGTAGACAACTTAGAATAATTCATAGGCTTTTTCCTGGATCGCAATAAACCTTCCAGGATACATGTTAGAAAATGCTTATGCCACAAGTCACCTTGTTTCCCAGGGTGCCATCCAGGATTCTCAAAGAGAACTGTCTTCCCATGGGGTATCTGTCCTTTCCTCAGAGGACATACTGCTATCAGTAGTGGACATGAACCACAAATCACCCCACTTTCTAGTCTCATCCAAGACTTCATTTTTCTCATTCAAAGTTAAAGTTTAATCTAGCAGTAGTGTTACATCTTTCCAAGAGAAATCAAATCATTGTTCTGACCTCCGGAGAATATCTGTGTACTTATGTGGTTCATCAGAAAATGTTCCTAATTTAAACTTAGTTTTAAATTTGCCAGAGAAAATGGAGTGAATTCTCGCACTTTTCTTCTCTCGCCACTTGTGATTTTGTCCAAGGAACACAAAGAAGGATACAGGTGCTTCTGGGGGTCCCAACAGGACCAGAAGAAACTCTTGAAACAGATTGTTTCTTGGAGTTTCCTAAAGGTGCAGAGGAAGGTGCAGGAGAAGTTAGATAGGTTTGAACTAGGTGGTGACAGCGTCTCTCTCGGGAATCCCTGGCCATTTGAGGAAGTTATTACAGCTAGGAGAGCTGGATCTATCTGACAGGTTTTACATAGTTGGAGGTTGTTTCTGAGAAAAAAGAAAGCTTGCACATAGGTACTTCAGACCACTTCCCTTCTTGTTTACAAAAAAAAAAAGATATAACTGAAAAATGATGCCATAATTTAGGGTATCGTCTGGCGGCCATCATTCACCATTGGAGAGTTGATACTGAGGCCAGGCCTGGGTGCAGAAGAAAACCAGACATTCTTTTTTCAGTGTCTGGGATCAAATATGTCCTAATGCTTCAGATACAGCCCAGCGGGGTGTTCCAGCAGCACAGGCCAATCAGGGATCTGGGAGCCATAGTGGTCCCACCTGATGAAAGCTCTCTTGGCAAGATAACATGTTACCTTGGTGTTCTCTTAGAGAGAGAATGTTTTTGTGGGAAAGAACAAACTCCTAGTGTCTTAATCAATTCCACCTTCTAGGTTGTCCAAGCATCCTCTGACCAACCCAGGAATCCCTCCAGCCAAACAAAAAAGGCATCCTTCTGATGCTTGGGGAAGAATCTCTGAGGAATGTGGCCTCTCCAGCCCCTGAGCTTGTCTGGATTTAGCCATAATTGCCAGTGTAGGGCTTTTGTACCCATGGGCTCGCCTCTGCTTATTACTCACCAGCAGCACAGCCTGAGAAATCAGGTATCCGGGAGCCTGGTCCCACCTGATGCAAGTTCTGCCCCTTTCCGCACCTGTCACTGAGTATACATCTGTCATTCAATGTGGAGCTGAGCCCTGCCCAAGCGTGGTGCTTGTACATGTAACCCTTTATAATTTTTACAAGCTTTTTCTGAATTCCCAGTAACAAAGGAAAATAGGCTATCAGGAGTAGGTCTTAAATGCTATCTTTTCCACCCTCCTTTCTTCCCCAAAAGTTAGCAAGGCAACAATAACTAAACTCAGTAAAAACAGGGCTGAGAAACACTTTAAAGTTTTTGCATTAGAACTTGCTACAACTAGCCAAAGTCTTAGAGAAACCCAGAATGACTTTGAATCTTTCTTTTTACACTAATAGACCTGAAAAAAACAAATACCCAGGGTCATTTTCTTTGCCTTTCTTCATTTTTAAAGATTTCCTTTACTTCTTTTTTTCTTTTAAAGAAGAGACTGAACTGTAGCCTAGGGTTTGGGACCATTCTTGCCTTGGGGGGTTGCCCTGGGCTTCCCCTCATAGGCTTCCAGTCACGCAGAAAAGCCAAGTATGGGAGTCATTTTGCCCTTTTGGAGCCAATTTATTGGCTTTCGTTAACATGGTTTAGCTTTTTTCTCAAACATACAAAAAGCCAATTGAATTTAATTTTGCAGTGAAAGGTAATGAAAAGGACCTTTTTGAAACACATTGATAATATCTGAAAAATACCAGAAAGAGCCAGTACAAACTTAACTAAATATATAAAACAATCCTTTATGAATACTCAAAGCACTTAAACTACAAAGAGGGAAAGTGAGTGAGGCAGGGGTCTGTACAGATTAGTAGAAGAGGTTTGGGATCATGGAAGATAAAAGCCAATAGTAAAAGAGCTGGGACAGCACGTTTTCAGAAGGTCCTCTAGTGCCCTGGGGTCAGAACCATTGCTGGGGACCCCAGGACATCTGGATACTACTTCTGTTTTGCTCAGCTGTCAACCAGAGGAAAGGAGTGGACACAGGAGGGGTTCAGACTGCACTGGCTGTGACCCACCTGCCCTGTATCAAGACAACGCCGCCCACTCTGCCAGGCCCCTCTGCCCTCGATTTGGGTTTCTTAAAGGAAGATCCTTCTCTTTTGAGAGGTCTAAAGGTTAAACAAATTCCAGAAAGGAATTATAATTATTTGATCCTTAATTAAGCAGCCACTGTTAAAGTAGTGATTTATGCAATTTTCAAATGAATTTCAAAGGTGTCTGGGCAACACATCCACTATGAAATAATTTATTAAATATTGTCAATATTAGCACTTGGCCCAAAACAGGCTGTGCTATGACAGTCAAGAAGCATTCTAGACAAAAAGGTGGATTCAGAGCCAATGTTCCTACTTTTATTAGAAAAAAAGAAGAAAATAAACAGAACCCTTACCTTAAAATTAATGCTGTAAACTAGTTTTGAAGACAGGCTGAAAGAGCTTTCAGACACATTAGAGTCTCTTTTCTGCATTTTCTACCAATTTCCATTCTTTTCCAAAATCCCCATGATAATGATTTGTTAGTATTCTGATAGTCAAAAATCTGATATGTAACTAGTTGTTCTAGCATCTTGTTATCTAAAAAATTATATTTTTCTTCTGTAAGTTGCAAAAGTCAAAATTATTTCCTATATTTATATTGGTCACACATAAAGTAATAACCATGATCAATAAATTATGGGCTACCATAATGACATAAACTATAGCTGTGTCCTTCCTAATTTTTTAAATTTATACTGTTATGTCCCACACAGCTGAAAGAAATTGGATCCCACTTCAGATGTAATTAATAAATAGAAATTTATTGATAATTTGATACACCTGCAGGTGCACATACAGGGGGCTGTTGTGGTGGACCAACAAGCAGCCATGAATGGCAAATTCAAAAGGCTGATATACTGTGATTATTGCTGAAGCTAGCAAGCTTGTACAAAAGCTAAATCATCGTGGTTACAGCACAACTCAGCACAGCTCCAGGAGTCACAAGGCAACATGCATTAGTTCATAACAACTCAGCATAACTCAGGGGTTATAAGGCAAAGGTACATCATAAGGGGTTACACAACTCAGGGTGGGGGTACATGCAGATTTAGGGTACATTAACTCACAAATCACAAGATACATTCAGAGGGGTGCAGAGCAGGGGTACATAGTTCAACATAAGTTCAGAAAGTTTCCAAAGAACTCGGGACTTTACATCTAGGGCTCAACCCCTCCCTGGGCTCAACCCCTCCCTGCATACTTCCTTAGCTTCAGACTGCTTCTCCACCCTTGAGGGGGCTGAGACTAAAAGGCTTAAGAGAGGTTTCCTTTTCAAGGGTAGGGGGCTTGTTCCCCACTGGTTTTAGAGGGAATCAAGAGATCTGGGTCATCACAACACCATTTATTTTTACATTTTTAATTATTTAAACATGGATTCATTGTTCTTCAGGCCCTTCCTGTAAAGTAAAAAACCAAAGTATATTTGCTTAATTCTTTTTCATAAAAACCAATTGTCACATACTTGAAGAATTATAAGTTATCTATGAGTTATATGATAACATGGTTAGCACCATAGAAAAGAATTAGCAACTGGACAAAATAAGCATGTTACATAATTCTTGATAATGAGGTCTAAAATGCATAGTCTTTAAAAAATTTAGAACACATTCAGTTCAACTTTTTTGTGTGTTGTGAAATTGAATTTTAAAAAGGACTTTAGTCCTTAAAGCATTATAAAAAGGTCACTATGAAAGTCTTAAGACAAACTATGTTATGGTCCATTATTTCACTTCCAAGGAACAGTCAACAGCCTCCTTTCTGATTCCCCCGTGCAAGTTTAACTTGCTCAGGTCTCAGTGTTGCTGGGAGGGCGTCATCTGTCTCTGCCCACACGGTTCAGCCAGCATCAGCTAAGGAGCCGGGGAAAGAAAACTTTCAAGAGATGATTTTCTATGATTGTAGAAGTGAGTTAAAGGAGTCGCAAAGCTTTGAGTGTTTACAATAGGCTTTTGGGGACCTTACTCCTTTCTGTGCAACAATTTTTAGGAGGCTTGGAGAATTTAGAAAAGGCCTAACTTCACTCAGAGACAAGGAGAACGGTGGGCATCGAGGGACTGCAGTGACTTAGAAAAACATGGCCACTGTGGAAAACGGTGCCACTGTGGGGAAAAAATGGTTTGCAAAAGCAATGGAGTGATATTTAAGGAGATTAAAGAGGCCCTACAGATTGGATCGCCGGCAGTGTTCAACATCCTGCACCATTACCTTCAAGTCAGGAAAGTTTCATCCCCACGGGTGCCTCACACACTGATGGATGAGCAGAAGCACATCCGCGTTGAACAGTGAGGAGATAAATGCTGGTCAGACCCGATGGAGGCCAGTCTAGATGAGCATGTGACAGGTCACTGCTGAAGAAACCTGGATTTCCCAGAGTGATCTAGAGAATAAGCATCTCTCAGCAGTGTGGATTTTTTTCTGATGAAAATCCATCCACAAAAGTGAAGTAGCCCTGAAGTGTTAGAAAGAAAACAGTGACGACTTTCTTTTCTGAAAGCGGTCACGTCCCAGCTGTTCCTCTGCAGCAGTGGTTCTCAACCTCCCTAACGCCGCGGCCCTTAATACAGTTCCTCGGGCCCCACCCACAGGCTGAGAACTGCTGGGGACGAACCAAGGGCTGTTCCTCCCCAGGCCTGTGCCTACCAAAAGTTTTCAGGAAGCTCCAAGAACGGTGGGCAAGAACAGGGCTGTGGGGCACAATCTCGCACCTTGAAAACGTGTCTCTCCCCCCTACAGCCAATGTCACCATCCATTTCCTGGACCATCCATGTCCTGGAGTCGGCCAAGGTTAAACTCCCGACTCATCCGCCCCGCAGCCCAGCCCGGACCTGGCCCCGGGTGATAACTTCCTGTTCCAGGCCATCAAAATCATATGCGTGGAAGAGGGTTCTCCCGTCCTGAAGACGTTGTTCATCGCTACAAAAGAGAGCTTATAGCACTTGAAGTAAATGAGGAGTATTTTCAAAAGTGGCTTACGAGAGGGACGCTACTAACAAACACAAACGTTGTAACCCAGTTGTTTATACCCTCGCGTTAGTCTGAAAATTAAAAAAAAAAAATGGTTTATAAGAATGCAAAAGTGCATAGAATGTT
>NW_003852466.1:7364086-7369652 GCF_000181295.1 Otolemur garnettii
TCTTTTTCTTTTTTTTTCTGGTGGTGTTGTTAAATTTTGCATATTTGTTAATCAGTATAATCTTCAACACAATACATCAACATGATTTCATAAATTTAGAGAAAAATATTTCCTGGTTAAGTGGAAAATTGTGTGGATGGCTTCTGGAAGACCTTCAACCAAGCAGCTTTACTGTGATCCATTTGGTTTAGAAGTCTGGACCTTCTTTCCTCAGTTTGCTACAATCCTCATTCACTGAGTAGAACTTGTGTTGATCATTGGGACCCAGTTTGTTATTCTTTCTGTCCCAACTAACATCTGGATTGAACAATGCCAGACGCAGAACATACAGTGCTGCTTCAGGACCTCCGGCTCCAGTAAGGATGAACGGGGGAATCAAGCTCGGAAGGTTGTTCGCCTGACCCAGGATCTGGCAAAGCTTGTTTGCGGCAGCAGCCTTTAGTCTAAAGGGAAAGAAAAATAAACCTGCGGGCCATGACCTCAACTAAGTCTGCCTGTCTTCTACTATTAAATCTTCAGTTAACGATATTAAAATCAAACAGAGCCACACCTTATAGAAATATTCACATGTTCCAAACTCAAAAAAATATTCAGGGGAAAAATTTTTTCATTGTCTATTTTCTTTCTTCTCTCTCACGTTGTCATTTTTGTCTCATTAGTATCAAATAGTTTTTATTTTTTTTTAACTTATGCTTTCGTTCATTTTCAGGTAGGATAAATGCTGTCATTATAATATAAGGTATCTATAAACATTAACATGTTTATATCATATATTTGTAAGTATTATAAATACAATATATTTACTCACTAAAATTCACCTATTTGCTATGAGGTTCTAGAAATGATGGCTTATAATGTAGATAGATTACTTTCTAAGGAACAATCCCAGATCTGTGATGCCACTAATCCCAGTCAGGCAGCCCCGGCACTGTCCAGCCAGCCTTCTCCAGACCTTCTTCTTGGTTACGTGTCCGTCTGGTGCTGCAGAAACGTGGAAAAGTTTTTACCTTCAGAATTCACAAGGGAAATGGTTATTTAATAGTCTCATTTTTTAAAGGCAAAATATAACTTTTATCCTATGTCTCATAGCAATTTCAAGAATAGTTTGTCTATGATTTCAACATCTAAGATTTCTTTTATTTCTAACCAATGTAACTTATAGTGTTTATGGAGTATAGTGAAACAAAAATTATGAAAAGAAATATATAAATACATGTGAAAAAAGTTACTCATTTATGCTAACATGAGATTTGCCATATTTAAATTTTCACAAAAAAAACATTTGATTTCATATAGTCTATTAAAGGAGGGCTAATTTTAGGTGTTCACCTGAAATCTCATCAAAATGCCTGAATACAATTGTGACAGGGCTTTATCTTTATTTCTTTACCATCTATTCTGTTTTGACAACCCTCACTCTCAAAAAAAAATAATTTAAACCTACTTAGCTTCTTTCATGAAAAGCAAACCAAGTTTCTCTTGATTTAACTTCACCACAATTATTTATTAGTCTATACTTATTCTCTACCAGCTGGCTGGGCAAGGTGGCTCACACCTGTAATCCTAGCACTCTGGGAGACCAAGACGGGTGGATCTTGACCTGCCTGAGCAAAAAAATTAAAAAAAATAACCAGGCGGGTGCCTTTAGTCCCAGCTACAGGGGCTAAGGCAAGAGGATCACGTGAACCCAGGAGTTTGAGGTTGCTGTGAGCTGTGATGCCATAGCTGGGGCAACAGAGTGACACTCTGTTTCAAAAAAAATTATTCTGCCAGGGAGACAGATTTGAGGATGAATTTCCCTGTGCTCCTTCAGGAAGATAAAGGAATCACTGTGGATGTTTAGCCAATAACTACACAAAATCAACTTTGATTTAGATGCGTTTCCCACACTCTCCTAATAATAAGATACACCTACAGGGCTTACTTGTAATATATTCCTGGACCTTCCCACAAATAATTTGTTTCATTTGACCTGAAGGGATTCCAGGAATCGGCATTTTCAAAGGCTCAGAAAATAATTCTTATCATTACTAAGAGGGCAGTGTGGCTCAATTCTCAATGTTATTTGGAAATACATTAATATAAAAGTAAGAGAAAGAATAAAAAATAGGAAATAATAACATAAAGTGGCAACTTGAAAAATGAGAACAATTTCTTTGCATGAACAAAAAAGAAGATAAAAAATAACTAGAGAAGTTCTGAAAAACACCAACATATGATGGAAGAGTAGAGAAATGACTTTTTAAATGTCATTTTCAAAATAACACTTTTTCTTACTTTTATCACAACTTTAGCATTTTAGCATATGTTGATGAAAGCTTCTACAAGCGTGCAACTTATAATTATAAAAGTGTGTTGGGGGTGGCGCCTGGAGCTCAGTGGGTAGGGCGCTGGCCCCATATACAGAGAGTGGCGGGTTTGAACCCAGTCCCGGCCAAACTGCAACAAAAAAAATAGCTGGGCATTCTGGTGGGCACCTGTAGTCCCAGCTACTCTGGAGGCTGAGGCAAGAGAATTGCCTAAGCCCAAGAGTTGGAGATTGCTGTGAGCTGTGACAGCACAGTACTCTACTGAGGGTGATAAAGTGAGACTCTGTCTCTCAAAAAAAAGTATATAGGGGGTAGATATTGCCCACAAAAAGATGACTTTATCTTTGGGAATTGAATGAACACCTAGTGTCTGATGGAGGATTTCAGGGACATGACTAATCATATAATTAAAGTGTTACTCAGAAGGTGAAGAGGGGAACCTAAAGCTCTGAAAGGACGCCTTATCTATGTAAGTCCTTGCAGTTGTAAACTGCAACAAGGAAGACTCAAATCAAATTTTGCCAGTGACTTTTTTAGAGAATCTAATAGAAACAAAATTGCTTTGAAGGGTGGACTAGGCATTGGCATGTGTGCATAGCTTCCCCAAGGGAGGACTTCAAAGGTGACCATAGTGATATTCAGCAATGAGATATGTAGCACATTAGGATGAGTTCGTGACTTAATTGTCAGATCTTATATATCCTTTTTTTAATGTTGAAAAGAAATGAAATCATGTTTGAGAGGGCCAATTTTAATGATGAAATCTGTATCCATAATACAATATTTCACCCAAATATTTTGCTTCTCAAATGCTTTATCAAAAAGGGTTGTAAGTAAATAATTCAAATTACATTCAAAAAATTTCTTATGATCTTGCTGGTAAAATATACTTAATTTTATAAATGCTAAGACAACACTTCAATATTTATTGCATGATTTTTTGACATGATTGATGATATTTGCATTTCTGTATATTCAATTATGGTTGGGAAGTTGTAAATTGGCAAGTAACTTCATATTTTCTTTTTCTGTTTGTTTGGGTTTTTGTTTTATTTTTGAGACAGAGTCTCACTTTGTCACCTCAATAGAGTGCTGTGGCATCACAGCTCACAGCAACCTCAAACTCTTGGGCTTAAATGATTCTCTTGTCTCAGCCTCCCAAGCAGCTGCAACTACAGAAGACCACCACAATGCCTGCCTATTTTTAGAGACAGGATCTCACTCTTGCTCAGGCTGGTCTCAAATCTGTGAGCTCAGGAAATCCACCCACCTTGGCCTCCCAGAGTGCTAAGTTTATAGGTATGAGCCACCATGCCCGTTGGTACCTTCATTTTTCTTTTTTTTGAGAAAGAGTGTCACTATGTTGCCCTTGGTAGAGTGCTGTGGCATCACAGCTCACAGCAACCTCAAACTCTTGGACTTAAGCAATTCTCTTGCCTCAGCCTCCAGAGTAGCTGCAACAACAGGCACCCACCACAATCCCTGGCTATTTTTTGTTGCAGTTGTCATTGTTGTTTAGCAGGCCCAGGCAGGGCTTGAACCCGCCAGCCTCAGTGCATGTGGCTGGCACCCTACTCACTGAGCTATGGGCACTGAGCCCATAATTTCATATTTTCAAATCTTAAATTAACATTTTGCTTTTAAAAGTTCTTGATAAAATTCATATTATATATTTACATTGAAATATATTTAAATTCTTATATTCAGTTGTGATCAATTTTATGCTACCAAAGGTTATTGAGAGCACAGCAATTAACAGTCTTCATATCACTTGGTCTATATGTTTGCCTCTTCTATGATTGCTGGCATTTTACTGAAAGTTATAAAGGAAAAAAAGTTCTTAATGTAAAGTTAATAAGTTTATCTCTGGGCCTCCAAGGGAATTGAGACTGTCAGTTTAATGACAATCTACCTGCCTGATCAGCAGGCATGCATTTGGCTGGTTATCTATTGACCTTCTGAATAGTTTTGAGGCAATTAAGAGGATATCGAGCAGAACTTTTGTCTCTGATCCATTAAATGACTACATTTAAGCATGTATCTCGACATTTACTTTAAAGGTGTTAACTAGAACATCTTGTCATTAATTTGATCAAACCCAACTTTAAGTGCTTACTTTTAATAGCCACATTTTGCCCTTACCATCCCTGGCACTTAATAGTTTCAAGTGACATATCAATGAAAACAAAGTAAAGGAAAACTGGGCTTCTCTTTGATAATTATTTCAGTCAGCAAACATTTATTGAGCACCCACTGCATTATAGCTGCTGGCCTAGGTAGGTCTTTTTCTTCAACTATCTTGTTTTAATGGCCCATTTCTCACTGTTCACACTGATCCCCAGCACTCTATCTTACCAGCATCTACACAATGGGAGGACCAGAAGAGGAACAGATAGAGAAAGGAGAGAAAAAAATATGCAAAGACATTGTCTTTGTCCATTTTGTGCTGCTACAACAAAATACTATAAAGATCAAAAATGTATTTTGCATAGTTCCAAAGGCTGGGAATTCCAAGATTCAAGGTGCTAGCATTTGGAGGGTGAGGGTCTTCTTGCTGCACCCTCCCATGGCAGAGGGCAGAAGGCAGAAGGGTGAGTTCATCACAAGCTAGCCCAGGGTTACATGAAGCCTCTTTCATACGGGTCTTAATCTCATTAACAAGGGAGGATTTCTTCCAGCCAAGTCAACCCTTAAAAGCCCCACTTCTTAACACCATCACATTGGCAACACCTGAATTTTAAATGGGATGCATTCAAATCATGCAGAAATTATGGCTAAAAACATCTTAAATTAATGGAAAAAATGCTGCCATACATGTCTAAGAATCTCAATGAACGTCAATAAGATGAATGCAAAGGGATCTGTGCCCAAACATATCACAATAAAAATGTTGAAAGCAAAAGACTAAAAAAGGTAAAGAGACATTTTTTTTTAGGGCAACAAAACAAAACAATGACTCTTCACATACAAAGGAACTCCAGAAAGATTATTAGTTGACTTCTTCAGATTGGATAAAGCAGTATGATGATTTGCTCGAAGTGTTAAAAGAAAAACTATTAACAACAACAAAAAAAAACTTATAACTAACAAAACTAATTTTCAAAATGAATATAAAAGAAACATTCCAAACTAAGAAAATCTGTTGCTAGAATTGACTTATAAGAAATACTGAAAAAGTATCCAATGTACACACCCCTGTTATGAAACTAATTTATACCTTTTATATGAAAGCTATAACCTAATAACAGCCTAGGAAT
>NW_003852466.1:7371611-7381653 GCF_000181295.1 Otolemur garnettii
CTACACTGTACCCCATGTTTGCATTAATGTACATAGCTATCATTTAATAAAAAAAAGAATTAAAATGATACATAAACCAGGAATAATTCATTTAATGAAAAAAAGGGCAGGAATGGGGCAATAGAAAAATAAAAAAAGAAAGAAGAGGCTGGGTCCAGTGGCTAACACCTCTAAACCTAGCACTCTGGGAAGCCAAGGTAGGTGGATTGCTTGAGCTCAGGCCTTCAAGTCCAGCTTGAGGAAGAGCAAGATCCTCCCTCTACCAAAAATAGAAAAATTATCAGGGTGTTGTGGAGGTTTTCTGTAGTCCCAGCTACTCACAAGACTGAGGCAGGAGGATCACTTGAACCCAGGAGTATGAAGTTGCTGTGAGCTAGGCTGATGCTATGTCACTCTAGGCTGGGGCAACATAGTGAGATTCTGTACGAAAAGAAAAGAGAAGAAATCAGAATATAAAAAACAAAAAGTAAAATATAAAGCTATAAATCAGACTATATTAACAATAACATTAAATGTGAATGATCTGAACAATTGAGTCAAAACATAGACATTGTCAGGTTGGGAAAAAAAAGCTCCAACTATACACTATAATGCAGGAAAAATCAATCAATAACAAAAACATCTGGGAAATTTACAAATACATGGAAATTAAACAATGCATCCATAAATAAACACTAAATCAAGGAAGATGTCAAAAGGGAAATTTGAAAATACTTTGAAAGTATTTGAAGTCCAGTCACAAAAAGTTCAGAGCAATCATCATACTTACTGGAGGGATAAATACTGAATGCTTTCTCCTTGAGATAAGGAAGAAGATAAGGATGTCCACTATTGCCACTTCTACTCAACATTGCACTAGAGATTTTGTTCATGGCAATTGGCCAATAAAATGAAATAAAACACGTATAGATTATAACGGAAAAAGTAAATATAACCTTATTTGCAGGTGACAAAATCTTGTGTATGGAATATCATAAGCCATCCCCTAAGAAAAAGTGAGTTCAAATTCAAGACCAAGCTGATCAACATAGCAAGACCATGTCTAAAAAAGAGAGAAAAGAGAAAAGAAAAGAAGAAAAGAAAGAAAAATTAGCCTACTTTGGTGGCACATGCCTGTAATCCAAGTTACTTGCTTTGGAGGCTGAGGCAGGAAAATCACTTTCACTTTGGAGTTTGAGGTTCAAGGTTGTAGTGAGGGTTATAGTGAGCTATGATGACACTATTGCACTCTAGTCTAGGCAACAGAGTGAAGACTTTGTCTCAAAAAAGATGAATTCAGCAAGGCTGCAAAAAGATGGGATTAATATACAAAATAACTTGGACTTTACCTAATATATGCAAACAATGTAACCTAACTATATGTATTCTTACATTAATCCAAAATAAAGAAAAAGATAGAGCCATTATTTTTACTTTATTTACCACATATCAGTTGTGCTTATTCTTAAAGTGCATGTCTATAAAATCATATATAACTTTTTGCTATTATTTTTATTTGCTAAATCTAATATACATGTTTTGACATGTAATGCATATGATATTATATTATGCAATATATATTATATGAGGAAGTATCAATTTCTCTATCTCTTGTTAACAGACATTGGGTTGCTTCTAATTTTAGGCTATTTATGAAAAAATGAATATAAAAAATCAATTGCATTTCTATGTACCATCAATAAACTATTCAAAAATGAAATTAAAGAGAACAATTTTATTAACAATATCAAACAAAAAATAATTCAAGTACCTAGGTAAATTTAACAAAGGGTGTATAAAACTTATATTCTGATAACTGCAAAACATTGTTGAAAGAAATCAAAAAAAGATCCAAATAAATGGAAACACATTGTTGCTGCTAGGGTCTCATGGAAAAGTGATGTCATGGAGAATAAGCACGCTTACTGAAATCGTGTTTTAAATAAAGATGACCATTTGCTCACTCAGGCAAAATGGCAAGCTTCTTTATTTACTGTTAGTTAATATAGCCAATTTTGTACATGTGCACTTTACATCAATGACCTCATTAATATTCATTATAATCCCTCTGCACATGCGCACTGGACATCAGTGACTTCATTAATCCATTTAGACGTCTTGTGACTACCTCAAGAGTAGCTCCTCCCTAGTAATCTGATAATCCACCCAACATACACCTTTTAACATAACCCTTTCAACATAACCCAATTTAACATAACTTAATGGAGAACATGTTGTTAGCCATTACTTCTTTGTTCTTATCTGATGAAGGCTGAGGCTATGGAGGTTTGAAAATCTGTCCTACTGACCTCGCCATCTTATCTGATGAAGGCTGAGGCTATGGAGGTTTGAAAATCTGTCCTACTGACCTCCCCATCTTATCTGATAAAGGCTGAGGCTATGGAGGTTTGAAAATCTGTCCTATTGACCTCGCCATTTGGAGACAGTTATTTCTATCTTTAAAACAAGGCATAAAGAAACTTCTAGGGCATACAGAAATTTGTCGGCAAACCTCCACTCCTGCTCCCATGTTGGCCTTAAGGCAAGGGGTTTTTAGGCCCGCAACTGAATTGGCCATATGGGATTCTGCCTCAGTTTCTCACAAGTATGCCTGCACAAAGTCTTTTTACTGCTGTCTCTCAAACAACTTCTTTGGCCAGAGGCATATAGGCCTTTCACCTATAACACATTCTATGTCATAGATTGAAAGACTAAAAATTGTTAAATGGCAATACTCTTCAATTTCATCTACAGATTCATGAAATCCACATAAAAATCTCACTGGCTTCTTTATAGGAATTGATAAACTTATCTTAAATTTATAATGAAATTCAAGAGACTGAATGACAAAAGAAAAAAAGGAACTTGGAAAAAGAAAAACAAAATTGTAAGAGTCAGATCTCCAGATTTTAAAACTTACAACAAAGCTACAGTAAACAGGAGTGTGATATTGGCATAAGAACAAAAATATAGGTAAATAAAATTGAATTGAGAATCTAGAAATAAACTCTTCTATTATGTTCAAACAATTTTCAACCAAGATGCCAAAATATTCAGTACAAAAACAATAGTGTTTTCAATAAATGGTGTGGGACAACCGCATATACTACATCATACCATATGCAAAAAAATCTCAAAATCAATCCAAGACTAAAATATTACTGCTAAAAATTATAAAAATCCTTGAAGGATGGGCCTGAAAACTGATAACCTTTTTGGATGGAAATATGGAGAATCTTCAAAGAACCCAAATTAGACCTCCCATTTGGTCCTGCAATCCCATTATAAGGCATCTACCCAGAAGGAAAAAAAAAATCTTTTTATCATAAGGACACTTGCACTAGATTGTTTATCATAGCTCAATTTAAAATCCCCCAAATGTGGAAACAACCTAAATACCCACCAACCTAGGAATGGATTAACAAGTGATATATGTATATCATGGAATGGATTAACAAGTGATATATGTATATCATATTTCAGCCATAAAAAGATGGAGATTTTACATCTTTTGTATTAACCTAGATGGAGGTGGAACACATTCTTCTTAGTAAAGCATCACAAGAATGGAGGAGCAACAATACAATGAACTCAATACTAATATGAAACCAGCAGACAATCTAATACATGCCCATACGATAGAAAAACTCAAATCAATTCAAGGTGCAGGAGGGGAACGAGTGAGTTAGGGTATATGGCACACCTCTTGGGGGTGGAAAAGAATTATAAGAGAGACTAACACATATCTAACACATGAAAATATTGTGACCTAATTCTTTGTACCCTGAAATTAACCTGAAAAAAAAATCATTGAAGGAAACACAGATACAGATCTTGGGGAACTTGGATCAAGCACCACTTTCTTAGCTATGATACCAGAGGCACACCAAAAAAAAAGAAAAAAGAAATCAATTTGACTTCATCAAAATTAAAAACTCTTATGCATCAAAGGATATCATCAAGAAAGTGAAAACAGGCTGGGTGCAGTGGCTCACACCTGTAATCCTAGCACTCTGGCAGGCTGAGGCAGGTAGATTGCTTGAGCTCAGGAGTTTGAGACCACCAGCCAGAGCAAAAGCGAGAAACCATCTCTACTAAAAATAGAAAAAAAAAAAAAAAACTGAGGCAAGAGGATCGCTTGACCCCACAAGTTGGAGGTTGTGGTGAGCTATGATGCCATGGCACTCTCCCCAGGGGTACAGCTCGAGACTCTGTATAAAAAAAAAGTGACAACAATATACAAAAATTTAGGGAAGGTATTTGCAAACTATATATCTGATATGGGAGTTGTATCCAGAATACATAAAGAACTCTTCAACTAAGACAATAAGAAGACAATCCAATTAAGGATGGGCAAGAAAATCAATTTTGCCCAAATAAAATAAACAAATGGTTCATAAGCACATGAAAAGATGTTCATCATTAACCATCAGAGTAATACAAATCAAATTTGTACAACGAATTATCACATCATACCCACTGTTATAGCTATGATTAAAAAGATGGACAATAACAAGTGTTGACAAGGATAGAAAAAACTTAAATACTCATCGACTTCTAGTACAGGTACTTTGGAGAATGATCTGACAATTCCTGAAAAGGTTAAACACTCCCAGCAACCTCTCCAAGAAAAATGCTTCCATACATTCACAAAAAACCTTGCACACCAGTATGCATAGTAGTATTGTTTTTTGATATCCAAGTAGAAATGTCCAACAACTGATGAATAATAAATGTTAACTAGACAACTTATAATATGTACATTATATGTATAATGGTATGTACACACAGTACATAGATATAGGCATGTAATGGAATATTATTGAGCAATAAAAATGGACCACTGATACATGTTAAGACAGGAACAAACTTCTAAAAAAAATTGCTAAGTGACAGAAATCAGTTGCACATACCACATATTAAATGATACCATTTATGAAATGTGTAGGCAAATGTGTAGAGACAGAAAGTGAATTAGTAATTGTCCCGAACGGGGTATGACTAGTAATGCATTACTAAGGGGTTCCTTTTTGAGAGAGTTGTGAAAACGTTCTAAAATTGATCAAGCAATGCTTGCACAGTTCTGTGAATAAAATATAAATTTTTTAGTTATAAATCTTAAATGTGTGAATTGTACGGTTTTTCAATTTTATCTCAGTAATGCTGGTTTTATTTATTTATATATTTTTGAGACAAAGTCTCACTATGTTGCCCTTGGTAGAGTGCTGTGACATCACTGCTCACAGCAACCTCAAACTCTTGGGCTTAAATGATTCTCTTGCTTCGGCCTCCTAAGCAGTTGGGACTCCAGGTGCCTGCCACAATGCCTGGCCATTTTTTTGTTGCAGTTGCCATTGTTGTTTAGCTGGCCTGGGTCAGATTCAAACCCTCCTGCCTCAGTGTGAGCAAGGGCACTGAGCCAGAAATGCTGTTATATGAAAATATCTAATATTTTCCTCTTGATGTTTGTAAATATACACTTATTTTTAAATCTTAGTTTAATTTACACTTTTTTCACTAAATACATACTGTACATTAGAAAAGTTTTTAGTGATGGATGAGGTTGCAAATGATGTTTATTCATTTGTGATTCTCTAACTAAAATTTTTTAATTTGTATCATCCTGAAAAAACAGTGTCTCTTGGAAAACTATTACAATCGGGGTAATAAAATATTCTATCTATAATTAATGTGGGGATATTAGGAATGAAATAAAAATAGCTGTATCTCAAAAACTACACATGTATATTAATGGCAAGCAGTAAAACACATCCACAGGAATTATGCTAGCAGATCTTAAGTATTAAATAGCTATTTATTAAGACACAAAATAGAAATAAATACACAAATTAAATACATTTCTGTTAATCAAAAAGAAAAAGTATTTAGGAACAGAATAGAAATTATAATCAAAAGATAAAAAAGTGAGTCACAGAACCGGAAACACAGATACCGCAACTGTGCTGCTAATCGTGGAGAGAGAGACTGAAACAACAGTGTGACTTTACCTAGCAAACTGGAAAAATTAGAAATCTAGCGAAAATCAAGTGTAGGTAATAATGTGAAAAAATGAACCACAGGGGACTGGTGACAAGAATTGTAAATAGGGACAGCTGTTCTGAACAGCAATTTGGCAGCATAGTACATCCCCCTCCTGATTACATTACCAGGAGGCACTAGCTGATAGGAGAAGGAGTTCAAGGGTATTGTTGCAGCATGTTCTGGGGAAGGAGGAAATGGAGGCAACCTAACTATGTATATGTTTACCCTCATGATACGAAACGTTCATGTGACGACACTGGTAGATCTTAACAAGAGTGTTGTGTGGAATACATGGAACAGAGATCTTCAGGACTGCTAGGGTTTGAATGTCTATGTCCCTTTCAAAATTCCTGTGTTGAAACTTAATCATCAGTGTGATGGTATTAAGAGGTGGGACATTTAGGAAGTGATTAAGTCACGAGGGTGGAGCCCTGGGGAATGAGATTAAGCCCTTTATAAAAGAATTCTCATGGGGGTGGGGGGAGAGGATTCACACTGAGTTTGGCCTCTTGCCCTTCCCCCTTCCACCCTGTGAGGACAAGACCAGAAGGCACCACCTGGGAGCCAAGAACAACCCTCACCAGACAAGCCCAGGCTGAGCCTTCATCTTGGATCTCCCTGTATCCAGTGCCCATTCTTTATAAATTACCCAGTTGGTGGTATTTTGTCAGGGCAGTACAAATGGATTAAGACAAGCATCACATTGTATCTGCAATTCAAAAGCATGCATAAAACAATGGTGTTTATCTTTCGGGGATACATACAAGCCCAAGGACATTAACCACAGTATAGACTGTGCTCACAGGGAGGGTTGAGGAAATGATAGTGGGGTATGGAAGGAAGAAATAGCATCATAGAGACCGTGCACAAATGGATGATGGCGGGCTCCACCAACAGAGTATTACTAAGTCAGCTTTCTAGTCCAGAAGTTAACAAAGCAAAAAAACAAAATAAAAAAAAGGAAGAAAAATCATTTGCTTCCTAATAACATTCTCAGTTTGAGGTGCAGAAACAACCCAAGTGCCCATCAACTCATTAGTGGATAATAAACTATGATATATGTGTGCCATGGAATACTATTCAGCCATAAAGAAAGATGGAGACTTGGACTTTACCTCTTTTGTATTTATCTGGAAAGATTTGGAGAACATCCTGCTAAATAAAGTATCACGAGAATGGAAAAGCAAGCATCCAATGCACTCAGTACTAATATGAAACTAGTAGATGAACAACGTCACACCAGCACAAGAGAAAAATAGAATTAAATCAAAGAATAGGGAGAGGGAGAGGAAAAGCTCTCATCTAATGAGCACAATGTAGGGGTACCTGGCACACCTCCTGGGTGAAGGGCTCAACTCCCACTTGGACCTTACCTAACAGATGCAAACAATGTAACCTAATTCTATGTACCCTTATATTAATCTGAAATTAAAAAATTAAATTCTGTTTGATAGAAATTCAAATATTTTAGGAGGATCCTCAGATAAACCAAGAGGATCTAGGCCATGGCTGTCCAACCTTTTTCTCTGCTACATATTGTTAGAATAAGAATTGTCTTGAGCCACACATGAAATACACAAACACTAACAGAAGCTGACACCAAATAAGTTCATACACACATTTCATCCTATGTGACACCATGGACAAGCAAAAGGGCCTCACAAAATCAGCAGGCTACAGAGTGGACACCTCTGACCTAGGCTTCGGTTAATTCACGTTCCTCATTAACCTCTGACATATTGGTTCTGACTTTATGGTAGTAAATGTTTTAGCTAAAAATAAGACAATACAAAGTGTCCAAAACATGTAGATTTCACCTGTATCATTTTTTGAATTTCTATATCCATCACCTGTAGCTCCTATCCTAATTCACTTTGGGAATGAATTTTTAAGAAAAAATATTTAATTTTATCAGTTTCTTTATTCCACTTCTGTCTGAGTACTACTCCCAGCTTCACAAATTATTGCGTTATGGAAAACGGTAGGAACTAGTTTGTGCCTAACATTTAAATTCTACCTAAGAAGGAAGCGAGCGCTGTGGGATTAATAATCCCCAAAACAGTGTCTGGGGATTACTAAATGTTCAGTAAACATTGCTGGCAATGGGAGCCTAACTGAGTATTAAGAAACTAACACCCCACAGCTAAAACTTTCACTTCTGAGTACACATGGAATATTCCCTGAAGAAAAGCCCCTCAACAATATTGGCTTTGCTAATGAAAACTGTAAGCTCACACGAACAGCATTCATCATGTGCAGACCACTCTATTACACAGTGTTATTCCCCTGGCTTCCAGATAACTTTGCCACCTTTACCGGGCCCTGTATGTTTAGCTATTGGGGTCTCAATAGCTTGGGAGTTAGCACCAAGGAGGAAGGTTGAGCCAGAGAATTGATGTCTTAAATAAACAAGTAACCAATCTTTTAGGAGAAGGTGGAAGCTCAAATAAGCTAAATTTGCTAGATTGTGTTTTTATTTAAGCTTTCTGAGTCACCAGGGATGGTCATCATCAATTTAGCATCCCGGTGTCCAGGCAACACCAGGATGTCAGCTCGCTGTGATGCGGCAGTCAGTTACCTGCTCCATTTGTTTCCGAATATGCCTCTGCCTTTCCTCCTCTCTGAGCGCTGAGCATGGAGCTAACAGACAATTATTGAGGAGTGTGTTTTAGTTCTAATATAAATAGATTTGTGCTTTAGTGCTACTTTTTGAGTCCTATAGTTTTATCCTTTTTGTTCCTTCCCCTTAAATTTGATGTGTTTTATAAATGAAGGAAATGAATGTCTAATAAAATTACCAAAAACATTACACATAGATTCTCACATTTATTTGTTAGTTATGCTTTACAGCCAGCTTAGAGCCAGACCAGGGATGGAATTCTGTTCTCTTTACTTCCTAAAGTTCCTAACTTTTTCAGCTTGTGAGGCACAGAAGCAGCTGCAGGGGGTTCTCAGTCAGACCAGATCCCCTACACACCAGCGCTTTTACCCCAAGGACTATAAAACTTAGCTCCACGGATAGAATGCACAGTCATAAACTTAGGTGGGAAAGAAAAACAAAAGAAAACTTCATTTTCACTACCCCATAACTGAAACTCAGCATTTCATTCAGTTTACAGAATCTAGGCCATAAATCCCAGCAGTCGACTCATCAGTAGCTATCTGTGGCTTGGCCGCTGAAGAGATTTCTAACTTTTTTCTATCACAATAATTGTTTGAAGATCTCAAAATATTGTCTATACATCTCAGCACATTGAAATTTTAACAGTTAATGAAATGTAATATTTAATTCAAAGTATAGTGATTACATTGTATTTACTGTTGTCATATAAAGCACATATATTTTATCATATATTTATCTTTTAATATTTGAAGCTAGGTTTCATTATAATTTATTTCCTTTATAATTCTATGTCTTTCATTTTATGCATTTGAAATATTATTCTGAGAAGAGGTCATTATTGCCAAAGGGCATAATGACATACAAAAAAATGGTTAGGAATTCCTGCTCTAGGTCAATTGACCCAGGATTTTCCAATTGTTAGAGAACCAAACCCCAAATTTTTTAACGTGAAATTCACCTTTTCATTACAGCCTATCTTTACAAGTGGTGGGTCTGCACCTGCAGCCCTGGCTCTAGCTGGTCCCTCTTCACACTGCCGACCTCCCCCAGGAATTCCTCCAGTGCTCCTGAGCTCTCCCATCTCTCCCAGCTCTCCCATCTCTCCCAGCTCTCCCAGCTCTCCCATCTCTCCCATCTCTCCCAGCTCTCCCATCTCTCCCAGCTCTCCCACCTCTCCCAGCTCTCCCAGCTCTCCCATCTCTCCCAGCTCTCCCATCTCTCCCAGCTCTCCCAGCTCTCCCAGCTCTCCCAGCTCTCCCAGCTCTCCCATCTCTCCCAGCTCTCCCAGCTCCCCCAGCTCTCCCATAACTCCCAGCTCTCCCAGCTCTACCATCTCTCCCAGCTCTCCCAGCTCTACCATCTCTCCCAGCTCTCCCAGCTCTCTCAGTTCTTCCATCT
>NW_003852466.1:7383244-7384994 GCF_000181295.1 Otolemur garnettii
TCTCCCATCTCTCCCAGCTCTCCCATCTTTCCCAGCTCTCCCAGTTCTCCCAGGTCTCCCAGTTCTCTGTGTGAAGGAGCTTACTGATAACTGTACTGTGAGGGTACGTCAGTGAGGATATTAGAAGCGTCCTGAGTGCTCACCCATGAAACCAACATAAATGAATCAGAGAAGACAGAGGCAAAGGCCACCTGAAGGTACTGAAATCGAGCAAGCCTCGAGGATCATGCGAGTCTATGAACATATTTGATGAACAATATCCTTTTGAGGAAGGTTGATAAGCACTAAACAGAGTAAACATTAATTGTTTGGCACATTCCAGAGGCTTCTCTGAGTGCCTTACATGTTTTAACTATCTATTTTCAAGCACCCATATGAAGCAGGTACTTTGGTATTGATGTTTATTTTACACATGAGGAAACAGAGAAGCTAAAGACCTGCCTAAGGGCACAGAGTTTACAGCAGGTGGAGCCATTCTGGCCCTAGTCCACACTTGAACTCACCAGTCTTCTGATGGGTAAGTCGGTATCAAAATCTCTATTGATGAGGTGGTTGTGTCAGGAGCCTTGTGCCTTTAAATTTTACCTGCTAATCTAGTAACAAGTGCCCTATTCCAAACTACCCAACAGCCTCCTGATTGGACTCTGTCTCCCCACCCGAGACACACTACAGAAAGATAATATGCCATCTGCAACAATGCAAACTCAACGTTCTAGTTTCCATAGCAATTACATTTTTGTCTGAAGATTTTAAAACTGATCCTTTGGCTTGGAAGATAAAATAGACATGCATTTCCCTATTTCTCCCACCAACCACAACCAAAAACCTTGAACACTGTGACTAAAGAATGTAGAAGAATGGACACTGTGCTTGCAAGGGACAGTTACTGATTCTTATCACATTAAAAGGAAACGTTGAGGACGGCGCCTGTGGCTCAAAGGAGTAGGGTGCCGCCCCATATGCCAGAGGTGATGGGTTCAAATCTAGCCCCAGCCAAAAACTGTAAAAATAAAAATAAAAAAAAGAAAGAAGCGCTGAGAACAGGACAGTCTCCTGGCAAGCCTAGAGATGTTTTGTGACTTGGGGGCAGTCCCCCAAGTAACTCAGTGTTCCGGAATGAGACAAGATGGGTCACTCACTAGTAAGCATGTGTTAAACATTGATACTCAGTAGTTCTTCATGAGGGTTGTGGCAATCATTACGCACGCAGCCATATGTAATTACCTTGACTCTCCACATCTATTGTGTATAACCATAATAAATAGCCATTGCAGAGGGGGCTTGGGGCTACCCTGCACTTAAGGTTAGCCTGCCTCCCGCAAGCTTGTACTTCTAATCCGTGTCACGCCTGGTTCCTTCGTGTGGCAACTGAGACCAGGGCCTTAGGGGTCATGACAAAAGAAGACTGAGAGAGAGAGAGAGAGAGAAGAGAGTGGACTGAGAGGAGAGGTCATAGGACTAAAGGAACACCAAGACAGGAAGAGACTCCCTGTAATTTTTCCTTATCTATCCCACACTAAATACTGGGAGAGCTCACAACCCACAAGCACCAATGGGCTTGGATAAGGAAAAAGGCCTTGGCTCAGTGCCCGTAGCACAGTGGTTACAGCACCAGCCACATACACCGAGGCTGGCAGGTTCAAACCCAGCTCTGGCCACTAAGCAACAATGACAACTGCAACAAAAAATAGCTGAGCATTGTGGCAAGCTTTGGTAATCCCAGCTACTTGGGATCTTGAGGCAAGAGAAT
>NW_003852466.1:7385480-7393778 GCF_000181295.1 Otolemur garnettii
TCCACACGGGAAAATCTTAATTGAATGAAAAGAGACAACTAGCTGATGCCAACACTGTGATAAACAAGTTAGAATTTGCTGACAAAGATGCTAAAGCACCTTGATAAAAATGTCTCAAAACGCTTGAAATAAATGAAAAAAGAAACAAACAGAAAATCTCAGCAAAGAAATAAAAAAACAAATGAAAAAAAAATTTTTCTGAGACAGAGTCTCACTATATCACCCTGGGTAGAGTGCCATGGCATCACAGCTCACAGCAACCTCCGACTCTTGGGCTTAAGTGATTCTCTTGTCTCAGCCTCCCAAGTAGCTGGGACTACAGGCACCCACCACAACACTCGGCTATTTTTACCCACCACAACACTCGGCTATTTTTTGTTGCAGTTGTCATTGTTATTTAGCTGGCCAGAGTTGGGTTTGAACCCACCACCCTTGGTGTATGTGGCTGGCGCTGTAACCACTGTGCTACAAGTGCCAAGCCCAAATGAAAATTTTAGAATTACAAAATATACTAATTGAAAATTTTTTGTTTCAGTTTAATTTGAGGGTATAAAGAATTAGGTTACAATGTTTGTATTTGTTAGGTAGTTGTTATAATTACGTCCTGCCCCCAAGAGGTGTGCCGTACACCCCAACATTGTGCTCAATAAGTGGGAGCACACCCATCCCCCCCCTCCCGCCTCCGAGCTCCCTTGTTCCCCTCCCCCCACCTTGAGTTGATTTGAGTTTTTCTCTTATGTGGGTGTGTATTAGATCATCTACTGGCTCCATAATGGTATTGAGGACTCTGGATTCTTGCTCCTCCAATTCTTGTGATACTTTACTAAGAAGAATGTGTTCCACCTCCATCCAGGTTAATACAAAAGATATAAAGTCACCATCTTTTTATGGCTGAATAGTATTCCACGGTATATGTACACCACAGCTTGTTAATCCATTCCTGTATTGGTGGGCATTTAGGCTGTTTCCACATTCTGGGGATTGCAAATTGGGCTGCCATTAACAGTCTAGTGCAAGTGTCCTTATGATAAAAGGATTTTTTTTCTTCTGGGTAGATGCCTAATAATGAGATTGCAGGATCTAATGGGAGATCTAATTTGAATTCTTTGAGGATTCTCCATACTTCCTTCCAAAAAGGTAGTATTAGTTTGCAGTCCCAGCAGCAGCATAAAAAGTGTTCCCTTCACTCCACATTCACGCCAGCATCTGCCGCTTTGAGACTTTGTGGGCCATTCTCATTGGGGTTAGGTGATATCTCAGGGTGGTTTTGATGTGCATTTCTCTGATGATCAGGGATGGTAAGCCTTTTTTCAAATGTTTGTTATCCATTCATCTGTCTTCCTCAGAGACAATTCTGTTCATATCTCTTGCTCAGTTTTAGACAGGATTGTTTGCTTTTTTCATTGTTGATTAATTGGAATTATCTGTAAATTCTAGTTATCCACCTTTTGTCAGATTCATACCATGCAAATATCTTCTGAAGTTGTCTTTTTGCTTTGCTTGTTGTGTCCTTAGCTGTGCAGAAGCTTAATTAAGTCCCATTTGTTAATTTTTGTTGTTGCCATTACTGCTGAAGTCTTCATCATAAAATCTTTCCCTAGTCTGATATCATCAAGAGATTTTCCCACACTTTCTTCTAAGATTTTTATTGTTTCATGTCTTACATTTATCTTAAAACAGCTGAAATCTTATATGCAGTAAAAGCATTCTTTGGAAATTAAGAGAAAATGTAGGCAATCTCAGATAAAGGAATCTTTTGTTTTGTTTTGGTTTTTTTGGCCAGGGCCGGGTTTGAACCCACCACCTCCAGTATATCAGGCTAGTGCCCTACTCCTTGAGCCACAGGCACTGACTAGATAAAGGAGTCTTGAGTCAATTTTTGTAAGTGGTAAAAGATGTGGGTTCAGTTTCAGTCTCTTACATGTGATTATCCAGTTCTCCCAGCACCATTTGTTATATAGGGATTCTTTTCCCAAATTGCATGCTTTTGTTTGGTTTATCAAAGGTCAGATAGCAACTAGAGACTGGTTTCATCTCTCAGTTTTCTATTCTGTTCCATGTATCTATGTTTCTATGTTTGTGCCAATACCATGCTGTTCTGATTACTGCAGACTTGTAATATAATCTGAAGTCTGGTAGAGTGATATCTCCAACTTTGTTTTTATTACTAAAAATAGCCTTAGCTATACAGGGTTTTTTCTGGTTCCATAGAAAATGAAGTACTATTTTTTTCCAGTTCATCAAAAGTATGATGTTGGTATTTTAATGGGGAGTGCATTGAATCTGTAGATTATTTTGGTAGAATACACATTTTAACAATGTTCTTTCTTCCTAGCCAAGAGCATGGACTGTTCTTCCTATTGTTCATATCTTCTGCTATTTCTTCAACTGAAATTTTTTAAAAGCATCAATGGGGGCTAGGCATAGTGGCTCACACCTGTAATTCTGGCACTATGGGAGGCTGAGGTAGGTGGATTGCCTGAGCTCAAGAATTTGAGACCAGCTTGAGCCAGAGCAAGACCCCTCCCCTAAAAATAGTTGGGCACCGTGGCTGGTGCCTGTAGTCCTACCTACTTGGGAAGCTGAGGCAAGAAGATCACTTGAGCCCAAGAGTTTGAGGTTGCTGTGAGCTATTGCACCACAGCACTCTACCAAGGGTGACAAAGTAAGACTGTCTCAAAAATAAATTAAATTAAAATTAAAATGGTAATACACAGGAAAATACAATTTTGAAAAGGAAAAATAAAATAGGAATAATCTACCCAATTTCAAGGTGCATTACTAGCAAAGTATCCAAGAGTGGGGGATACTGGCAAAGTGATAGACTCATAAATCGAGGGAACAGTGAACTCAAAAGTAGACTCACACAAATATGCACAACTTCTTGATAATGGCCCAAAAGCTATTCAGTGGAGTAAATGATATGAACTAAAGATAGACTTTTCAACACACGGTGCAGGAACAACTGGGCATCCATACGCAAAAGAATATAAACCTTTAAATTTAAGACATAAGACTACAAAACCTTCAGGGAAAAAAACAGAAAATATTAGAGTCTAGTATTGGTAAAAGACTTCTTAGACTCCAAAGTCATGATCTATAAAAAGAAAACTTAGTAAATCAGACTTTATTAAAATTTAAAATTTTTCCCTGTGAAAGATAAACAGATGAGCTGCTATAGGTGAGGAGAAAATATTTGCATATTATGTTTTCTAAGAAGGACTGGTATTTGGAATATATAAAGAATTCTTAAAACTCAACGGTAAAATTAAACAAATAATCCAATTAGAAAATAGATGAAAGATAAGAGGAGACATTTCATGGAAGAGGATATGCAGATGGCAAATAATCACACAAAAATATATTCCATGTGTATTGCCATGGGGGAAATGCAAATTAAAACCACAATGAGATATCACTAGACACTACAGAGAATGGCCAAAATAAATAACAATGACAACATCCAGTGCTGATGAGGATGTGGAGAAACTGGCTCATTAGTATGTTGCTAGTGGAGATGTAAAATAGTATAGCAACTCTGGAAAGTAGAGGGGCAGTTTCTTAAAAACCAAACAGGCCAAAACTATGTAATTCAAATTTTCACTCCAATGGAAACATATTCACTCAAAAATCTTGTACATAAATATTTACAGAAGCTTTATGTTCAGTAGCCAAAAAATCTGTATCAGCCCAGATGTACTTCAATGGGTAAAAGAATGGTACATCTTATCAACCTAAATAACAAAGAAAGGCTCTCTAAAGGAAACGGTATTTCTCTGGGAACACAACATCGCAATTGGAATGGATATGCCTTAGTAAATAATGTGTGTGTCCAGGGAGGTAAAGGAAGACAAAGGTTTTTAAAGGAAAAATGAGGAAGATTACGAATTTTTTTGATATGGTTATCCCTGGCTACAAAGATCAATAAGGTTGTCAGAGTTTAGATAGGCAGTTGAAGGGCAGATGTCCTTACAGAAGTGTTTTTTGTGTATGGTTGTGATGTCCTTTGTGCAAGGATGTGGTTTTAGCAGTCTTTTGTGCTAGTTTTTGTCATCAGCTATATACAAGCATAAGAACCCTCTTTTTATAGCCTTCCTCGGTTCTATTTGTCAGGGATTTTTTTTTTTTTCCTAACTACTGAGCTCAAGCAATTCACCTGCCTTGGCCTCCCTCCATGCTAGGATTATAGGAGTAAGGTTCTATTTGTCAGGGATTTTTTTTTTTTCCCTAACTACTGAGCTCAAGCAATTCACCTGCCTTGGCCTCCCTCCATGCTAGGATTATAGGAGTAAGTTGCTGTGCCTGGCTAGGGACTTTTTTTTTTTTAAACATTAGTGACTATTTTGATTCTGACAACTTTATTTCCTACTTTTAATCAAGATCTTTTTCAAAAAGCATTACTGATGAATCACTGTAGTTAGGTTTGTCTGTCTCTCTGAGCTAGGATAGACCTGTCCTGAGCGCTGGTCTGATACTACATTGGTGGGCTGGGGGAGGGGAGTAACTGACAGCTATCAAAGGATCCATGTACCCTTTTAGTAAAATTCAGACAACAAAGGAGGTTTGAAGGGAGTGTATTATTGAGTTTAATTACATCTGTTTCACAGTATTTTGTTATTATGTCAAAGTTCTGGGCCAGCATTATTCTATTAGGAGTGATGTAAACATTTAACAAGGAACAAATATAACATTAAAAAGGGGAGGCCAGGCATGGTGGCTCCCGCCTGTAATCCTAGTGCTCTGGGAGGCCAAATGGGGGTGGATTACTTGAGCTCAGGAGTTCTAGACCAGCCTGAGCAAGAGTAAAACCTCTCTACTAAAAATAGAAAACTTAGCTGGGCACTGTGGCCATGCCTGTAGTGTCCCCTACTCAGGAGCCTGAGGCAAGAGGATGGCTTAAGCCCAGGAGTTTGAGGTTGCTGTGAGCTATGACCCCAGAGCACTCCACCCAGGTCAACAGAGTGAGACTCTGTCTCAAAAAACAAAAAAAGCATTTAAAATGGAAAATACAAAATAAAATTTATAATAATAGTAATATGACAATCCCAGTTTGCATAGTGACTTTGAGCTATGAACCTAGGCTTAAAGGCAAGCAAGTGAATAAATCAAATGATCGTAGGAAATTAGGTAAGACCTGTACTAACTATGTGACCTGTTTTTTAGTTTCTATGGATTTCAACTTCCCTGTCAGAATTTAGCCAGGTATAGCACACAATATTAGTAATAGCACAGACTTTTTTTTATTTAACTAATAGATATTCAAGTATTTCTTAGGTTAGGTTCTGTTAAGTTACCAGCAGAAGTTACTGATTGTAAAAATGTAATCACACCATTATCCCACTGATATAGGGTTCCCCCATTCAAGGCTGGATGGGGGACCCCAGTTTCCTAGGCCTGGGCCATTTAATGAAGAGAATGCCCTGTCATTTTTCCCCCAGCTGGAGGGACTGCTTCATTCACTTTTTTACATGCTCATTATATGCATCATGTAATTTTTTTTACATGCATCATGTAATTCTCAGTACCTTATACCCCTAGAAAGAGGACCACTCCAGACTTCCCACATGGGTCTTCCCCTCTGCCGGAAGCTCTAGTGCTTTTTACACTTTTTGTATTCCTTTCTATCTAATAAATCCTATCTTACCACTGATCGGTGGACTGTGGGGTCATTCTTCAAATCCTGAAGACCAAGGAACTACTACAGATAGAAATTCTAGTAACACCACCAAGTGAAAAAGATGACCTTAAAGGGGTTAAGAGTCCGATTATGATATGGAATCTTGTTCTAAAATTTGGGGAAAGCTGTCTACACTGTGACAATATCAACTCCTTCTGGCTTGCAGTTCAAATATCTCTGTTTAGGGCATCAGGCTGCTTGGTGAACTGTCTGTGTGACCTATGCATCAGGCATGTGACTTATTAAAATTCCTCATGTTTCAGCTTATGAAGTTTTACAAGCAGTATAGCTTTTCTTTTTAGTTCGAGAGTTGTAGCCAAATATTGGAGAGAAGTAGAATTCAGGATCGAGTCCAGTGTACAGGTATAATAGATTATCAGAACTTAAAAACAATGCAAGGACTATAATCTAATAATAAAGTATTATAAATTTCCTTTAGAAACACAAATTTTTTTCTCTACATTGATCACATAGGAATCTCAGATTCAAAAACCTCCTGAGGCTAGGAAGCCAAGCCAAGGCAGAATCAGGGGTCCTCAAACTTTTTTAACAGGGGACCAGTTCACTGTCCCTCAGATCGTTGGAGGGCCAGACTGCGGACCCCGGGACGAGTCAGCTGCTAAGTAAAATAGGCAGTGGTGGCAAAAACACACAACAGCTGGATAAATGTCCTTGGCGACCACATCTGGCCTGCGGGCTATAGTTTGAGGACCCCTCGAGATGTTACTTATAGGCTTAAGTTTCCTAGGCCTGCCAGAAAGTGACAATTTTTACTCATTCAGTGTAAAGCTCAGAACTCCTGAATCTAAGCATGTCATGCTCCTTCTCAAACATTACATTTTCATCAAAGTCCTGGTAATATAACCAAGTATCCCAATTATATACTTCTACAAAGAAAGTAGATTTTTATTAAAGTTATATAAAATAATTTCCAAACTTTGGAGAAATTAAATTGAGAGAAAAAGTGAATGTTCACTCTGTTCACAAAAGTCTGCTCTACCAAACTCTATAATAGGTGGCTTAAGACAGAAAAAATTTAATGTGAAAAATAAGACATTTCCCAGAAGTGCATTAATGTACATAGTTACCATTCAAAAAAAAAAAATAAGACATTTAAGTGAAGAACCAACAATTTTAAAACAAAAGTCCTAAAAACCTTATCTTCATTTATATAATTTCATGTAATTAACTTTTTGTTTTGCTGGATCAATATTTTTTAAATTAGAGTTCTGGAAGTTTTTATTTAGTCTACTGATCATAAAGTTACCAGAAATCTATGTTCGTGATAGATAGATATGTTCCAATCATGAGTCTTAATTGGAATCTTTTCCACAAAAAGGAAATTTGTACTGTACCTGTTTGCAAATGCTTTTAAGGAAGAATCCCAAACAATAATTTTGGATGACAAACACTGAGAATAGCCATTATTAAAAATCTAAGGACAGCTCACAACTGACAAAGAAATTTAACTATTTCCATTACATGCAGCATTTTAAGATATCAACCAGAATCATGACTGACAACATTGCATCAGGGCCATCAGACTTCCACAAATTTTGCATAATCTTTAGGAAATTCACATCAATAATATGTCCATGCAAACATAACTTTAAACAATTTAACACATTTAAATTTATGACTAATAACAGATTCTTATGAATTCATATAATTTTTTGGACATTTATGTCAATATCAAACCCATAAGTATACCTGATTTAGTATCACTTATTGTTTGATGATGCTTCCCAAACACTTTACCAAATAAGTCAAATCATTCAATACAAGGGACGCTATAAAAGTTTTAAGACACACAAAAATTAAGAAACATAAAATCATGATGGCACCTGTGGCTCAGCGAGTAGGGTGCAGGCTCCATATACCAAGGGTGGTGGGTTCAAACCCAGCCCTAGCCAAACTGCAACAAAAAAAATAGCCAGGTGTTGTGGCAGGTGCCTGTAGTCCCAGCTACATGGGAGGCTGAGGCAAGAGAATCACCTATGCCCAAGAGCTGGAAGTTGCTGTGAGCTGTGATGCCATGGCACTCTACCGAGGGTGACAAAGTGAGACTCCGTCTCTAAAAAAAGAAAGATAAAAAAAAAATGCAAAATCATTTTGATTACTATGTTTTCTCAACATAATTGCCACCAGATTCTATGCACTTTTGCATTTTTGTAAACCATTTTTGAAAACACTCTTTCCATTCATTTTCTGCAAATGCTGTAAGCTCATTTTCATAATCATGAACAACAGCTTCTTCAGGGCTAGAGACTTTCTTCCATGCATGCAATTTTTGACTATAGGGAACAGGAAATAATCACCTGGTCCAAGTCAAGGCTGTAGGGTAGAGGAGTCAAAGTTTAACCTGTGTGGACTCCAGGAACTGAATGGCGATGTTGGCTGTGAGGGTGGACACACTATCATGGTGCAGGATGGTCCCCCACAGCCGTGTCCTTGACTGCTGTTCTTGAAGCTTCCCAAAAACTCTTGTTAGGCATGCTATTCTGTGCAACTGAGCAGTCACAGCACTTTGTTCCTTCAGAGGTGCAGTTGTGACATGACCACTTCTGGAGAAGAAAGTTGCCACCATTTTCTTTCTGATACTTCAGGGCCACTTCACTTTT
>NW_003852466.1:7393900-7396962 GCF_000181295.1 Otolemur garnettii
TCCCAAGTAGCTGGGACTATAGGCGCCTACCACAATGCCCAGCTATTTTTTGTTACAGTTGTCATTGTTGTTTAGCTGGCCTGGGCTGGGTTTGAACCTGTCAGACTTGGTAATAAACATGGGTGCCGAGCCTTGTTGGTGGATTTCAGAAAAGACACCAGTATCGACTGTATTTCTTGGAAGTTAAATAATGGGCCATAAACACAGTCTGTGACAAAACTTTTGCAGTGATCTTTGTATCTCTACAAGACAAAAGATACATACTTCAAGTCCTTCCAGAGACCCGAATGGAAAACCCCAAAGTCAATCTTGGTCAAAGAGGCTTAATTTAGAATTTTGATCCTGGGGAAGCCTGCCAAAGATGTCAAAAGTTTCAAAACACTTAATCAAAACAGAATCACAGGCCAGGCACAGTGTGGCTCACACCTGTAATGCTAAAATTTGGGGAGGTTGAAGCAGGGGTATTGCTTGAGTTTGAGGTTTCAGTGAGGTAGGATGGTGATACTGCACTCTATCCTTGGCAGCAGAGCAAGACCTTTTGTCAAAACAAAATAAACAAACAAAAGAAAACAAAACTAGCAGCACAGGTCGTGGCAAAATAAGTCATTCATTTAACCAGAATGGTAATCAAAAGACTACAAAAGCAATGCAGAAAGTTTCATGGATGTACAGACCTTAATCTTTTTAAAGTTCAGTTTTTCTAAGTATTTAAAATCCTAATAAGGACAACATAGAAAATTATCTTGATACAATATCAATTCTTTATTTTTTTTTAGGCTGGTCACCAAAAAGATAAAATAACTCCTGTAGTGTGATTATTTCTTCCGTACAGGAAACCTGTTCAGATAACCAAGAAGTTAAATCTCATGGGAAGAGTACTTAATCAGACACAGGAAGACAGTATGTCCCAGACCATGACTGCACACTACATTATAGAAGAATGTGAAAGAGAAAACTAGTACCCTGAGCAGGGAATACAAGGCTCTTAGTAACATCACAGTTACTACCTTACAATTTCCTGGTTACAATTCAGACACAGCAAGAAAAGCAGGAGTACAGAGGAATCAAGTTATATTAAAGAAAAGCATTGCTAGGCCATTAACATAAACATTTCAGCATCAGGCCATAACAACAAAGTTAGAACCAGGGAAAAAAAAAGTTAGAGAAGTGGGCAGTGCCTGTGGCTCAAAGGAGTAGAGTGCCGGCCCATATGCAGGAGGTAGCGGGTTCAAACCCAGCCCCAGCCAAAAACTGCAAAAAAAAAAAAAAAAAGTTGCAGGAATTCATGGAAAGGTTAATGAAAAGAGTTTCACGCTGGCTAAGAAAGAAGATATTAATATATCCTTTAAATGGGAGAAAGAAGAAGAGTTGGAGGCAGTGATACGCAAGACAGAGCAAGGGCTGGACCTCTGAGATAGTGATCGGAAAAGGTTCAAAAAGGGAAATTTTACGTAAAGAAATGATATTACCACTTTGAATGAAAAAGACAGCATCTTTAACCTGAAAATAGGAAAATGAAATGGATCTCAGGACAAAATGTAGCAGAAGTAGAAACTGTCTACCGTTTAAAAGAAGGCTGCTAAGGAAAGAGATTGCATAATTAAAAATCTAAGCTTCCTACAATTTTGTTAAGTATGATGCTTTAAGAAAAACTTATTTTTATAAAATATACGATCTAGTTTTTAGTTTTATATTATTGGATTTTTAACATCAACTCTCACAGTTTTAGAGAGATATAAATAATTTATTTTTAATTATAGCCAACTTGATTACTCAGGAAATTCCTTTCATAAATTCTACCTTCACGGCTCAGCGCCTACAGCTCAACCGGCTAAAGCGCCAGCCACGTACACCTAAGGTGGCGGGTTCGAATCCCCAGCCCGGACCCGCCAAACAACAATGATGGCTGCAACCAAAAAATAGCCGGGCATTGTGGCGGGCGCCTGTAGTCCCAGCTACTTGGGAGGCTGAGGCAGGAGACTCACTTGAGCCCAGGAGTTGGAGGTTGCTGTGAGCTGTAATGCCACGGCACTCTACCCAGGGGGACAGCTTGAGGCCTCTGTCTCAAAAAAAAAAAATTCTACCTTCACAAACATTATCACAACTTACTCAGATCATTTACAACTGGCTTGGAATTTTTGCTTAATCTTCTAATAATACTTCATCTTTTTAAAAAAAAATCACTGTGACTGATTAACGTAGGCCTATATTAGAAAGAAGGCTGGAGATTGCCCTTGCTTGTAAGTAATCCTGGCAGGAGCTGTCAAAAACGGTTGTTCTACAAGAGTTCACCTAGTAACCCAGATCCTCCAGCACCTGCCCAGTACCTGGCATCTTGCATTTTCATCAGACAAACAGATGTAAGAAGCTACAATTCATTTTAATAAGACCTCATCTAGACATATTGTCTCTTATAAATTATCATTTTATTTCACAATAAAAACTGTATTTATTTTTATTTTTTCTATGCCATTGATTTTTAAATTCACAGTTTAATTAAGGGCTGGTCTCTAGTTACAGTTTCTTTGTAGAACAGTGGTGTTCAAGTTTTCTTGACCATAGTACACTGAGGAAGTGAAATAAATATTTAATTCCTATCTGTTTCCACTTCCCAATTAAAAACAGTTAAGTAATAAATACTTGGAAAGGAATGTTTATGAATTATAAATTAATTTTATAAAATAAGAGCAACCTATTAACATCCTTTTATATTATAAAATGATGTTCTGTTGGCTCAGTGCCCATAGCTCAGAGGTTACACTGCCAGCCACATGAACCAGGGCTGGCAGGTTCACGCCTGGCCTGGTGCCTATAGTCCCAGCTACTGGGGAGGCTGAGGCTAGAGAATCTCTTGAGCCCAAGGGTTTGAGGTTGCTGTGAGCTATGATGCAATAGCACTGTACAGAGGGTGACAAAGTGAGACTCTGTCTCAATAAAAAAAAAAGGTAATTTCTCAGATCAAACAAGTCAAAATATTGAGCTCAGGGCAATTATAGAAGGTATTTCTATCTGGTATAAAAATATTGCTTTATCTGCCATGGAGGAGCATTAAAAAAAAAAAA
>NW_003852466.1:7397097-7402444 GCF_000181295.1 Otolemur garnettii
AATTTGGAAGCCCTTGAAGATTTTTTTTTTTTTTTGAACGTGGCTGGAATACCACAAGCAGTAAGTCTTGTCTCAACACCAATAGAAAAGTCAGCACATTCTAAATAGGCAAGAAAGAAAGAGAGAAGTAGACCAAGAACTTAGAAGACTGGGCTAACTCTAAAACGGCAGGGTTGTTTAGAGAGTCTGAATAATGACCACTTGGGCTCTGAATTTTCCTTGATGTAATTTTGCCCATCAATTTAAAAATGTGCACAAGAATGGGCCATACTCTGTAGCTGGCTGACAGGAACCTAGAGTGTCTTAATGTTTGAGAATGCCATTCTGTTTCTCATGCATCTCTCAAAAGGAAGGAAAATCCTGTAAATCCCGTCAGAGAATAGCAGGAGTTTAGACCAGTGTTTTAGATGGTGGGGACCACCCTGGCAGCCTTTGATTAGCCATCCCATGTTAGAATGTTTATTTTTGCTCTCAGATTTTCCAAAAAAAGCAAGGGAGAAGAGTCCAACCAATTCAAAACAAACCAAAATAAGAATGCTCACAAAACTTTTAGCCCTGATTTCCAAAACAATCAAAATATAAAACTGGGTGCACACACTAAAAATGAAATCACCAGAAAATACATGCCTTCCAGACAGAATGTAAATTCTGTAGAAACAGAGCACTCAAGCCAAAGACACTGCTCTGTATATCATAAAGAACTTACCAGAAAAGACACAAAGTCTTTTATCCTTCCAGGAGGAATGTACAGTCCTATATTAAGGTGCCTTACCCAAATCAGATCCTAATAAAGTCAAGAGCATCTGCCAAAAACCTTGGCCTCATGAAGACTCACAAGGGCTGAAAAACTGAGGCACGAAAGCAGAGAGCTCCAAGGGTGCACGTGAGTACTGCACACTAGTCCAACACTCAGTGACTCCGTCCAAGAGTGATGCTACTCTGGGTCTCACCAGTAATGGCAGCCTATTAATAAACCACACAGAGGGGCTCCCCACATGAAAATGGTATTCATCTGGGAATAGGGCATTGCAGTGGAAATATGTATGCTATAGTAAACGATGTATGCACTTAGGCAGGTAATTGAAGACACAGGTTTTTAAACAAAAAACAAAGATTACATAATTGTTTTGAAATGATTGTCACTGGTTGTAATGATCACTAACAAAGGTGATGCCAATTAGAGGTTGGACAAGCCGTTTTGGGGCAGAGGTCCCTGCAGAAGTGTTTTTGTGCAGCTGCAATGGTCTCCATGCCAGGGTGAGCTTTGTGCACAGTCTTCTGTGGTCATCTCTGTGGTCAGGCATGCCAGCATGAGAACTCTCTTCAGCCCTCACTGGCTCTGTCAGGTATGAAGCATTATTGACTCCATTTTGATTCTGAAAGCTTTCACAATCTAGACAATGTAAATACCAGGCAGCAGTTAAAAAAAGTTTTAATAGATGCTACAACCTGAGTGAACCTCCAGAGCATTATACTGAGTTTAAAAAGCCAATCTCAAGAGGTATACACTGTATGATCCCATTTCTATAACATATTTGAAATAACAAAATAATAGAAATAGAAACCAATTAGTAATTGATAGACATTTTTAAAAAGGGAGAAGATTAGAAGCAGGCAGGAAGGGGTGTGGTTATAAAAGGGCAACAGGAGGGATCCTGGATGGTGAAACTACTGTGTGTCCTGACAGTATAAAGTGTCCATATTGTGGTTGTGAAATGCTATAGCTTTGCAAGATGTTACCATTGGGGAAAACTAGGTAAAGGTTACATTTTTACAAGTACATGTCAATCTATAATTATCTCAAAATAAAAACTTTAATTTTTAAGAAATGGCCGTTTGATTCTGTGTATCAGCATCCTGAGGTGGGTTTGGCATTTGCCTCTGTAAGAAGAGCTCATTATCCTCACCTAGACAGGTGTCTGAGGGTCAGATTTCAACATGCCAAATCCAGCGAGGGTAACTACTCTGTGAAGCCTTTTTGGAACTCTGGAAACATCCAACCTTGACACTTGCTGTATTATTTTCCATTTTCGAACTTCTGTAACTTCTCATATTATTTCAGACAATTCAATTTCCACTTTTCCAAGAAGCTCTGCTCAACTACCCTGAAGCTCCTTGATCCCCATCTTTCTGAACTCTTGAGCATTCTTTATGTATCACTGTGCCAAGACATATTGCCATGGATAGTGCTGATTAAGCACCAGCATATACTACTGCAGTCCTTTCTCAGCCATTTAACAACTGCCTGCTACCTGTATGCACTGGCTCACCTACCCCAACCACCCTCCAAGCCTGGCTTTCTGCATACATAGAATATAAAGGTAACTTCACTTTCCCCCTGAGTCCTTTATTGCTAGGTTCAATATGAGATTTCCCTCCACGAATAGACATCACAATGCACAACTGAGAAGCAGAAGTGAGGAAATGGAGGAAGCATTCTAGCAGGCCTGGTGGCACAGGCATCTAGTTTTCTGGGGAACTGTGGCAGAGCGTCTAGACCCTGGTCCTGAGCACCATGGGTGCCAAGTCATGGGCCATTGCTGCAGTGTTGTTCTGCCACAGGGCCTTGCAGTGTGATTACTGCTGGCGTGGTCGCTCCTCACCACACATTCTCTGGAGATGCAGCATCCCTGCCTGGTTCACAGGCCCTCTCAGAGATTCTGAGAGCTGAGAATATCCTTTAATATATTCCTTTATGCTCAAATGCACTAGAATTGACAAACAGAGCTGGGCTTAATTATGCTGACCAAACCCATTGCATGTCTTTTGCAAAAAGGAATTACTCTCTCTCTCTTTTGAATGTTTATGATAATGATTGAGATCACGTCAGCTTCTGCTGCAATATAATAGCTATGGGCTTTTAAGAATAATCATAAATAGCATGGAAAAGATTTTTTGAAAGGTCTCAAGTCTTTGGCAGAATTAAATGAAATTGAAAACAAAAGAATCATTCAGAAAATCAATGAAACAAAAAGTTGGTTTTTTGAAAAGATTAGCAAAATTGATAAACCTTTGGCCAACCTAACCGGAAATAGAAAAATAAAATCTCTAATATTGTCTATCAGAAATGATAAAGGAGAAATAACAGACACTTCATAAATTCAAAAAAAAATCCTCAATGATTACTACAAAAAAAAAAAAACTATTCTCAGGTGGCACCTGTGGCTCAGTGAATAGGTCACCAGTCCCATATACTAAGGATAGTGGTTTCAAACTCAGCCCCAGCCATACTGCAACAACAAAAAAATAGCCGGGCGTTGTGGCAGGCTCCTGTAGTCCCAGCTACTTGGAAGGCTGAGGCAAGAGAATCGCCTAAGTCCAGGAATTGGAGGTTGCTGTGAGCTGTGTGACACCACAGGACTCTACCAAGGGCGATAAAGTGAGACTTTGGCTCTACAAAAAAACAAACAAAAAAAAAAAACCTCTATTCTCGGAAATGAAAATCTGGAGAAAATAGACTAATTCCTGGAAGGACACCACCTTCCTAGACTCAGCCAGAAAGAATTACAAATCTTCATATACCTGTATCAATCACTGAAATAGCATCAACAATACAAAATCTCCCAAAAAAGAAAAGTCCAGGACAGGATGGCATCACGTCCAAATTCTATCAAACATTTCAAGAGGAACTATTACCTATACTATACAACATTTTCCAAAGCATAGAAAAAGAAAGAATACTTTCCAACACATTCTATGAAGCAAATATCACCCTGATACCCAAACCAGGAAAGGATTCAACAAAAAAAGAAAATTATAGACCAATATCATTAATGAATATTAGTGCAAAAATATTCAATAAGATGTTAGCAAACAGAATTCAACAACACATCAAAAAAATTATACACCATGATCAAGTTGGTTTTATTCCAGGGCTACAGGGTTAGTTAAACATATGTAAACCTATAAATATAATATATCACATCAATAAAAGAAAAAACAAGACCATATGATTCTCTCAATTGATGCAGAAAAAGCCTTTGATAATATCCAGCATCCTTTCATGATCAGAACACTTAAGAAAACAGGCATAGAAGGGACATTTCTTAAACTGATAGAGGCCATCTACAGCAAACCCACAGCCAATATCATTTTGATTGGTATAAAATTGAAAACATTTCCACTCAGATCAGGAACAATGCCCACTGTCTCTACTGCTATTCAACATAGGAATAGAAGTCTTAGCCATTGCAATTAGGCAAGAGAAGGCAATCAAGGGTATCCAAATAGGGTCAGAGGAGATCACACTCTCACTCTTTGCTGTTGATATGATCCTATAGCTGGAAAACCCCAGGGACTCAACGACAAAATTCTTAGAAGTGATCAAGGAATACAGCAGTGTCTCAGGATACAAAGTCAATACTTTCAAGTCAATAGCTTTTATATATTCCAACAATAGTCAAGCTGAAAGTATAGTCAAGGACTCTATTCCTTTTACAACAGTGCCAAAGAAGATGAAATATCTGAGAATTTACCTAACAAAGGACGCAAAAAATCTCTATAAAGAGAACTATGAAACTCTGCGAAAAGAAATAGCTGAAGATAACAAATGGGAAAACATACCATGCTCCTGACTGGGAAGAATCAACATTGTTAAAATGTCCATACTACCTAAAGCAATCAACAGATTTAATGCAATCCCTATTAAATCACCATTGTCATACTTTAAAGAACTTGAAAAAATAGTACTTCATTTTATATGGAATCAGAAAAAACCTTGAATAGCAAATACATTCCTCAGAAAGAAGAACAGATCAGGAGGTATCACATTACCAGACTTCAAGCTATACTATAAATCTACAGTGATCAAAACAGCATGATACTGGCACAAAAACAGAGTGGAAAAACAGAATAAATAACCCGATTTCTATGTGGGCAAGAGACTTGTACAGAAACTTCTCTGATGAAAACAGGTGCATGACCTACAAGCACACAAAAAAATGCTCATCATCTTTAATCATCAGAGAAATGCAAATTAAAACCACTTTGAGATATCATCTAACTCCAGCAAGATTAGCCCACATCACAAAATCTCAAAACTACAGATGTTGGCATGGATGTGAGAGAAGGGAACACTTCTACACTGTAGGTGGGAATGCAAGCTAATAAGGCCTTTTTGGAAAGAAGTTTGGAGAACATTCAAGGAGCTAAAAGTAGACCTACCATTCGGTCCTGCAGTTCCTCTACTAGGTATATACCCAGATGATCAAAAATTATTTTACAACAAAGACATTTGCACCACAATGTTTATTGCAGCCCAATTCATAATAGCCAAGACATGGAAACAGCCTAGGTGCCCATCGACCCATGAATGGATTAACAAATTGTGGTATATGTACACCATGGA
>NW_003852466.1:7403243-7409463 GCF_000181295.1 Otolemur garnettii
TTAAGGAAAAATAACAAGTTATGACTTATATCTTCCTCTCCTCTCACTCTGTATTTACATGTATTACTAAGAAGCATTAATTTTTCTTACCTCCAGGTTTCTTTTCATCAACCAATACTAATATTCTGCATTCTAAATTCAGAAAGCTAAGAATGATGTCTTTGTTACTTTGAGTATCAATTCTGACCTAAACTACGTTAGGAGAAGCGGTTCACCCTGGCCTTTGGCATCCTTGCAGGTACTTGCTGGGTCCATCAAGAATGCAAAGCCTTTACACTCCTAACCCATGCCATTTTTCTGGGTTGTGTCTGCACTAAGGAATCTTGAAATGTCGCTAATGCCTCCCTCTCAGCCAGAGAGCTAGAGATTTGGAGGGTTCCTTAAGTTTAGTGTCGCTTTGGGGTGATCTGGGCTGCTCATCCCCCTGGCACTTCAAAGACAAGGAAACTATGCAAATCATTCCACCTGCTGTGCTGTGGGAAATAAAGTCCTTTGCGCCTGGCCAAAGAGTCTTGTGTCTCCTGCTAGGATTCATAAAGCAGTAACAAGATAACTCACTTGTTTAGTAAGTAAGGTAAAATAAAATGCCAGACCCAACAACATGTAATATTTAAGAGTGCATGTTTTGTTCCTTAATACCAAGGATACAATTTTCAGGCTCCACAGTAATGACTTCAATGTAATTCAAAGGTCTAGGCCATTTTAGAGTCTTCAGAAATTAATGTTCTCTAATATGGGTAATGGAAATGTTTTAAGATCTATCGCCAGAAAGCCTGTTTAATTTTCAGAACCTATTAAAATGCAATTGCATTTTATGCTAACAGTCATTACCTTTTGTTCTGTTTAATTACCCAGGAAGAGTATTTATAGCTTAATCTTCTTGTTCATTTTCAGCAGAAGAGCATTTGTAAATTGCAATTGCAATCTTTTCCTGTCCCAGTTGCCACTCCTGCTTCACAAGTGGCTGCTGCCTAGCACACCTCTATTTACCCATTCGTTACACAGACATTTGTCAAGTGCCTGCGTTCCAAAGGCATTGTGCAGTGTGCGGGAAGCCTAATGCACATGGTCTCTGCTGAGTGTATTATCCACACATCCAATACATGTGAGGAGTGGAGGCGTCTAGAGGACACTGGCAGCAGAGAGCTCCAACTTGGAAACTAGTGGGTATTGAAAGGGAAGAGTCTGATGGAAGGAAAGATGCCAACAAAGGCTTGAGAGGGTACAGGGCTAGAGGCAACAGGAAAGAGGCCACAATGCTGATTTGGAAGGTTAAGATTGGGTGCCTTGAATGCTGGCAATACCTGACCATGCAAATAAGGAATCCTGAAAGAGCAAGCACCCTAGAGGTGGAAAGGAAAGGAAATCACGTGTCCTGTTTTAGCCATGGGCATCTAGGGAAGGGGAGAATGTTTCTGAATGCAGAAGTTGAGAAGGTGCGACCTAAGCTTCAGGATGGATGGGTGGCTGGCTGTGCCCTGTGTCTTGTGTGTGTACAGGTAATTCCTGGCACTGTGAGGAGTGATTTCCCTGTGGCAGCGTTAGAGAGAAGCAGGGTAGGTAAGGACAGAGCCTGTGGGCCTCACATCTGGGAGAAAGCAGATAAAAGGAAGGATATAAAAGTGATGGGGAATTTGTATTATGCAGTGAGTGCAAAATCAAATAAGCAGGTAGCTGGTAGGAAACAGCCAAATGCTAGAGAGAAGTCAGAGAAAAATGTTTCAGGAAACAACCACTGATAGGCAATTTGCATCAGCAAAGTGAAAGCTCAGCTGCACAGGGGAGGGACTAAGCCACAGGCAGTTGGTGGTCCACCACCATCTGCTGATTGTCGCCAACTCCAAAGGAAGGTACCAGTTCTTCTTCCCTTTAACCCAGAGTGGTATCACCTAGAGATGTCCCAGGCCACACCAGACATGGTGAGAGGGCATGTCACAAGGATCAGGAACTGGAGGTCTAACGAGCTGTGGGAAACCCACGGTAGGTGATGGGGTATTGCTTTGGGGGTTTATCTAAAATGAAGTGTGGCCTGTGTAAAAATGCAGCAATGTAAATGGACAGAGTAGCAACAGGCTTGCCCAGCAAAAGGAATTCATATTGCTGCAACTCATCTCTCCACTAGAATGCAGTATTTCAGGCACAAGTGATCATGACTGCTCCCCATATGAGAGATCTCGGCGTTCCCATGTTCCAGATAATTTCATTTATGAATGGAACTGATTTCCCTCAACTCACCCTATGTGTTCACCATTCCATGCCAGCACAGACACAAACAGACGGGAGGCTGCCTTTTTCTGCGGCAAAGAACAAGTTCTGCCTGAGGTCACACCGGCTCTAATCTATCTCAGCAGTCTTCATTTCAGATCTCGTCAATAGTGTGCATTTTTGTTCTGCTGCATCAAATCAAAAGCGCAAATGACCTCATCCTCTGACAGGCCCTTCACAAATGCACTGGGGCCATATTGCCTTTGTTGGAGCTGTGCCTGACATTCTGTAAATGTCAGTGTGTTGCTGTTTTTGTAATTGGCTTTACTCATGCTGGAGTCTGACTGGGTGAAAGCCTGTGCCGGATCAAAGCTGTTCCTGTCTGGTCCAGCATGCCTCATCTTAAACATGGGGCACTGGTTCCTCCTTCCCCTTCTCCCTCAGTCCCTGTATTAGTAGTACTAGGAGTAGCGATGTGGCTACTGTCTGTAATCCTAGCACTCTGGGAGGCTGAGGGGAGTGGATTGCCTGAACTCATGAGTTCCAGACCCCCCTCAGCCAGAGAGAGACCCTGTCTCTAAAAACAGCCAGGCGTTGTGGCAGGCGCCTGTAATCCCAGCTACTCCAGAAGCTGAGGCAAGAGAATCACTTGAGCCCAAGAGTTTGAGATTGCTGTGCATTATGACACCAGAGCACTCTACCAAGGGCAACAAAGTGAGACTGTCTCAAAAAAAAAGAAGAAGAAGCAGCGATAGCCATTGTTGATTGCTAATCAAACACTTTATATATTCCAGGACGTGTAACCCCATACAATAGTCATAATAATAAGATTATTATTTATGGAATAGCCCATAGGTGCAGACGTTGGTGTCTTTTTTTAATCCTCAAAAGAATTTTATTAGGCAGATATTATTACCGTAATCTTGTGGATTTAAAAGCACCCACAACAGAAAATCTTTCAGTCGGTGGCAGAGCTGAAATTCAGGACCCAGGTCTCTGCGGCTCCAACAGCCTCTCCTGACCCGCGTTGTATTGCTAGTTGACAGCGGCGGGCTGTCCTCTCCTGTTCTTAGAGCTCCCCCTTCCCCTCCTCCTCGCCCTCCTGTCCACAGGGCTCAGGCCTCCTGCACGCCAGTTACTCCCAGACCCCGGGCAGCTCAGCCGCCACCAGGGGGCCGCAAAAGGACAGGGTCAGAGCCCTCTCAGGTCACCGTCAGAGGACGCGGGCAAAACTGCTTCCAACAATACGAATCCTCAGTTATAAAAGAGTAGAAACCAGTTTGTGGTTTCTAAAACTGTAATTATATTTTGAACTTCTTTATACAAGATGTAATATATACTCACGGAAAACAATGACAAAATGTTTAACCAACACAGAGCACCTATTTCAAAATGAAATGTACTATTGGATAATACGGAATATTGATTAAAAACCCATGGTTGGAATTTATTTGCAGCTCCCCACCCCCACATGTCTCTGCCCCTTGACCCTACCTTTGAGATCCCGGGGACTGTCCTGTCTGCGCTGGTTGCGGCCCTGACTCTGGGGTGGGCAGTCATAGCTGCAAAGGCTCCAGTCTTCACCGAAAATCCAACAGGTCACACCTTCCTCCCCTGGTAAAAGAGGTCAGGATCAGGGTGGGACCCGGGCTGGTCATTTGAGCTGAGATTCTCTCCACCAAAGTGCCAAGATGGTAGGTCTGGAGAGGGCGCAGAGCAGGAAGGATATTGGAGAGTGAAGTCCCTGGCCAGAGAGAGGAGTGCAGGGTTCCACGAGCACTTGGCAGATGTCATCGGATGGAAGGGTCCTGGACGTGAGGATCTGGGCAGACAGATGCACGCAGGATTCCTCCCGGAGAGCCCCCGACCCGCGGCTGACCGTCCTGGCCTGCGCCTGGTGGCGGGGAGGGCGAGGTCTGCTTGGGGGCGGGAGCGGCCCTGCAGGAGGCCTGGAGCTGCCAGGAAGGGGCTCCAAGTAGTGAGAACAAAGCCAGAAAGACTGGGAAGGGGCGATGGGGCAGCCTGCCACCCGCAGCACTTCCTAACTTTGGCCTGAGACAAGCCCTAGGCAGGGAAGCAGAGGGAACGCTCCCGGCAACCTTTTTCTCAGCCTGTGCCCCAGCAGGAGGAAGAGTTCCACTGTGTCACACGGCAAATGGATTTTGAAACTAGCCTGACTCTTTTATGTTTTCTCTTCTTTCTGTATAAATATAAGTTCTAAATTTCCAGCAATTAATGTCAGGTATCAGAACGTGCTTTCATTATGCCAAGAGCTGTGAAGAAAACAAACCATATACGTAAGGCTTTCCCACCAGACTTAGAGCGTGTTCAAAGTACAGCCTCTGATTTAAGAAACTTTGTTTTTAAATGAGGTACTGAACTTTATGGGTGATTGTCTTTACAGGGAACTCCACACAAAGCAGGGCCTAACCGTAGGCCTGGGGACTGCAATAGTTAGCTTCATGTGAATGTCTGTGAATGGCTCCTGCAGGTATGATGTAAATCAACAAAGCTGACCACAAAGGAGGGTTATCCCAGGATATGGAGGACCCCATTCAATCCATTGAAAGGCTGGAGCTGAGGCTTCCCTGGGGAAGGGGAAATCCCCTCAACACCACCCCAGAGTCCTGCCCTGTGGATTTGGACTTGCCCACTCAACACCACAATCATGTGAGCCAATTTGTCACAAGAAATCTCTTGGGCAGCGCCAGTAGCTCAGTGGGCAGGGCACTGGCCACATACACCCAGGCTGGCAGGTTCAAACCCAGCCCAGGCCATCTAAACAACAATGGCAACTACAACAAAATAACCAGGCATTGAGGCAGGCACATGTAGTCCCAGCTACTTGGGAGACTGAGGCAAAAGAATTGCTTAAGCCCAAGAGTTTGAGGTTGCTGTGAGCTGTGATGCCACAGCACTCTGTGGAGGGCAACATAATGGAAATCTGTCTCAAAAAAAAAACAAAAGAAAGAAAGAAGGAAAGAAATTTCTTAATACATCTGTCTCCTACTGGTTCTTTTCCTCTGGCTAAGCCCAGACTAGTACTGCAGGGACTTAAGTGGGCAGAGGTCAGGAATCCTGCTCTCCAGTGGTCACAATCAGGACAACCAACCAGGACACTGGAGATGTGTCCATGTAAATTCCAGGATAATAAGAACAGAAAGTCCCAGTGAAGCAAGATCACCAAGGTGGGGGTGAGAGATTCCATGGAGAATCAGAACAAGGGCAGGCTCACGAGCCAGAAAGGCTGAGATCTAGAATCAGAATTCAAATCTAGGTCCAGACATGGCTGAGACTGGGCTGAGGTGAGAGACACATTGGTCTTAGGTGAAAAGAACTCAGTCTTCAAGATAAATAGCACCTTAAGGCCCTGCAGGGTAGCTCATGCCTGTAATGCTAGCACCCTGGGAGGCCAATGTGGAAGGATCCCCTGAACTCGGGAGTTCGAGACCAACCTGAGCAAAGCGAGACCCCTATTTCTACTAAAAGATAGAAAAATTACCCAGGCTGTGGCAGGCTCCTGCAGTCCCAGCGACTCAAAAAGCTGAGACAAAAGGATCACTTGAACCTCAGAGTTTGAGGTTTCTATGAGCTAAGCTGACACCATTCACCCTAGACTAGGGCAACAGAGTGAGACTCTGTCTCACAAAACAAGCAAACAAAATATGTTAATACCATATTTTAAAAATAAAAATGAACTCAAAATATCTGTGATGAACAAAATATTAAACTTTTAAATAAAGACAGGATTAGAACAATCTAAATGCACTCAGTTGCTAAAAACGGTATGTATCAGTCCAGCAGTTTCTGAAGTTTCAGCTCTCTTGTTCAGTGGGCCCGTCTATCTGTCTGCCAGTCTGCCAGTCTCTTAGCACCTAGAGGAGGTTGCAGAGGGTCTTGCTCAACTTGTGGAGAGTAAATACCAGCAGGAAGTAGTAACCTAGTAAGCCGGCCACAGTTATAGTCAAAAAGCACATTGACAATCGTGCCCATAGCTCAGTGGGTAGGGCGCCAG
>NW_003852466.1:7409676-7428525 GCF_000181295.1 Otolemur garnettii
ACTCCACCAAGGGTGACATAGTGAGACTCTGTCTCAAAAAAAAAGAAGAAAGAAAGAAAAAGCACATTGAAACTCAGATTGGCCAGCTAGATGAGCAACAAGTCAAGACGTGGAGAGAGGTTGGGGAACTGGCAAAGAACCCAGAGAGAGGAGCAGGGAGCACAGAGAAGCTGAGTGTGTGGCACCGAGGCTTCCTAGCACGCAAGGAAAGGACTCCCTTATAAGCGCTGTGGGGAAGCATCTCGGTAACCAGGGAGAAACAGCATGATGCTATTTGATTATGACTTGTTTGAAGATTAACTGATTCCAAATCAATGCAAGTTATTAGAGAATGGTCAAAACAAACCCAACTGAGTTAAGGGGAGTTATTAGCATTTTGATTGTTTCTTCTTTATTCTCTTCATATATAAGAATGAAAATATTCATACTTAATATTTGTATAATAGTACTTTGCTACTGGGATGCATTAGAAACTGACCAAGTATGAAATCTGGTATAGATCAAGAGGGGCCAGTAGAAGATGGTGGGCACACCCTCACGTGTGCAGGTGCACACACACACATGCACCTGCAGCTCCCTTCCTTATCACCTACTCTGAAAACTGCTTATTCAAAATTAGGGACAAGTGTGGTGGGAGGCTGAGACAAGAGGATCACTTAAGCCCAGGAGTTCAAGGCCACCCTGGATAACAGAGCAAGACTTCATCTGTAAAAAAAATAAAAATAATAAGCACAGAAATAATGAATAATACCCTTTCTAATGCATGGAACTTTATTTTTTTCAATGTGTAAAAAGATAAGACACTTTTTACACATTTTCTCATTATTACTAACTTCATTACCAACAAAACAAAACAAATATAATATGTAATCACAAAGGTTTCATATTGATTATATTCATATTGTATACCAAAATCGTAACAAGTACTAATTCATTTAATCAATAAGAGAATGACAGGTTTTGCCTTAAATTTATTTTTTCCTCTGACCATGCTTCACATAACCAAAATATGTAAATCTCCTAGCAATGCATGCCCACATAATATTGTTTATTGTTAATACCATAGAGCAAGATTTCTATGTAACAACAACTAGATACAATAATGTGTTTGATCTAAAATCATAAATTCATAAAATTACTCCTATTAGAATATACACAGCCCTTGCAAATAGTGGATCAGTTCAAGTCCCAAGAGACCAGGAAGGCATGAGCATGAGGGGAGTCCACACTGTAGATTTCAAATGGCTGAGCTGAATCAAAGACACTTCACTCTGAGGGCAGACACTGCCCTTTCCCAGCTTGTGACCTTGCTCAGGTCAACTTCTCTGAGCCCATTTCCCACATACAACATGGGGACAGTTAAAATAATTTCCCTATGTTAGTATAAGGATGACAGCAGTAAAATATGTGCAAAGTGCTGCTGGGTAAGATCTGGCGCTTTGAATAAATGGTCCTCCCTGTCCTCTGTGGCTGAAGAAAGAGGTAGAGGAAAAGATTTCTTTTACTTCTGATTGAGGGTCTAAGGAGGACTAAAATATGCAGGCCCTGTATTTCTAAACTTGAAACAATGTATTTCTGAGAACTTAGTCCTAGAGCTGGGAGCAGCTGTCTTATCTTGTGCAGTCCTCTGAGGAAAAGCGGGCTCACAGGGCAGCCAGGTCACCCACCCTGCCCTGGGCTCGCTCACTCTGGCTAATGGGTACATGAAAGCCCAGAATGGCACTAAACATCTTCATCAACTTGGCCACGGAAGATGTAAGCAAGGGTTCTCATATCCAAACCATTTCCAAGGCATAAAACACGCCACTCGTACTTAATAATGTTTCATGTTTATGTTTGATGATTATTTAATACCTTCAGATATTATCTCTATGTCATTCCTATTGGATTAAACCATTTAAATTAATCCCTATTAAACAACTAAGATCAGACTCAGTAACTCTTCTGAGGGGCTGTCTCTTAGAAATTTGGAATGAACTCATGGCAATTATTTTTACAAACAATAAAAATCATCAGTAAGTATTTATAAACGTGGCTTTTTTTTTCCCCTAGAAAATCAGATACCCATTTTGAAAGTAAACTTGTTTACTTATAATTCTTAATGAGCTTTGGCTCAGGGATTTTATGTCCTTTAGCACTTTTTTATCATAGTGTGGCTGTAATTTAAAATTTCTCTAAGGTACTAAAGCACACAGCAGGGCTGGAAGTATTGACTTGTCTATTTAATCAAGCTTGAGATAGGCTGGCACTCGGAAAACAGTCATTGAGTTAATTAATTCACGCAGGAAGGAGAGGGGTAAACATTATTCAGGGAAGAAAATTAAGAGCCTTGCAGAGCAGTAAGGGTCTCATTCCATTTTGTATGTCCCAAAGAAGTCACTTCACGTCTCTCAACCTCATCTGTTTTGTCTGTAAAGTAGGATTCTACCACTAATACTGCATGTTACCAGAAAGATCCCACTTTATGACATGACTGAATAACTCAGTGTGTCATTGTAACGTCAGTCTCTTCAATTCGGCTGGAAAATACAGTAAAAATACCATAAGGGTTTAGTTTAAGGAATTATAATTCCAGTACTATTTGTGAAGAACATCGAAGAGAAGATTCTGACTACCCTGGATTGCCCTTAACACAGTATTAGTCAAAACTCTTCTAGTTGCAAAAGACTAAAATCCAGTCAGGTTAGTTAGGCAAAAAGGAGGGTTTCCTGGAATTTTCAAACTCCTTAAGAAAGGCAAGTGCAGCAGGATGGAGCTGCCCGGGGTTCCACCCGGCTTTTCTCAGTTTGTCCGTTCGTCCTCTCTTCCACATGGCCAGAGCTACAGACACGGAGCTGAAGGACAGAATGAGCCCGGAAATGCTGGCTTGGCAGAGCGAGAGTCCTCTTATCATCAGGAGGGTTTTTAATAGAATGTGTTGTATGTGTTTATTTCCTCACAAACTTCATAGTAATCACAAAGGGAAAAGTAGGAACCTTACAGTGAAGAAGACCCCGGATACCACGTTAACTCAGACACTGGGTGCCTCAGAAAGAGGTTTAAACCCTCTACCAGTATCTCTCAAAAAGAGAGAGAGACTCTCAATCTAAACTAAGGAAATCCAACCTAAAAGAAAGTCTGCAGATCTACGCAGTATAAAAATGACAAATGGAAACACTTAGTAAATTAAAGGGTATATAAGAGTTCCTTGGATTATTCTTACATATTTTCTATAAGTTTAAATGTGAAAATAAAATAATTCATTAAAAACTCATAGTTAACTATGCTCCTGTAACCTATGGGCAGGTGAAGGGATCGCAGCTCACTCTCTCAGGCCACGTGGGTCAGGGCCCAGCTTCCCCCAGGGAAGTATCTCTACTAGTACCTATAGTATCTCTTGGTAGATACTAGTTCTTCCCCAGAGGAAACCACCATTAATGACTTCTTGCTTATCTTGCCTTATCTTACATAATATCTTCTTTATATTTTAAATGTGTATATATATATAGTATTTTTTAGCTATAAGTATATATATATATATTTTTTTTTTAGCTATAAGTATAGATAGATAGATAGACAGTTAAATAGATGCTACTTTTTAGCTAGTACCTCTCATTCTGAGGATAGAAGGAATTTGCCATAGTGGAGAGCCAGGAAGGGGAGATCGTCCTTTGTCCTCTCCAAGAGGCCCAAGCTTAGAGAATTAAGAAATTTTCACAATGTCAAGAGCTAGTGGCAGAGAAGAAACTAGTCACACTTCAAGGGCTTTGAGTTATTTTTTTTCAAGCTATTTTATGGTTCAAAGTCATCCATGTACAACGGTGTAGCTCCATCAATACCCTCACTTTCAAAGGCGCATACACATATCCTGAAATGAGAATGTGTAAATAACAATGTAATATATAGGGTGGCCATAAAGTTCATGTGCAATTTTAAATTGCATACTATTTTAAATCTATTTAAAATACTATTTAAATTAATTTAAATCTACTAATATAAAATACTATTTAAATCAATTTAAATACTATTTAAATCAATAGATTTAAATCAATTTAAAATCCGATTTTAAATTATATATTATTTTAAATTGCACGTGAACTTTATAGCCACCCTGTATATAAAGAGACCTTAACTTATACATATCTACACACATATATATGTACATTTAAATCTCTATATAAAAATCTAGCCATTCTTTTAACAATTTTAATATAATTTATTTTTCTCCCCATCTGTGTAATGAACTCTAAATTTACCAGAATGTCCCTGGTTCACCTTCTGCATACAGTGTCGCCCTCCCTAGCCATCAGGAGTCCATGGAGAAAGGACTGACCCAACAGTTCCCCAGCACTAACTTTCACGATTGGGCCACTGCTGTTTGGGGTTGTGCAAAGCTATGAAGCACAAATCTTACAGAAGCAGTACGCTCCTGTCCTCTCCCATTACCCTCCAGGGATAGTCAGTATCAGGGAGAACATAATGACAGTACAACTAAGTTAACAAAACATGTCTCTAGATTGTATATGAAACATTAAGTAGTGGCAAATAGAAATGATTTCTGTCTGGATAGATATAATATCCAAATCATACTCCATGGGAAGCTGTAAGTCTTTGGATTAAAATAGTTAGATGCTTACATTTAAAATAGCTCCATCTTGATGAAATAAAATCATTTAAAATATGGTTACTTACTATAATTTCTCCTTATATGAAAAAAAATACTCAAGAAAACTTTCTTAGGATAAAGTCCCATCCATTACCCTTTCCCTAAACAATAGGCAAATATTAAATGTCTTATATTTAATTGATATAATACAGTGTATATTTTGTTTGCTGCCACATCTCTTTTTTCCCCCCAATGGTTCAACCTGGTTTAAACTCTGATAATCTAAAGTTATTTCTGTCTCTCTCTCTCTCTTTTTTTTTCATACCTGACAATTTTTGCTTTCCACTCAGCATCCTTTGCTATGACTCTTCCTACAGCCCCAAGTGCCCAGGATCTGTGCTGTAGAAAGATGCAGTATTCCAGATAATTGTAACTGAGAATGCTGATGTCCTGGACCCAGAAGCTTCTAGAACGGTGCCCAGTAAACTACTTGAATAAATAGCCACAGGTTCCTTTCTTTTAGGAAAGAACTATAGGAGTCATTATCATTATGCTTGCCAAAGTGTTACAAGGCCCTTCCTCCTAAGAACCCAGCCTCCTCTTCCCTCAGCGAGCTCCAGGTCTACAGCTGCCTGAGGACCAGCAGCTGGGCAAGCAGGGACAACTGTAAGGGGTAATTGTTCTCAGCCCCTTGAGAACCTGGCTGTACACCCTTGATTTCCTCTGCAAGGAAGAAACAAGCGTGCCCATCTGTGTTGTCCTTAGAGTCACTAGGTCCTTTTAAGCGCCTCCCTAACTCTCTGCAGGGCAGTTCTTGGCTACCACTCTGGCCTTGCCTCTCGTTGTGACAGTTGCGTACATCTGGTTTCAAAAGGCTAAGTAGCACCACTTAGCCTCCATCGTTTCAGGCCCTGTGATCCCCTTTGTTACTGGTGAGCCTGATTCTGTATCAGACTCTTTCCAAGAGGCCATAGCTTGTAGAGAGCCAGCTCCAAATATTTTACGGATGCTTTTTGCCAGTATGTTGTTTAATACAGCCGTTCCCAATCTTCTTACCTTTTAGGCACCAGGGACCAGTGTCTTGGAAGACAAATTTTCCATGGGTTGGAGGATTGCAGGAGAGAGGGCATGAGATAGGAGGCAGAGCTCTAACAGCTCCTAAAAGTCCATGGACAGATATTGGTGCACAGCCTGGTCTCCAGCCTGCGGAGGTGGGGGAGGTAGGCACAGCAGACTTAGGCAGTGATATATAGCTTGTCCTCCAAGCTGTTTAATGGAAGATAATCATCTAGTAAATACTCCAGTTGTGAGACAAAGTATCAAATGTAAGTAGCCACGTTTGCTTGTGCCTGCTTGCCAGAATAATTCCACAAAGCCCCTGATTCTGTGAGTGCAGCTCTCTAGAAAGAGGCTTTGAAGACAAAACTAATAGAATACATGGCCCCACATCTCTTGCCTGAGTCACTATAGTCCTTAAAAAGTAAATGACTAGTCCTGCCTTTTCCAACATGTAAGGTAGCATCTGACCTGGTTGGTAATTATGCCTCTGTAATCTATTATCTGATTTGCTCTTACACCTAACCTTTGATGTGGTTCTGCTTCAATGTAGCTTGTGAGCAGGTCTGATGTGAATTTGCACATAGAGAACCTCTACAGCCCATGTGTCAGTATAAACTGCAAGCTCACCCCTGATGTCAGAGAAAACCTCTCTGCAGGAGGCTCTAGGCTGTAGACCTCTACCTATAGTCCTAGTAAGATTTTTGAATAAAACTAACTTTAAATCTTTAAAAGTTGGTGTTTTTCCAATCAGTTAACACATCTGACTTACATTCTACATCCTGAGCACAGCCACTGCCCTGAGCCCTTCTGTTCCTTCTGCCAGGGCAACTTCACTGTGTTTCTGTGTATCTTTTGAGCAAAAGGCATTGACAGTGTTCTTCAAAGATATTTGCAAAGCTGCCCTGGGGCGGAAAGCAGATTTGCTCACATTCTAGGGTAAAAAAGCTAGAGTCTACCTCACCATCCTGAGACATTTTAAGGAATAAAAGACAATAGCTCTCCAAAGGGATGAGGGATAGTTTTGCTAATAAGATCAAGTATCCTGACCTTGGAAGTTCTTAGCTGTGACGGAGACCCCAGTACGTACAGCAATTCCACGGGCCCACTGTGCACTTTCCCCCTGGGTGTGGGAGAGGATGACCACCTGTGCACCTGACACCCTGCTGGTGCTCTGCTAAGCCGTCGGGTCCAGCTGGGCTCTTAACTCATCCCTGACTGACATGAAGTACAGGGAGCCCACCCAGCAGCTGCCTGCTGCTTATAGATTGAGAAACTGCCTATATTAAAGGAATGTGAGGCCACTAGGCAGGAGCGGAATTCTTCAGATGTGTAGACACAGCTAAATGTTGCCCAGCCAGTGCATTCCAGCTTGCCTTCCCGTAATTGCTTATGCTGCAACTGCTTAGTGTCATGTATCCTGGACAGATGCAAGACTTGTGACCTCCCCAATCTCTCCCATTAGATAACAGCACTATTGGAAAACCTAAGACTGGTCTTTGAAATATCTTCCAAGTTCTGCTGACATTAACCTCAAGGGAAACCAACTCCACAGACCCTGTGATCCTCTGCCTAGGAACTATCTCAACCAAGACAATTCCTCCTGCCCAACCCTATCAGCATAAATCCAGACAAGCAGCCTGTAAGATGGAGTCTGGGAGGCTCAGCTGCAGTAGTACAGCTGACCTGGTCAGCTTAGCCTTCCCCACGCACCTTCAATGATTATCTGGGCAAGGTTTCACCATGATTGTGAGGATGTCTATCTCAAAAGACTTAGAGAGAGGCAGTCACACATAGACAATAAGTATTGTTAGAGCAAAAACTACTTGGAAGTTGTTTGCTTTGATGATTCCCTTAGATATTATGTTAGGGTAAAGATTACTTTTTCTTTTTTTTTGCAGTTTTTGGCTGGGTCTGGGTTTGAACCCACCACCTCCACCAGTGCCCTACTCCTTTGAGCCGCAGGCACTGCCCAAAATTACTTTTATTACTATATTATTAGAACGAAAGTTACTTTTATTTGGTTTTGCTTAAACGTGTTACATTGTTAGAGGGAAGATTGCTTTGATGTTTTATGTCAGAAAAAGTTAACATTTTCTAGGCTTGTTTGCTTGTATTTCATTATAGAAATTATTAGAATTATAACTAAGGCAGAATAGATTTGAGAAGCGACTCTCACTGTTCTCCAGAATCCCTGGCCTTCTGACATTATAAAGCTTGGTGGACCTGAGGGCTCGGCACCTGGGGCTCAAGTGGCTAAGGCACCAGCCACATACACCTAAGGTGACGGGTTCGAATCCAGCCTGGGCCTGCCAAAGAACAATGACTGCTGCAACCAAAAAATAGCCAGGCATTGTGGCGGGCACCTATAGTCCCAGCTACTTGGGAGGCAGAGGCAGGAGACTTGCTTGAGCCCAGGAGTTGGAGGTTGCTGTGAGCTGTGATGCCACAGCACTCTACCCAGGGGGACTGCTTAAGGCTCTGTCTCAAAAAAAAAGCCTGGTGGACCTAAGCCCAGTCTCTGCATATTGGCTGAATAGTGATTGACAGCCTGACCCTCTTCGTTCAGTAGCAAGTTCATCCCCAGCCAATCAACAGACCCAATCCTAGCCTTTTGTTTACCAAGCCACGTTTAAAAATTTTAGTCCTAGAATTCTTGCAAAGGCAAATTTGAGAAATTTCTCCCAAGTTCATGCTTGGTGCCTTAAACCTTTCTCCACTGCAACTCCTGCTGTCTCAGTGTATTGGCCTCTATCCGGGCAGCCGGAAAGGGCTCCTGTTAAGCAGTAACAACCGCTTGACAAGCACACGCCATTGCTTTCTCCATGCTGTGAGGTACCAACCTGGGGGTGAGTCTGAACCATCCCTGGACAGGGTGTTAAATCGAGTATCTCAGGGGAATGCTCCCCAAACACGAGGGTTAAATTAGCCACTGGAATTACCTAAACTGTCTATTGTTATATGAAATTTAAGGATGAGCCTTTTTAAGCTATCTTTCGTCACATATTAAAGCACTTGCTATGAAATGTAATATCACTGATTACCAAATCTGGAAGGAGAGCAGCAGGTGGCATCTTAGTTACCAACTGTTTTCAGATCCTATTAGTTAAATTTATCAGTAACAATTTCTACAAGTATCACTTAGCTATTAGATCCATATAACTCAAAGGTAGCCGGGCATTGTGGCCGGCGCCTGTGGTCCCAGCTACTCAGGAGGCTGAGACAAGAGAATGGCTTAAGCCCAAGAGTTTGAGGTTACTGTGAGCTGTGACACCATAGCACTCTACCGAAGGTGACATAATGAGACTCTATCTCCCAAAAAAAAAGAAAATATAAGTCAATGGTTTATGTCAAATAAAAATAATAAAAGAATTTGTGCTGGAAGCTATAGTAATAGCAGTAAAGCATGTGGGTAAAGAATGTAGATAATAGCAGAAACTGGCAGCCATCATAGCTCAAGTGGGTAGGGCGCCAGCCCATACACCGAGGGTGGCGGGTCTGAACTGGGCCCAGGCCTGCTAAAACAATAATGACAACTGCAACAAAAAAATAGCCAGGCATCGTGGTGGGCACCTATAGCCCCAGCTACTTGGGAGGCTGAGGCAAGAGAATCCCTTAGGCCCAAGACTTTGAGGTTGTTGTGAGCTGTGATACTACAACCCTCTGACAACGTCAACATAGTTAGACTCTGTCTTGAATAAATTAATAAAGCAGAAACTATTTCTTATCTACTCCAAAGCGAGCCCCTTCTTAGTGCTTATTAATAAAACCCCGATTTTGACAAGCTTCAGTATTGGTCATACTACTTGTGACATGAGAAAACCAAATGCCTCTTTTTGGCTCACCAGGAAGTGAGTCATCTCTTACTTATAAACAAAGCTTTCTTAGAGGTCCATGACTCAATGGAGTATACAGTTTACATGGAAGACTACATTGGTCTATTTATATCTCTCTGGTATAAATTTATATGTATCTGATCTCTCAAAGGGAAGCAATTAGAATAATCTTCAGGTCAGGCACAGGCACAGTGGCTCACATCTATAATCCCTTAAGCTCAGGGTTTCAAGACCAGCCTGAGCAAGACTGAGACCCCATCTCTACTAAAAATAGAAAAACTAGCCAGGCACTGTGGCCTGTGCCTCTAGTCCCAGCTATTTGGGAGGCTGAGGCAAGAAGACTGCTTAAACCCAGGAGTTTGAGGTTGCTCTGAGCTGTAAGACCATAGCACTCTATCCACGGTGACAGCATTAGACTCTGTCTTGGAAAAAAAAGGATAATCTTTATAAATTAATATTTTCAAATAATTCTCCTATACATCAAAAAGAACATGACTAAGATTTTGATCACTCTCTTTTTTTACATACATGTACATCGTTGTTGGGTTTTTTTTTTTGGAGACAGAGTTTCAAGCTGTCACCCTGGGTAGAGTGCCATGGTATCCCAGCTCACAGCAACTGCAAACTCTTGGGCTTAATTAGGTGATTCTCTTGCCTCAGCCTCTCAAGTAGCTGGGACTATACAGGTGCCTGCCACAATGCCTGGCTATTATTTTGTTGTTGCAGTTGTCATTGTTGTTTTAGCTGTCCCAGGCTGTGTTTGAACCCACCAGCCTCTGTGTCTATGGCCGGCACCCTACCCACTAAGCTACAGGCACCACCAATATATAGCTTTATTTTATTTTCAATTGACACATACTAAGCCACATATTTATGGGCTACAGTGCAATGTTTCCATACAGGTATGCATTGTCTAACAATCTAATCAAGGTATTTAACATATTCACCACCTCCAACATTTATTGTTTGTCATGAGAACATTCCGTATCCTCTTCTAGTTATTTGAAATATGAAATATAATATCATAAACCATAATCACCCTACTGTCCAGTATAACCCCAGAACTTATTTCCCCTGTCCAACTGCAATTGTGTAAACATTGACCAATCTTCTCCTCCCCTTCTATCCTCCTCGGCCTCTGGTGACCACTATTCTACTCTTTACATCTGAAAGATTTTTACATTAGACATATGAGTGAGATTTTGATCACTCTTGATGGGATATTCTAATTGGAAATGATTATGCTTCTCTTTGGTTATAAAGAGGACAATAAAACTCAGAATGCCAAACTTCTGAATGATAGAACCCGACCAGAACACCGAAAGTATCTGTATCATGCAGACTGTGCCAGGCCCCAGCACCCCACAACCAGGGCTTCAGCTCCTCCCATGCGTGTAATAAGAAGGATTTTCTGTTTCCTTTTCACAAAGAACAGGATTGTTACACTGCATCTTTGTCCAGAAAAGTTATGCCTGCCTACTCCTGGACATTAGCAATTTAAGAATTATGAAATCATTAAATTTGAATCAGCAAAGACAACTCGACACATTTTTAGATCCCTCTGAGATTGGAAAATATTTGCCAATGCCTTAAAAAAAATCTCCTAGACTATGACTTTAATTGTTTATAAGAGACTGACTTTTAAAGAACTAACTGCTACATTAACATTTAAGGGTGTTAGAAAACAGTAATCAGGGCAAGAATGAGCCAGTCAATGCCGCGGATTAGGTAAACTAAAAATATTAATGTACCTAGTAATTTAGTATTTATTAAAGGTATAAACAGGTGTATCAGTAAGTTTATAGTGTTGGAACAATTAGTAAACTCTTTGGAAAAACAAAGTTTAGAGTCTTATTTCCTAAAATACATAAAAATAAATGGTAGATACAAATAAATATTAAGTGTTTTTAATAAAATCATAAAAGAGTATTAGAAATAGGTGACTGTTCTAGAGAGAGGGAACTATTGCTTTAGCATAAAATAAATTGAAGAAAATGAAAAAGACTGTCATTATTCAAACATGGCAAGAAATCCAAAAAAGTATAGCATAAATATTAAAATTAATAAGAGGATTTAATAAAATATACAATATGTAATATATATAATTACCATATACTAGCAAAAAATCCAGAAAATTACAATTTTTAGATACCATCAGTAGTTTCAAGATTATTAAGTAATTAGAATAAATTGAACAAAATATGTTCAAAACATCAAAAGAAATAATCAGAAATCTGTATATGAGATATATTTAAATTGGCCCAAATAAATAGGAGGCAAAGTATGTTTATGGATTGGAAGGTTTAAAACTATAAAGATATAAATTCTAAATTAGTATACGCACTCCCAACCAAAACTCTAAGCCTGTGAGTGTGAGTGTGCATCTGTGTACAACTGGGTGAGCTAATTCTTAAACATACATAGAAATGCAAAGTGAATAATCTGGGAAAAGAATGTGGCACAAGGATTTTCTCTGCTTCATCCAAAGATCATTACAAAGCTCTAGGAATTGAGATCATGTGCTGTTAGTGATAGAAACACGGACCAATGGAGCAGAATTCAAAGACAGGCACATAATTCACAACAAAGCAGAAGGTGAAGAAAAGATAGACTTTCCGATAAAAGACGCTAGGACAATGAGATACCCATGCAGGATACATGGGCAGCCCATTTATACAATTAAAAGGAAAACAAGTGCGCCATCACCATAAAGGTGAATCATATGTGAATTTTCTACTGCCACATAACAAATTATCCCAATAGTTTGTTGCTTAAAACAAACAACAAACATTTATTATCCTATAGTTGCTATGAGTCAGAAATCCCAGCGGAGCTTAGCTGGGTGCCTCTGGCCTGTCTCTCACAGGTTCACCCAAGAGCTTGCATTCATCTCAAGCCTGGAACTGCTTCCGGGTTCAACCATAAGTCCTCACTAGCTATTAGTAGGAAACACCAGTTTCTTGCCCCATGGACCTCTTCATGGTGCATCTCACAGGATGGCATTTGCATTCCCCCCCACAGCAGGGACTGAAAGAGGGATGGGGAGGAGGATGGGAGGGGAAGGAGAAACAGAAGCCACAGTTAGACCTAATCTCAGAAGTGGCATACCATTGCCTCTGCTGGGTTCTGTTGGTTTGAAGCAAATCAGTAAGAGCAGCCCACACTCAATGGGAGGGGATTTACACAAAGGCATGAATATCAAAGGGGGCATAGGGTGCCTACCACAGGCAGTTAGGGCCAGAAGAGGGAAATTATGATCAAAAAGGGAGAGAAAGATGAAGAGAACTTCTAGAGTATTAACAATGTTTTATTTCTTTATACACACACACTGATATATATAGTTTTTAAACACTCTTTATAAAGAACATTATAATTCATAAAAAACTTAAAAAGTACAAAGTTACATATATTCAGAAAAATCACAATGAAAGCTATTATGCTGATTTAAGTACAGAAAAGTATTTTGCACTTTTATACCTGACAACCCAAAAATAAGTGACTGAGGCAAAAATCTCAGTCAACAGAGGTTTATTAAGCCAAACTTTGAGGACTCGCCCAGAAAAAACACAAGCCACGGCTGCACCTGTGACTGGTTTTTCTGAAGGATTTGGGAACTTGGTCTCCTGTATGGAGAAGGCATACAGACAGAAAAAGGAGGCGGGGTGGGTAGTGAGGCCTGGGAAGTCTACATGTTACATAAGATAAAATGAATGTAGAGAAAGGGGAGTGAAGGAAGAACAATTATTCAGATGTCCCTGAGTGGGTGGAAGAATGACTGGTCTTACAGTCATTTACAACAAAAGATATTTAGGAAGAGAGCTTTCCGCAGTGGGGAGCCAGTGGTCAGGTCTGCGTTCTCACACACTCTCCTAGGGTGCACACGCCATCCTAGAAAGCAATTCAAGGATGCATCAGAATTTTCCAAATCCTACTTTGTTTTCTCCATTACCAGTTTATTTCTAATTGCCATTCTTCCAAAACAGTTTCTCATTCTTGGCTAGAAAATAGAATAGTTTTATGGAACTGTTTCCTTTTTTCTTTAAAGGTCTATAGACGGTTACATTTAACAAATCACAGCAAATCCTTTTAACTGTATGATTTCATCAGACAGCAATTCTTGTCCACCCTCATCATTCTGTTCTAATTATTCTTGTGTCAGACAATTTAAAGCTGGACCAGGAAAACTAACTGTGAGCACCAAGGTTAACTCTGTCTTGCCTCTACTAAGGTTTCTTTGTCAGAAGCCTGGGTAATAAAAGCTTTTATATCGCTAAATTAGATAATGCCCACGGCTGACTAAATGGAGCTAGACTGGTTCTCATGCCTCCTTGGAGACTTCATAAATTAATGTTTGGCAAGATGCTGAAAGAATTGAGAAAGCATTATTAATTCTATATTATTTTATGAGTTCCAGTGAGGAAGTCATCTAATATGAAAAAAACCTATCTGAAGAAGAAAGTCTATTGCAGATTTTGTAAAAGAATTTTAAAATACAGAAACAAATTAAATGTCTAAAATGGAATAACAATTAAGTAAATCATGGCCTTTTTACTCTAAGGAATATTTCATGGCCATAAAATATGCAGCAACATGGAAAAATTCACTTTATATAATATTAAAGCTTAAAAAGTGCAACCATGTACACAACAATTACAGCTATATACAAAAACACATTGAAAAGAATCTTGTTAAGGAATTGAACCAGAATAATGATAATTGAATTGTGAGAGTGGTAGGATTAAAGAATACTGATTTTCATTTCTTAAATTTTAAGTTTTATTTAATTATATTAAGTTATATTGCTTAAATTTTAAAGTAATGTTCTAGAATAGAGTCATACAGTTTGAATTGAGAAACTCCGGATGTATTATTGAATTGCTTTGCTGGATGGTCAAGTGCACCCTGGGAGAGTGTATGCGAATGCTATCTCCAGGCTCACTCCCCACTGCTGAGAGCTCTCTTCCTAACATCTTTGTTAATTTCAGAAGCACTTACCCTCAGGATGGGGCTGCCCACCAGAAAGACCAAGTGAGTAGGGGTTGGAGATTGAGCTTTATGGAAACTGGTGGACAAGATCTGGAGAGTGTCTGCCCTGGGGATGCATAGAGGAGCCAGGAGGGAGGCCCAAGGAGGGAAGAGGAAGCCCTGCCTTCCTATCCCACACCGTGCCTGGTGCCATCGTTTCCAGCCAGCTGCTCCCGAGTAGTGCAAACTATGGAACCTAAGGACGGCAGTCAGAGAACTCCTGATTTATTGCTGGTTGGTCAGAAGCATATGGGTGAGTTGAGACTTGCAACTGGCATCAGAACTGGAGGGATTTCTGGGAGTGAGCCCTTAACTCTGTGGAATCTGATGCTAATTCTGGGTAGTTAATGTCAGAATTGAATTGAAATGTTGGATACTCAGTTGGTATCCGGAGAATCGGAGAATTGGATGTTGGTGTTGGAAAATATTTCCTCTACTGGCACTTAAGGTGGGCTTAAGAGCGTCTGTGGCTCAAGGAGTAGGGCACCAGCCGCATGTACTGGGGGTGGCAGGTTCAAGCCCGGGCCCGGCCAAAACTGCAAAACATAAATAAATAAATAAAGTAAAATAACATCAGGATTTATGAAGCAAAATATATTTTTTTTAAAAAAGGAGAAGAACAAACCACTAAAATGAATGAATCACAGAACAATCACAGAATGGGAGGCCTTTAGCTGCTGTTCCAATACTGCCATTGTATATTTGAGCTTGCCCTGGTGCCCTCTAGAGGAACTCTCTCTGTCTAACTAAGCTGCCCTCCAGTGCCTCCAGGGGAATTCACAGATGATCTCAGCTGTACTTTCTACCTGGACCCCACTGACTTTCACACCTTTCGCCCGCCGCCTGGGGCCCAATGTGGTAGAAGTCATTTGGACATTAAGTGAAACCCACTGATGGCTCAACACAACCTGGGATTTTTTGATTTGCTTGTTTGCTCATTTCATGTCCATATTCTACTCTAGAGTGCCGTGTGAGCAGGGGAGAGTTGCTTTTTACCAGGTATGGGGCTTGCCCAGCAAGTGGCAAGAAGCGAAGGGTAGGAGACTGGGGGACCTAGGCAAGGGGAGGCCATGCTGATAAGCCAGAAGATGTAAGCTGAGAAAGGCAGACGTGAGGCAGTGAAATGAGGTGGGCCGGGGAGACGACAGGCTCAGCACCCAGTCCAGAGACCACCAAGAGTGAGCTGAAGGGAGGAACTAATGATCCAAAAGGGAAATATTTGAAATTTGGATTTGGAATGGTTACATTTCTTAATTATGACAAGTGTATAGGAATGGGAATATAATAAAGAAGTATATCAAAATCCTACAGAAGAGTTCATGAATTAAAGGTCCAGAGTATTAAAAATATTTTATTCCTAAGATTATTTTATGTTTGTACAATTAATTCCTATGATTTCCATCTGAGTTAAAGTAAATAAAAATAAAGTAAATAACCCAACCCTGGGTGCATGAGAGGAGCCTTTAGAAAATATTGATGGTGGATACAGCACTCGTGAATTAGAATGTCTGAGGGTTTAAAAGAAGTATAAAATGTATTCAAAATTCAAATGCATTCCATCCAAGGCCAGAAAATAAAAGTAACAAAGACTTCCTCCCACAGGCTCCCACCCTGCCTGACATGTGGTGGACGCTTGAATATTTTAGAATGAATAAACTAATAAAATAATGCAGATTCTATGTTCTCAAAGCAGAGCTTCTTTAAGTTGACTGTGCATGAGTCACCTGGGAATATTGTTAATATGCAAAATCTGATTGAGGTGGTGTTAGATTTAGCTGGAGTTTCTATTTAAACCAGGGAATGCCAGGCCACAGGTCCACAGTGGACTCTCTTGTAGGCAGAGTGGTTAGGGCACTGAAGAAGTGGACACTGGGCCATGAGGGCCAGTTAACTTCTGACATATCAACAATTAATGAGAACTAATGTAAACATTTGCAGTCTCGTGTCACCACGCCCAGAAGGGCGTGGATAAGCTTAATCCTAACCCCGGAACTTCATGGGTGTGGCCTTTCTGCTTCCCTTGTGTTACTCCTTTATCCACAGTCCAAAATTCAGATTCAAATTTGGCTCTGTGCAGGCACCCTGAAGTACTTTAGGGTAAAGAGCATTGTGTCAGCAACTACTTTCAAGTGATTCCAAAAAATATATAATGATAATACTGTGTGTAGGGAGAGGTGAGAGAGAGCTAGAGGGGCTCTTAGAAATCGTGACTTTAAGTGAAATGACTTAGAACAAAATCAATTTTCCCAGTTTAATTAACATAAGCAGTTCCCTATGGCATATTTCTGGTCAGAAAACATCACCAAACCTTTCTTTTTTTTTCTTCTTTTTCTTTTCTTTTCTTTTTTTTTGAGATAGACTCTACTTCATAGCCCTTGATAGAGTGCCATGGTGTCACAGCTCATAGCAACCTCAAATTCTTGGGCTTAAGCGATTCTCTTGCCTCAGCATCCAGAGTAGCTAGGAACACAGGCACCTGCCACCAGGCTATTTTTTTAAAAACAGAGTCTCACTCTGCCTCAGGCTGGTCTCTAACTCATGAGCTCAAGCAATTTACCCACCTTGGCTTCCCAGAGTGCTAATATTATAGGCATGAGTCACCACCTTTAGCCCAAGCCTCTATGTTTTGTTTGTTGGTTGTTTGGTTTTTTGAGACAGAGTCTCACTCTGTAGCCCTGGGTAGAATGCCATGAAGTCATAGCTGACAGCAAACTCAAACTCTTGGGCTCAAGAGATCCTTCTGCCTCAGCCTCCTGAGTAGCTGGGATACAGGCACCTGCCACAGCCTCCCCTGTACCCTCTCTGGCCAGGCTAATTTTTTTCTGTTTTTAGTAAAGATGGGGTCTCTCTCTTGCTCAGGCTGGTCTTGAATTCCTGAGCTTAAAGATTCCTTGCCTCAGCCTCCCAGAGTGCTAGGATGATAGGAACGAGCCATGGTGCCTAGCTATCACCAAACATCTAAATAAAGACCCCAAACTTTGAATATTAAACATCAAAATACATGTGAGCTAGGGCATGGTGGCTCATGCCTGTAATCCCAGCACTCTGGGAGGCTGAGGCAAGAGAATCACTTGAGCACAAGAGTTTGAGGTTGCTGTAAGCTATGATGCCACGGCAATCTACCAAGGGTGACAAAGTGAAACTCTGTCTCAAAAAAAAAAAAATACATATGAGCTATACACACACTTAAGATCCATTCTGAAATGTAAGAGAATTCTTTATCCAATTTCCGGTGAATCAGTGAAAGAAGGCAGTTTAGCAGTGGTGGGTTAATTTTAGGAATAAATGTCTGCAAAGTGAAAATTTCAGGAGCATCTTTTCCCACCACAAAGCACAAAACAAACAATCACAAATACAGACAGAAGATGGCAAAGAGCTCTGCACTGTGTCCTTCACTGTCTGGCATTTGTGTGATTACGGCATATATTACAAATTTTTATTTGACAGTAACTTTTATTCATTCCTTCCTTCATTTTCCATCCCTGTTATTACAATGGAGGGTGTCGGGTGGCTGGAGCTCAGGGACCAAGGTAGGAACCATCCTGGCCAGGATACCACCCCATTGCAGGACGCCCTCAAACACACTCACGCTCACTCATGCCGCGCCCACAGACACACACCGATTCACCTCGCATGCCCAGGCCAGGCTGAGACGGGGGAGGAAGCGAGAGGACCCAGACAAAACCTGCACAGACCTGGGAGAGCTGCGGGCTCCACACAGCCAGTGGCTGCAGACAGCAAATGACTTTTTTTCTCAGCAACATTATGGTGAAATGACTTTATTCAAGGACCTACATTATTCAAAAATCTCTTGGACTGCTTTTTCAACTTTTCTGAATGTTTGAGATTATTTCATAATAAAAGGTATAGAAAAATAACTGGTTTTCTAATATCTTTTTTTGTTTTTTTTGAGACAGAGTCTCACTTTGTCACCCTCAATAGAATGCCATGGTATCACAGCTCACAGCAACCTCCAACTCTTGGTTTAAGCAATCCTCTTGCCTCAACCTACACAAACAAGCGCCTGCTTTTTACAGAGAAGTCTCGCTCTGGCTCAGGCTGCTCTCGAACTTGTGAGCTCAGGCAATCCACCTGGCTCAGCCCCCCAGAGTACTAGGATTACAGGCATGAGCCACTGTGCCTGGTCTATTTGCTAATATCTTTTTCATTTGTGAAAAATATGTGGCCTTTATTGGCAATAAGGAAAATATAGATTAAAAAAGAAAAATATTTTTAAAAATTTTTCTCTTTTTTTTGAGACGGAGCCTCAAGCTATCCCCCTGGGTAGAGTGCCATGGCATCACGCTCGCAGCAACCTCCAACTCCTGGGCTCAAGCGAGTCTCCTG
>NW_003852466.1:7428632-7431354 GCF_000181295.1 Otolemur garnettii
CCACCTTAGGTGTATGTGGCTGGCGCCTTAGCCGCTTGAGCCACAGGTGCCGAGCCAATATTTTTAAAATTTAAAGAATGCTCACTTAGCATAACTGCTCTTAACTTTTTGATATAATGTATACCAAATATACACAATATTTTAGTAGATTATTATGTATTTGGTATATACAAGGTATCCACAAAGGTCTTATGCAATATTTTAAATTAAATTGAAATTTAAAATATTGCACAAGAAAACTTTATTTAACAATAACTTTATTTATTTTTAATTAAATTGAAATTTAAAATATTACACAAGAGAACTTTATGGACACCTTGTATATACCAAATACATAATAATCTACTAATATATAGTATATATTTGGTATACATTATATCGAAAAGTTAAGGGCAGTTGTAAGTAAGCACTCTTTAAATTTTAAAAATATTTTTCTGTATTATATAATTATAATCATGTATTAATAATATATATTATTTCAGTCTCCCTAAACATTCTAATGACTAAGAAGTCAACATTAGGTCATAATAAGCACATTACATCTGGCTTGGCACCCATAGCACAGTGGTTACCTCACCAGCCACATATACCAAAGTTGGTGGGTTAGAACCCAGCATGGACCAGCTAAACAACAATGGCAACTGCCACAAAAAATAGCCAGGCGTTATAGCAGGCACCTGTAGTCCCAGCTACTAGGGAGGCTGAGGCAAGAGAATCACTTAGGCCCAAGAGTTTGAAGTTGCTGTGAGCTGTGATGCGATAGCACTCTATGGAGGGCCACATAATGAGACTCTGTCTCAAAAAAAAAAAAAAAAAGAAGAACATTACATCATTGAAAATTTTCAAATGGGCGGCTCCTGTGGCTCAGTGAGTAGGGCACTGGCCCCTATACCGAGGGTGGCAGGTTTGAACCTGGCCTTGGCCAAACTGCAACAAAACATAGCCAGGCGTTGTGGCAAGCACCTGTACAAGCACTCAACTACTAGGGAGGCTGAGGCAAGTGAATCGCCTAAGCCCAGGAGCTGGAGGTTGCTGTGAGCCGTGATGCCATGAACTCTACCGAGGGTGACAAAGTGAGACTGTGTCTCTAAAAAAAAAAAAGAATAAAAGAAAATTATCAAATAAGGACACCAATTTTGCATCTTCAGAGGCTACAGGTGACTGTGTGCCCTGTGCAGAAAAAAAGACAAGCTGCCAGCCACTCCTGCTGGTGTTCAGACACGCGTAGACACCAGCCCAGGGGACAGCCAGATGAGGGAGGGAGACCTTTCCTCCACAAGTCTCAGGAAATCGCATTCTGGGCGGGGCACAGAGAAGACAAGCAGGCCCTCGCTGCATTAGTGAACCCTTCCCGCTCGGTCCATTTGGCGTCCTGGTTGCTTGACTGTCTTAACTCTGAGCTTCCGAAATCTCAGCTTTCTGTTTCAGAGGAAATTCCAATGGCACAGAGAACTGGAAACAGGAACAGAGAAGTCTAAGTCAGATTGTTAATAGTAAGAGTAGTTTGCATTTCATCCCTATGGACAGAGTTTTGTGAAGCAAACTTTCTGGTCATACTCAGGACACAGAGAACAATGGCGCAAATGAGAGATGACGGTGGCACGGACCAGAGTGGAGTGAAGGCAGACTCAGGCGGGCGGGCAGCAGAGCAGCCTCCAGCTACGCAGGAGGGACGACTGCAGAGACGTGTGAAGAGGATGGCGGCAGCTAATCTCAGGCCGAAAGCCTCTGAGGAGAAAAGAGCAGAAAAACAAACCATGCAGAAGGTTTCAAATACAGTAAAAGCTCAAAATGCCCGCAGTTTGCATCTTCATTGAAGCATTATGTTTATTTACATCTAAGGAGGCAACCTTGACTCATTCGGCTTTTGGTTAATCCTCGCCAGGTGACTGTTCCTGATACAGTTTGGATTCTGGGCAAACTTACTCAACCTCATTATAATCTAAAGCTTGTTGCTAGGTAACTACATCCAAAGTTCTTTCTGATCCTAGATCAAGATTTTCACACCAAAATGTAGGTAAGCTAATTTGAAGGTTAAAGGGAGTTGATAGGCTCTCATTAGGCCTTTAATCATCTTTCGCTTATGCAACCATCTCTGCGTGAACAAAGTTAGGATTTAAGGACAGAAACTGAATATTCAGTTGCCTGTTCCTCTTAGTGATCTTTTTAAAAACCTGGAGGAATAGTATAAGACTAATAAATGGCCATTAAATCTCTTTCCTAAGTTTCACAAGGCAAAGTTTCAGAGGTGTCATGCATCATCATAAGAGCAGAGCATACAGTTTTTTGCCAGCCACTTCGTGTGGTGGAAATAGGTCAAAGAGCAAGAGGGTGTGTTGGAACAGTTGGGTACCAAGAGAGAGTTATCCTGGGGAAAGGTGGACTTGGAACCAATGGACTTAGCACTGGGACTCTGGTCTCTAGGAGCAAGGAAGAAACGGGAGCCCAGAGCTGACACTCAGTGGCTAAAGGACCCGTGAAAGACCCCAGTGCTGAGGGCTGCTCAGCACCCCAGGAATAAACTAAGGCCTGTGCGCACACATCTCAGCAGCACGACTGAGCTCTGCAGTACAACTCTGAGCACTTCCTATGTACTTTTATGACAAAAAACACTGCAACAAGTGCCACAAAAACACGATGTCTCTATATAAACTATCTAGAAGAGCTTTAAGTGCCAAGGATTACATCAAACACATCACTTGAGAATGCTCTGGAAGAAGTC
>NW_003852466.1:7431920-7438431 GCF_000181295.1 Otolemur garnettii
AAGACTGAGATAATCACCAACTGCATAAACTCAGTGGGTGGGATGTGTTGCTACACGAATGTTGGAAAACAGTCACACAATTCTTCTCTGGTTTACAGAGTGAGAGGAGGGGGATAAAGCAAATAATTCAAAAATTATTGAGGCTTCAGAGAAATTAGCTCTGCCTTGGACACCTACAGGCCTGGGTGGCAGCTCCGTTCATTCTATTGCAATTGTTCAGCTAAATCTGGTTTTGCACTTGGGCTTTAGTTCAGTAATATTCTCGCCTGAAAGCTCCAAAGCTAATCATCTTGTTCATGCTTCTGCCAACAGTAGCTTCAGCTACTGTTAGGCATGCTCCCCTCTTCTAATGGAACCTGCAAACACATAAACAGACACCCCTAAATGATCTGAGATCTTCATTTCATCTTTAAGGATCATGGGGAAATAAGGCTTCACATTTTTAAGATATATTTACAAAGAAACTCAACATCCACTTAACAAGCACAGTGAATTTTCTTCTAAAATGTCTTGTTGAAAGTTGAGTTCAGCCTGGGCTCAGTACTGGACTTATGTTGGGATGTCCCTGCTTCTCTGAAAGCCGTAAAGGTTTAGGGGAATTCGTTTCGCATTATGTCGAAGGAGAGGCTGAGATGTCATTTGTGCTGCCTGCAGACTAGCATGATCCTTGATGGTGCTGGCACAGAGCTGCCATTCTTTTGCAAATGGCCCCAAAATCAGGCCCAGAAGCTGCTCCTAGTTGGAGCAGGAGAAACCAGAGTGAGCAGGAGTGCTAGGGAGTGGTTCCTCCTCAGCCTGTGCAAAGAAAGGGCGTCCACCCACCAGGCTTTGAAAGGCTTCTGAGGGTTTCCCAGGAAATGCCACTGTGAACTGGATCCTGAAAGGGCCGGACAAAGGGCCATATTCAAATGGGGAAGAGGAGGGAGAAGAGAGGAAATAGAGGGAGGTCCAGTGCCGTGACTCACACCTGTAATCCCACACTCTGGGAGGCCACGGTGGGTGGATTGCTTGAGCTCAAGAGTTTAAGACCACCCTGAGCAAGAGTGGAAAAACTTCTCTACTGAAAAAACAAAACAAAACAAAACAAAAAAAAAAAAACTAGCCAGGTGTAGTAGCACATGCCTGTAGTCCCAAGCTACTCAGGAGGCTGAGGCAAAAGGATCTCTTGAGTGCAAAGTTTGAGGCTGCTATAAGCAATGATGCCATGACACTACCCAGGGTGACAGAGTGAGACTCTATCTCAAAAAAAGGAGAAATGGAAAGTGTACTATGGGTAATGAACAGTGTGTGCAATGCTAGAGGTAAAGCAGAACTGGAAGCTTTAAGAAATAAATACCCCGGGTTCAGCCAACCAGCAGGTTTTCTTTGGATTTGATTCTTATACCCTCTTGGTATAAGTGAATCACCCAGCTTGCTTGTTGAAATGAACTTCCCTGAACCCTAAGTTCTTGTACTAAATCATAACCTGGAGAGCAGGACTTTGCATTTCAAATGAACATTCTAGGGGATTCTTACCCTCTAGCATGGCATAAACATGGGAAGGCAGGATGTGGCGAGAGATGATTCTAGAGACTTTTCTGGGTGCAGTAGAGAGGCCAAAGCCAGGATTTGCTTAAGAGCATAAAGGGAACAGGATTCCACTTTGGGAAAATCATTCTAGCAGCATTCAGGAGAATGGATTGGAGCTGGGTGGCACTTGGGCAGGGAGTCCTCTGGGTGTGAGAGACTGGGGACAGAGAGCTGAGGAGAAACAGCAAGAGAGCTGACTGACTGGACCTGGGGGCTGGTCCCGCAGGGCGTGGCAGTGAGGGCCGAGGAAGGTGGTTTTAAGGACAGGGAGACATTAAGAATGATGCCTCCCTTGGGCGGCACCTGTGGCTCAGTGGATAAAGCACTGACCCCATATACCGAGGGTGGCGGGTTCAAACCCAGACACACGGCCAAACTCCAAGAAAAAAATAGCTGGGCATTGTGGCGGGCTCCTCAGTATTCCGGAGGCTGAGGCAAGAGAATCATCTAAGTCCAGGAGTTGGAGGTTGCTGTGAGCTTGTGATGCCACAGCACTCTACCGAGGGTGATAAACTGAGACTCTGTCTCTAAAAAAAAGCAAAAACAAAAAAGAATGATGCCTCCCTGGGTTTGGCTGAGGGCTGGCTGGTCACCGAAGTTGCGAGAAGAGGAGAGCGGAGTGTTCTGCACGCCGGTTCCAGGTGCCTGTGGAAGGCAGGCTCAGGAGACACACACGGGATGGAGGTGCAGACTTTGAAGTCATCAGTACACAGATGGGAACAGAGGCTGTAGGAAAGTAAAAGGGTGGCTTTGCTTCATCAAGTGGGAAGAGAAGTGATTTTCCAATGCGCAGCATAAAGGCGGCATCAGAGTATGCAAGAAACATGAAACGGCCTCTGGAGAAGGCCACAGGAGGGAACCCCAAATAGAGAAACAGAGAAGCATTACAGACTCAGAAAACACTGAAGACCCAGGGCTGCTGGCTGTGGTTCCCAGGCCCCCCTGGGGGCAGGAACCAGGAAAGTGGCAAGTGGATGTTCCAGGGACGCAGTCTTTCCTAATACAGACAGCTTCCCCCACCACTGTGCTCCCCAAACTCAAACCTGGGAACAAAAACCTGCTGTGCTTTCCTTCAGTTTGGTTCTGCCCTGCTGAGTGCCTGCTAGCCCCTGCCGCGCACACACTCCCCTCTGTCCCCTGGCCTACCGCTGTCCCCTGGCCTACCGCTTTCTTTCTTTCTTTCTTTCTTTTTTTTTTGGAGACAGAGTCTCACTCTGTTGCCATTGGTAGAGTACGTGATGTCATAGTTCACAGCAACCTCCAGCTCCTGGGCTTAGGCAGGAGAGTCTCCTGCCTCAGCCTCCTGAGTAGCTGGGACTAGAGGCGTCCACCACAATGCCCGGCTATTTTTTCATTGTAGTTCGCCTGGGGGGCAGGTTTGAACCTGCCACCCTCAGTATATGGGGTTGGCACCCCACTCACTGAGCCACAGGCACCCCCGACTGGCCTACCACTTTCTGGTTAGGAAACAATATACATTGACATTTCTTTCTGGCTTATAATTATATTTTCCTATAGCCAAAGAGCTGTCGTGATGACCAAGAAGGAAACAGTCATTTTAAGGGGTCTCCTGAGTATATACAATTAATCCTGACTTCTATCCCAAGCATCAGTTCCTTTGTTCACTTCCTCTTCGATATCTTCTCCAGTTTTCTCACAGCGTCCTGTTTATTCCCAAGAGCCACTTACATCCAAAGCAAGCAGCGAGTGCCCCCCACCCCCAACCCTGCTCTGCTCTTCGCTCCGGATTGCAGCAGCCAGAGACCCCCCGCTGTCCAAGCACACACAGGCCTTTCTGAGGCAGCCCTTCAGGAAGTGAGGGGTGAAGAACATTCTCTTCCTGGGTTTGGGGCTTCTGCATACCCAGAGCCCCAGTTTGACTGATTAATAGGTTTCTTGTTGTTTTTTAGAATAATATTGTTCTTTTCATTTTGTTCTTTCTTTTTGGAAATCTTTTGAAGGACATTAAACCTCCTTTGTAGATCTCTTTTTCTTTCTCTTTTTTTTTTAAGACAGTCTTATCCTGTCACCTGGGCTAGAGTGTCATAGCCTCAACTTAGCTCACAGAAATCTCAAACTCCTGGGCTCCAGCAATCCTCCTATTTTGGACTCCTGAGTAGCTGGGACTTACAGGTGTCTGCCAAAATATCTAGCTAATTTTCCTATTTTTTGGAGAGACAAAGTCTCACTTTCTCAGACTGGTCCTGACCTCCCGACCTTCAGCATCTTTCCCCTCAACCCCCCAGAGTGCTAGGATCACAGGCATGTGCCAGTGCGCCTGAGCCCTCTAGTTTTCTTACTTTTTCTTTCCGTTTTTTTCTCTCTGGTTTTGTGGAGGTTCTTTTAAGATCCTATGAGATTTTTAAAACTCTCTGTCCCAACACTTGTATTATTTTTTCATTTGCAAAGTCACAATCAGTTGACTCTGAGAACCCCCTCTCCTTCCTTTCATGATCCCTGCTGCATGTGCACAATATCTAATATCTCTGAGCACACTGTGATATGGCTTTTTGAAGTTTTCTTCTGCTCCTTGCATTGCTGGCAGTGTCCTTTCTTGGTTTGTTTTGAGAATTCTCTGCCTTCATGTTGGAGATTTTTCTCAAACGTGTCGGGTTTCTTTGCTGTTGGTTCATATTTAAGGACATGGCACTAGGAAGGTGAGTGGACCTCTCAGTGCTTCGGGGACACACACTGATCTTTGAGCTTCCTGCAGGGGGATGGGGTAGGTGCTGTGTCATTCCGTGGGAGATCCCTCCCGTCAGAATCTGTGAAGCTTTTCTAGGGGACCAATCATGTTCTGCAGAGAGCAGGTGGGCAATCCCACACCAGAGAGCATGAACTAGGGTGATGCTGTCCCAGGAGATATACGTGAGGGTGGCAGATAGAGGACACTCCTTACACAGCCATCGCAGCCCTCAGCCTTCACTCTCTCTCCAGTGCAGGGACCTTCCCCAGCTGTGTGTGGGGTCCTGAATCCGAGGTTCAGTGTTTCCAGATGACCCTACACTAGGGTGACAAGATTTTAACATCTGTAAGGCGGGACAACATGGTGCGGGGGCGGAGCGGGGCAAGCGAAGGGGCAGGCAGGGCCTGACAACAAGGCAAACTTTGATAAGCAGTTCTCGATAATCACTTCTCAGCAATTATTTATTACAGTTTAACATTATAAAATTAACAAAAATAATATAAAACTCATATTCTGGCGAAATAGCCATATGGTGGCTGAAAACCTGTATATTCCCTTCTTGTTCTCCAGCTCGCTGGTGCATTCTTTCCAAAAATCGGGACTTTTTAAAAATGCCGCAGGAGGCAGGACAAATTGTTGAAAAGTGGGACTGTCCTGCCAAAATTGGGATGTCTGGTCACCCTACCCTACACTGCCCTGTGGTAGGGGCGGGTTCCATGTGAGGTAAAAAGGAGATTTAATGGGGAGGGGTGGGGATCATGCTCCTCCAGCAGATTTTAAGCCCCGCCTGGTCTTCCACTGTGCTCTCATCTCTTGCAATTTGGGGGCTTCTGTGGTAGGTATTCATGCCTTTTTTCTCCATCCACAATTCTTGTGGCTTTCAGCTGCCAAGTAGTTACCCTTCGTTCGTTTGCTCTTCTAAATGCCTTAGACCTCTCTGGTCTGCTGTTTGTCTCTAGTCTTGTCTCCTTCCTCATGTGTCATATCCTTTCTATTCTTTGACTTCATTCCTGTGGACTCTGGAGAATGGCTAGAGATAAGATGACGGTTTAATGCACGGTGTGTCCAATGTGCAGGAGTTTGAGAAACACTGCTGTATGCCCATCTTGACCAAGGTCAACAAATGCAGTGGGGAAAGTCTGTGTCTTCACAGAAACCTCAGAGAAACCCTTCTCCCTGACCTAACATGGGTTCCATGTGCATGTCACCTGACTCCAAGAAATGTCCCCAGGAGGAGAAGACTGACAGCTAGATCCCAGGCAATCTCACTGGTGGCATATGAAGAGTATGGTCAGCTCCAGTTAGCACACTTGCAATGAAATTTTGGGTAGAATGTCCCCAAAGGGGGAATAGGAAATTTTGAAATTGGACAGCGTGAAGAGGATTTAACATATATTTAAATAATTAATTTTGAAGAAAAGTATTATAGCAATGCTTTTGTATTTTCTACTTTGATTCTTTTCTATTTATACTTTTAGAAAATATCAAGGCAGTAGTCATCTTTAGTTGTGATAGAAACCCTAAATATTTTTTAGGACAATTACTTTTTTCTGAATTATAAAGTATAATAAATTATAAAGACATTAGGACTTGTCATGGTTTTTGATATGTCACAAATACTCTTTCAACAACTTTTTCTTGAATAACTTTTTAATTAATACAAATGATTTTAATATTTCCTCTCCAGTAAAATATGTTATGTATGTAAAAAAAAATCCACTATGTTTCATTAAATTTGTGATTGATGTCTAAATGCATTAGGCACACCATGTAATAAAGAATACCAACATTGTAGCCCACAGAAGTTCATTTTCAACAAACCAAGAAGCAGGACTATTATATGTTTAAAAAAAAAAAGTCTTTACATGAAGATTAATAGAACATCAAAAAAACACTTTGTGAAGAAATTAAAAAGCTACATAATTCTGGAATGATTTTTTTTTGTGTGGCTATGGACTAAGCCAATTATTTTAATTATACTCTCAGAAAAGCTATTGAAATTCAATTAAAAATTATTTCCAATGGCATTCAATTTACCTTACCACTATTGACCAAAGGGATTTGGCACTAACTTGATACTATTATAACTGTGGTTTGACGCTGAAAAACAAAAAATGTGAGGTTATAGGAACCAGCCCAAAAGTTCAGCAAACACTCATAAAACTAAGGTTCAGAAATTTTTTTTTTTTTTTTTTTTTGCAGTTTTTGGCCAGGCTGGGTTTGAACTCGACACCACCTCCGGTATATGGGGCCAGC
>NW_003852466.1:7438839-7450732 GCF_000181295.1 Otolemur garnettii
GAGGTTGCTGTGAGCTGTGATGCCACAGCACTCTACCCAGGGGGATAGCTTGAGACTCTATCTCAAAATAAATAAATAAATAAATATCTAAACAGAAAAATGGCCTAATAAACTGAGATAAATCAAAACCATAAAATACAGTGAATCAGTTAATCTATAGTTCTATATGGATTAATACAGCTAGACCTCTAAGACATATTGACAGAAAAAAGTTGTTTAGAGTAGTAACCTCTGGGAAAGTCCTTTATTTAGTTCAACCTCTGTAACAAAACACTATAGCCTGCATGGCTTGTAAACAACAAAAATGTATTTCTCACAGTTCCAAAAGGCTGGAAGTCCAAGATCATGGTGCCAACATGGTCCAGTTCTGGGGAGGTCCCTCAGATGGCAGAAGAAAGACAAGCATGCTCTCTGGGTTCCCTTTTACATGTATAAGGGCAATAATTCCATTCATGAGATCTGCACTCCACCCCGAAGACCTATTCACCTCCCGAAGGTGATTCCCCCAACTCCTAACCCCATCGCTTGGGACGGTGGGATTCCACATATAAATTTGGGAGGCATAAACATCTAGTCCATAACAGAAAGAGAGTGAAGACTGAGATGGGAGGGTCTGATTAGAGGAAGCTTTTGACTTATCTATATTAATTAACTATTGCAAGGAGAACTATTACTGTATCAACTGCACAATTAGAAATAAGTTTAAGAGTAAGTTTGACGGTTCAGCGCCCATAGCTTAGAAGCTCAGGCACCAGCCACATACACTGAGGTTGGAGGGTTCGAACCCAGCCCAGGCCTGCCAAACAATAATAACAACTACAACAGAAAAATAGCAGGGTGTTGTGGCAGTCACCTGTAGTCCCAGCTACTTGGGAGACAGAGGCAAGAGAATAGCTTAAACCCAAGAGTTTGACGTTGCTGTGAGCTGTGCCGCCACAGCACTCTACCCAGGGTGACATAGTGAGACTGTCTCAAAAAAAAAAAAAAGAAAGGAAGAAGTTTGACTTATAGTTTATAAATGTTTTCTTAAAAACCATCTTAACCACATATTTGTTATATGCAAGCTATAAGTGAGGTGGTTCTACTTTCAGATGAAATAGAATAATCCCTCTCCTAATGCAAATAGTGATGAGTTTCCTATTTTTCCTGCAGTCTACCCTGTCCTAGACTCATGGCAGCCTTCTCTCCACAGAAAAAGACGACACTGGATACAGACAGAGAGAACCCCAGGAGAACCCCTCTAGTTTCTGGCTTAAGAAGTGGGAAAGGGAAATCCTAGTACTCAGCCAAGTAGGTAAAGATGTCTATTTAAAAAAAAAAAAACTCCTCTTTCAGCCGGGCCACTATGGCTCACACCTGTCATCCCAGAACTCTGGGAGGCCAAGGCAGGTGGATTGCTTGAGCTCAGGAGTTTGAGTCCCTATCTCTACTAAAAATAGGAAAACTAGCCAGGCATGGTGGTGGGCACCTGTAATCCCAGCTACTTGGGAGGCTGAGGCAAGAGACCTATTTGATGTTGTTATGAGTTCTAATGATGCCACGGCACTCTACTCAGGACACAAAGTAAGACTCTGTCTTGAAAAAAAAAAAAAAAAGAAAATCTGGACAGCACCTGTGGTTCAAAGGAGTAGGGCACTGGCCCCATATGCCAGAGGTGGTGGGTTCAAACCCAGCGCTGGCCAAAAACTGCAAAAAAAAAAAAAAAAAAATCTTTATTTTCCCTATTCTCTCATGTTCCACCCCACAGAAAACCTCACGGTGGTCATGATACTGATAAGGGAGGCAACAAGGGAATCACAGATACCTAAAATGCCTATGAGAAACTTCATCTCTAATCGGAGGAGCTCTGGCCGTAGTCTAAAAGAATGAATCAAAGCCCATTTCTCTGTGTTCTCTTATCCTTGACACTTCACCCTGGACACAGGCACCGTAATTAGAAGTGTGCGGTTACAGGGTCGGTAGAGTCATGGTGTGCTCTCAGGATAACAGAAAGGAGCTGGAAACATTCTGCAGGGGTCCAGGGACAGAAATCCCAGGAAGCTGTGGCCTTCTGGGCTCACGCTCAAGGTGTGTAGGTAGAGATCTGGCCCTCAATAGCACACCAAAGATTCCGAGAACTGACCAACTAGATGGCCCATAGCTCCCAAACTGGGCCTTACACACGGGAAAGAGAGATGAACAGCTCTGAAAAATCCTCAGAAGCCTCACAGAAATCAGCTCACTGGTGGCTGGTCAAAACTAGCTTACCTAAATCCCACTAGGTCAGTGGATTGCGAAAACAAAAATATTAATATTCCACAGATTAAAAAAAAAAAAACCCAAACCTCTTACTATAATATTCAAACTGTGCTAGTGGAGCTGGGAAGGAGCTGCAACCCAGCCGTGAGCAGGAGGCTGTGGCTGAAACACCACAGGCCTCTCAGCAGATGTGCCAGTTCAGATGCGAGGCCTACCACTTGTCTTACTTCTGGCTCAACGTATAGGATCAAATCAAAAATTCCAAAAGAACACAAGAACCTGCTGAGATGAAGCCATTTGTTTAATAAGGAAACCAGGGCCCTAAGCACCAGGGACCCAGACGGCACACTAGGCACACTCGGGGAGCTCCTGCAGGCTCTCCTGCTCCACCTCCTCCCTCTGTGAGCCTACTTGGTCCCTACAGGAAGAGCTTGCAAGAGGCTGGGAACTCCTTCTCACTGCAGCCCCCAAGAACTTCATACTTTCATAGTAGTCCCCACGTGGCTTCCAGCAATTAATCAGAATTTTCAGTTTAATGTTCCTACTGTAGCTTCTGCCCCAGGTTAGGGTTAGGGTTAGGGTTAGGGTTAGGGTTTCAGGGCCATGAAACTTCCAGATTCTCACCACATTAATCCTGACAGCTATTATCTCTTTAATGATAAAGATTAAAAACTCTGAAGGAGGTCAGGCATGGGGGCTCACACCTGTAATCCTAGCACTCTGGAAGGCCCAGGTGAGCAGAACCCTTGAGCTCACAAGTTTGAGACCAGCTGACCAAGAGCGAGACCCATCTCCATTAAATAGAGAAGAAACTGGGAGGGCACTGTGGTGGGTGCCTGTAGTCCCAGATACTCAGGAGGCTGAGGCAAGAGGATCTCTTGAGTCTAAGAGTTATGACACCAGGGCAACAGAGTGAGACTCTGTCTCAAAACACAAAATTTTTTAGACAGAAAAGTTATTACGTCAAAAGGAAACTTAGAGGCTCAGTGCCCATAGCATAGTGGTTATGGCGCCAGCCACATGCACTGAAGCTGATAGTTCAAACCCGGCCGGGGCCAGCTAAACAACAACGACAACTGCAGCAACAACAACAAACAGCCAGGCATTGTGCTGGGCACCTGTAGCCCCAGCTAATTGGGAGGCTGAGGCAAGAGAATCGCTTAAGCCCAAGAGTTTGAGGTTGCTGTGAGCTGTGTGTTTACTGAGGGAGACATAGTGAGACTCTGTCTCAAAAAAAAAAAAAAAAAAAAGAAAGAAAGAAAAGAAAAAGGAAAAGAAAAAAGCCAATTTCAAAAGTTGTATACCACATCATTCTGTTTATATGGCATTCTCAAAAAGACAAAACCACATCGACAAACAACAGATCAGTAATCAGTTAGGTCCGGGAGGGTGACAATGAAGGACCACAGGAGGGAGTTTCTTAATCAGGAAATTACTATTCTATGTCCTTATTGTGGAGGTAAGTACATGGATCTATATAAGCTGTAAAATCACAAATCAAAAAATGTCTAAAAAGTTGGTGGCACTTGTTGATCAAGCTTATTTATTCTATATTTTTTCAATTATTTTTGTCAATTAATTAGATTCAACCATCAAATACAGGAAATTTCCATGTACTTGAAATGCTATTAATTTTCTGACTGGCACTTACAATATTCCAGGCAACATAAAAGGGACTATGCATTGGAGAATCAGAAGTTTAACAAGAGGATGACTAAAATGTATCTATATTACTGCCACTTATATCTAAAATTGCTGCTTGGTCCAATGTACCCCATACTAATAGGAAATCAATGTGTAAACAATTACATGTCCTTATAAACAATAAAACACTATTATAGTCCAGTTTGGGGGTAGAGAGAAACAGAAGGGAGTGGGCAGAGTACATTAGGCAGAAGGAGGGAGGCCATGAGGCGGGATCTCACCTAACCCGCACATTGTGAGAGTGTATAACACGCCCCCTGGGGGAGGGGCTTGTCTACAAATGGACCTTTACCCTGGAAGTGAGAAGAGTGTAACCTAAATATTGTACCCTTATATTAATTTGAACAAAGTTTAAAAAATTAAAAATAAAATTGCTGCTTGGATTTTGTTCACAGTGACACACTCTGGAATTCCACAAATTTATTTTGGAAAATATCTGTGCTGTTTTGAGTTTGGGGGGGGAGGTGTTTTTACGAAACTAAAGTGTTCCCACTAATTTTAATATTTAATAGTCAATACTTGTTTATTGATTAAAGGAAAGCAAATTTGTAATATATATATATAAGTAGCACGAGTATTTATGACTTTCTATAGGCTAAAAATTTGTACTATCCATCAGAAGAAATAACTTATCTGCAGTTGTTTTTCAAAGAATTGCTCATTTTTCCTTCTTTCCCCCTGTAAATGTGACCTTTAAGTTTAAAAGAAGTCTAATGTCATTACCCTTTATAGAACAGCAACATACTCTTTACAAAAAGCTTAACTTGAATGTACTTGTACTTTTTAGAAAATCATATTGTCTGTGAACCCATTCCAGTTAATCATTTTCACAAGTTTAATATTTCTCTACCAAAACAAAAGCAACAACAAAACAACTTTAACCAGGGCAGCGCCTGTGGCTTAGTGGGTAGGGCACCAGCCCCATTTACGGGAGGTGGCAGGTTCAAACCCGGCCCCTGCCAATAAAAAGCCAGGTGTTCTGGCACGCACCTGTAGTCCCAGTTACTCGGGAGGTGGAGGCAAGAGAATAGCCTAAGCCCAAGAGCTGGAGGTTGTTGTGAGCTGTGACGCCATAGCACTCTACCTAGGGCTAAAGTGAAACTCTGTCTCTAAAAAAAAAAAAAAAATTTTAACCAACTCAGGAGAAATCCAACAAGGGTAAGTCTTACCACAAATCAAATGCAAATTAGCCGGCGATGACCTGCTCCAACAACAGCACACTTGGCTACTGAAATATTTCAGCTCACTGATCCCTCAGATTCCGTTCCATACCAATATACTTTCCCACTATTTCAATACTTATCTAAACACGTTCTGAGTGAAATTTATTCATCGCTCATTAAAACAGCTTTCCACCCACTTTAGGTAATCATATACTACCTTATTCCATTCTACCAAAATAAAAACGTTTTAAATGTTTATTCTTTCTTTATATTTAATTTTTTATGCTATATTTTTTCATTTTGGAAATGTCTTATCTGTTTACCATTATCTTTGTTTCAGGCCCTTTTCTCTGTAAGATTATATTATTGGAATAGCTTTCCAGTGGGCCCCTTGATTCCAGACTATATCCAATATGCCAGAAATAATTCTACAACTCTGTCTGCACGACACTTCCCTTACCCCAAAATATCCTCCTTACTTAATGAATTATTTCAGACTACTCCACTTCAATTTGAAGAGCCTCCACAACTGCTCTCACCCCCTCTGTCCTTTGTTCTCAGTGGATTTTAGCTTTCATTCTCTGACCTGTCAAGAAATGCTAACCATCCTTTTCAGCCTGTACCACACTGAGTCTCATCTTTAAGCCATTATTTGCTATAATCCATTGCTTAGAGAGCTGCCTTTCTTCAAGGGTCAGGTTGAATTGCTCTTCCATTAAGCTCTTTATGGTCATTATCAGTGTACTCAAACCTTTTAGAGCCCTGGAACTGATTTAAAGACTAGATGACATAATTGCTCCACTAATTATTCTTATATAATTCAAATATTAGTGTTGCAGAAGGAATGGCCTGAAAAAAGAAAATGACAAAAATATTTTCTGTCTCCTTAATTTTGGGGGAATTGGTTGGTGCTCGTGTCTCAACGGGTAGGGTGCCAGCCCCATATACAGAGGGTGGTGGGTTCAAACCCGGCCCTGGCCAAACGGCAACAAAAAAATAGCCAGGTGTTGTGGCGGGTTCCTGTAGTCCCAACTACTCGGGAGGCTGAGGCAAGAGAATCGCCTAAGCCCAGGAGCTGGAGGTTGCTGTGAGCTGTGACAGCACAACACTCTACCGAGGGCAATAAAATGAGACTCTGTCTCTAAAAAAGAAAAAATTGGGGTGAAATTGAAACTGCATCCCTGCCTCAGGCCAGTGGTGGGAGGGGCAGGGAGTGTCTCTCGTTTTTTTTTATTTTTTTATGTCAAGGGAGAGAGCTGAAGATGGGATCGATCTGGGTGGAGGTCAGGTGTCTTGGCCCAAGATGGGATTATAGAATCAAAACCTTTAAAAGGTTCATGTTTCGGCTCAGAAGCAGCAGTCTGGATTTTGAGACCACTGTCTGCATTTTCCTCTTTTGCCAGCAAAGTAATGAACTTCTCTCTCCTTCTCCCTAAACCACTCATTCCTCTTTCTCTGATGCAGCTTCAGGGGACAAGTGCCGAACTTCCGGTAACATTAGATTTTCCTTTCATTAAATTTGTAAGCTCTTAGAAGCAGCAGAAAAGAATTCCTTTATAATATCAAAACAAGGTTATAGATAGGAAGGTAACTAAAAAGAAATATGCAGCAGACAAAACCAGTATAAAAAAGAAAAACATACCATTGTTCTTGGAGGAGACCCAGTACTCTAACAAAGCCTCTCCTCCCTAATTTAATTTATCAATCAAAAACAACCCTAAAAAATTCCAAATATTGGCAAGTTGTTTCTAGTCCATTTAGGAAATAGGAAGAATAAACTTAAATTAAAAAAAAAGAAAAAGAAAAAGATTAACTTCTTGTAGGAGATTACAGCATACATTATGATGCAGTACTTTTAGCCCCTAAAGAGAGCAGGACAGACTTCTTTGTAATGACATTTAAAGTTTCCAGGAAAGTAAAAAGAATAAAGTAGACTTATCTTTGCTGACATTTAAAGTATCCAAGACATATTGTTGCATGGAAAAGTAAGTAAAATAAGCAGGCCTATACCATGATCCCACGCGTGGCTTTCCAGTGAGACATAGAGACTGGTGTAAATACACGTAGCTTTAGCCAGGCACTAAGCAGTGGATATGGGTGCCTAGAACAGGGAGGTAGGGCGTGTGCAGACAGGAGACAGATAAGGAAAGGAGAATCTCCTGTTTCACTCCTAGTTCTTCTGTATGGTCTAAATCTGTGACATGTGGTAAAAAAGAGAAAGACATTTAACAAATTTATACCACAGAACATGCAGGGCAATGGTATCATGGTCTTCTTTTTTTTTTCTTTTTTTTCTTTTTTTATTGAATGGTAACTATGTACATTAATGCACTTCTGGGGTACAGTGGGGGGTTTTCACATGCAATCTGAAATACTTCCATCAACTGGTCAACACAGCCTTCATGTCATTTTCTCAGTTATTGCTTTAAAACGTTCACATTCTACTCTTAGAAAGATTCACCTGTACCCCTATAAGGTAAACCTCAGAAGTAATCCCTCCAAACCCCCTCCCTCCACCCATTCCCCCCTGGTATCATGGTCTTTTAGTAGAGATGGCATTCTGAAACACACGAATCTTTTTAAAGAAAAATACTGACAAATTTGATCATATCAAAACGTAAAACCTCTCTAGGTCAAAAGAACCCATAAACATAGTTAAAATACAAGTCACATCTGAGAGAAGTATTTTAAAAAATATAACAGATGATGTATAAATAGTCATTGTTGGCTCAGCGCCAGCCACATACACCAAAGTTGGTGGATTCAAACCCAGCCTGGGCCTACCAAACAACAATGACAACTGCAACAAAAAATAGCCAAGCATTGTGGCAGGCACCTGTAGTACCAGCTACTCAGGAGGCTGAGGCAAGAGAATCACTTGACCCCAAGAGTTTGTTTGAGATTGCTGTGAGTTGTGAAGGTGACATAGGAAGACTCTGTCTTAAAAAAAAAAAAAAAAAAAAAAAGAATTGGAGCATCAGGGTTTTTAAAGACAGTTTGGTGGGCAGAGGGTGAAGCAATCAGTGTGTGCTAATTGGCTTGTTTTGGGGCGGACCCATCAGACCTTTGGTATGGGCCTCTGTCTGGGTGGGTCAGCTGGTCCACTAGAATGCAGGACCTTGGGTGGGGGTCCCAGACTAGTAAGTTAGTTCATTGGTCTGAGTGTGTCTGTCAATCCACTGGAGTACAGGGCCTGGAAGATACGTCAACGATGCCTAAGTTACAAGCAGGTGATGTTTTCTACAGAGAAAAGTTAAGAATCTTTACGACTACAGCTGTGCCTTCTAGAGTAGCAATTAGAGAAAAGCAAACAAAGGGACAGTGACTAGTATCAAGCAAACAAGGGGACAGTGGCAGATTATTATTATCACTTTAGCCAAGCCTGTTCCTTCATAGAGTTTTGGGCCCTTACTCGAGTTCTTACCTTGTACTCCTTCATCAGTGTGTAAGGCGGTCTCACTAGCCACAGACACTAAGACAGGAAAAACCATCCAAGAACGGGGATCTGTGTCATCACCGGCTATGTATTTTAAACACAACCCTCTGCAAGAATTTCTTCCCTCCTCCCTTCTTTTACCTCTCTCTCACTTACACTCTCTCCTTCATCTTTTTTTACATTTTTTGATCTTTTTCTAGATTTTTTTCTTTTTAACCCAAGACAGAAAGAAATTCTGAAATAGTTTCTTTTGCAAGGAGGCTGACAGTGACAATTTGATGATGAGTACTTGGCAATCCTATGCAAGTGTGTTTAAAAATATCCCCCTGCCAAACTGGGAAACATTATTGTAGTTGCCTCTACTGTGCCTACGTATAATAAAATTCAAAGAATTTTGTTTAACTAACAGAAACACTTTCACATTGTATTGTAAAACTTCACTACTCTCCATTAATCCAACCTTTGCCACAAGCCACAATCATCTTCTCTTACCTATCTCTAATTTGAACTTTCTTCTAATTTTACTCCAAATAACTGATATGTCTTGTTTATTGCAATCCATGTGTGACTACCAAACCAGACTACCAAGTTCCATGTCCTATTTTTTGTTTTGTTTATGTCATAGGATAAAGCACATTAATAGGTATCATTATTTGGAATAAGATTTCTTATAATACATTGATATGAATCTATGTTAATATGATACAAATATATTGAAATAATTTTAATTAATTTGAGAGATACCATGAAGCCATAGATTAAAATTACAGAATGTTGGAAGAAAGTTTATGTCTATCTTTTAAAAAAACTCTTTTCCATCACATCTTTGTGAAATTCCCTAAAAAGCACAAAATTGACCAGTTGAGAATTTGCTTCCCAGCCCTGCCAGGTACCATGAACAGACTTCCTAAAACAGAGGCATGGTCAGGAGTGAGGAGGAAGGCAATAGCCTCAGATAATCCCCAAACTGAATGCTCAGGGATCACTCAAAAGCATCCCTGAATCAGTGACCGCGGGCTGCAGACCCCAGAGCCTGTATTTCTGCAGGGTCTCTGCCCACTGGCTCTGCTGTATAAACTTTGACAGGCTCTGAGCCCTTTGGGGCCTCCATTTCTTCATGTACAAAATAAAGGAATAAAAATAGAATCTCCAGTTCTAAAACTGTTTAAATGTCCTACTAGCATAATGACATTATTGTCATTCAGAGCCATCTTTGAGGTTGTGGCTGAATGAACTCCACTCCTATATACATTTTTTAAACTTAGAATATCATTCTTATATTCAAACTCAACACTACCAATAGCTTTGTTTCCTAGGACACTTATTCTCTATGCAAATAGACTGACTCATGGAGATATTAGATGGATGTGACACTGTTGAATTGCTACATGCAGGAAATACTCAAATATTTATACCTTTCTCTTCCTCCCCAGAACCAATAAATTCAGGAGACTTAGTAATAACAAGAAACGACTACACCCAACTGTCAAGAGCATAAAAATATTGACATTGTTCCCACAGGGCCTCCAGAGGCTGTAGCACTAAATGAAATGTTTAGTTTCCAGCAAAGAAATCCTAAATAGAACATTTCAAGCTTTGTCTATTGCTGTAGCAGAACTGAAAAAATCAAATCAAAATGAAACACAGAATTCATTACAGGTGAAAGGCAAGAGTTAGATGAAGATGTTTTTGCCTTCCGGAAATAAATAACAAAATGCAAATGCATGATTTATACACATTTGCTTTTTGCATGAAATAGACTCAAGAAAATCATATATAACAGAAACAGAAATCGGCACCCTAGGACAATAAAAATCTGAAGAAAGAACAACGTTGGCTTTCGAGTTCTCTTTGGCTGTCAGAAAATATTCATTAGTAAAAATAAAGAAGCGCCATATTGCCTAGCAGTTATAAAGTGTAGTTAGCACTTTTAAAATAGCTTACCATCAACCCATGAATGGATTAACAAACTGTGGTACACGTGTAACATAGAGTACTATGCAGCCATCAGATAAGATGGAGACTTTACATCTTCTGGGTTTACCAGCCACATACACCGGAGGTGAAACACAGTCTTCTTAGCAAAGTGTCTCAAGAATGGGGAGGAAGTATCCAAGGTACTCAAGACTAATATGAAACCATATCTATTTTGTAGATATAAAAACATTTACATGCCCACATGAAAGAAAAATACAAGTCGAGTCTCTCAAGGGGAAGGGGAGAGGAAAAGGAGAGACCTGGGTGAGGGACTCAGCTACAACTTGAACTTTACCTTAGAAATGAGAACAATGTAACCTAAACATTCATATCCTCATATCAATCTGAATTTAAAAAAAAAGCTTAATGAGATTAAAAGGAAGTTCATGGTGCCTACCACCTGCCAGACATTCACAAAGGGTTCAGCCTCCACTGTGAACACGACAGGCAACAGATGTCTCACACCAACAACACACGTTGTGTTCATATGTGAGTAGCTAAATTCTAACATTTGCTTGCCATTTTTAAATTTATAATAAACTTGGTAGTTTATTGGTAGACATGACCTATTTAATCATTCGTCAGCACAACCATGGCTTGTGGTTAAGTGCTTACTGTGTTCTAGCCCTTTCCCAGACACTGAGGGGCAGGGAGGAAAGAGATAGACGTGGCCATCATCCTTCAAAGTTGGCATGGACAGACTCTCAACCAGCTCACCCAGCGTGCCAGGTTGAGTATTACTGTCCACAGTTTACAGAGGAAACTTGGGTCAAGCAATTGGTAAGCGGCAGAGTCAACACTTAAATTCAAGCCTTCTGATTCCAAGGCAAGAACAACCCACGCTAGATTCTCCTGGATTTAAAAGGCAGATAAGGTACTGAAGTTACATGACTAACAAAAGTGAAGAAACAAATATTACATGACACAGTTTGCAGTGTGAATTTGATGATTATTCCTCGTGTATAACAAGGGCTGAGTCTAGGCACTTGGTAAACACTGATGAATAAAAAAGATGTGAAGGCCAGGTGCGATGCTCACACCTCTAATCCAAGCACTCTGGGAGGCCCAGTGGAGGAGCACTGGAGCTCAGGAGTTTGAGACCAGCCTGAACAAGAAAGAGTGAGACCTGTCTCTACCAAAAATAGAGAAACAAAAAAAATTAGCTGGGTGTTGTGGCAGGCACCTGTAGTCCCTACTACTCAGGAGGCTGAGTCAGGAGGATCACTTGAACCTTGGAGCTTGAGGTTGCTGTGAGGTAGGCCGATGGCACAGCATTCTACCCAGTGCAACAGAGCCAGATTGTCTTCGAAAAAAAGGCATGGAATAAGACGTTAACTCTAAGAACCTACTCAAGGACTGATGGAAATTCCCTGTG
>NW_003852466.1:7451957-7457345 GCF_000181295.1 Otolemur garnettii
ACGCACCCCCGCCCCACTGGGGACTTTGGCGAGTTGCGGGCGGGGCGGGCGCAGATTCCCCCAGGCCTCGGTCTCTCTCCTTCCTGCCTGCCAGAGCCAGGAGGCTGATTGGCTAATCTAATAAATAATCCATTGGCTGATTAAGGAAAGATTTGTTACTCTTGGCCAAAAATATTTCCATTTGTAAACTTACCTTTAATGCTTTCACATAAAAAGTTAATTAGCATGCAAATTCCGGAGAGGGGAAATACTTGGGAACTCCGAAGTATTTTCGTGGTCCCCAAATTTACTCAATATAGGACTTGCCTATTCCTAGAACTAATAAGGCTATCCTGGTTTGTGTAGTGTGCATTAAATGTTCCTGTATCATTCCACAGAAAGGGCTCAGATGAAAGGAAACTAAACATACTGAGTGCATCTATTTATTGAAAAAAAAAATGTTAAGATCTAAATCATTCTACAGAGTTTCTCTTTCTAAAGTTGATAATAAAAATTAGGCCCATTCGGGACTGCAGCCCTACAGACACCTTGATTTCAACCCGGGGGGCTGGTGTTGAACATCTGACCTACACAAGTGTGAGATAATAAATTTGTGTTGTTTTAAGCCACTAATTTTGTGGCAATTTGTTACAGCAGCAGTAGAAAACAAACAGAAATGTTAGTTGATAAAAAATAATCATCTTTTTGGGAAAGGCATTGAAATAAAAAATTAAAAATAAATAATCAAATGACTAAGGTTCTACAACAGACAACGTCCAACTGTTTAATTTCTTATCTTTTTTTTTTAAGGAAGGTTCTTCAACTTTAGACAATTTTTCAACTCAGAAGAATAGAGCAAACATGATGGACCCTGAGCTTCTTCAAGGACCACGGCAATCAGCACCCCAATTCCCTGCCTGGAGCTGGGCTTCCCTAGTCATGGGCTGGCTGGAATCATTGTCACCCAGCTATGAGTAAGTCCTGATCCTCTTCAGGCATTGGACCCGGGAGGACATTAAAAAGGGGTGGGTTAAAATAATGAGACCATTGTGATAGCAGGAAAGAAAGCCAAGGGCCTCGGTGTCACAATTCTGTCTACCACAAGTTTTCGTGTTCAGCCTATTGTGATGAAAGACTTGTCACAAGGTTCAGTTTATTGCCAGAGAACTTCATGTCTAAGGTGACCAGATTTTAACATTGGTAAAGCGGGACAACATGGCCCCACCCCCACCCCCGCGCAAGTGGGGCGGGGAAGGGGGGGCAGGGCAGGGGACAGGACTGGGCAGGACCTGACAACAATGCAAACTTTGATAATCATTTCTCAACAATTATTTGTTATTATTACAGTTTAACATTATAAAATTAACAAAAATAATATAAAACTCGTATCTCTGTGAAATAGCCACATGGCAGCCGAAATCCCTTCCTGTTCTCCCGCCCCATCGTGCATTCTTTCCAAAAATCGGGACTTTTTAAAAATGCAGCAGGACGCGGGACAAATTGTTAAAAAGCGGGATGTCTGGTCACCCTATTCATGTCATATCTATAAAACCTTTGCAAACTAGGAATATTTTCCACTTTTTCTGTTGTTTTGGGGGGGAGGGGAAAATAAGATGATTCAGATAAAAAGCAGCATATCTCAAAAGACATATTATCCTTATAAAAACAGTTTTCCACAATTTTTTATAAAAATGCTTCTGTGAAAACTTTAGAAGTAACAAAGACCACAAATCTTAGGCAAATTATTTAACTTTCTTTGGCCTCATTTTCTTCATCTTTAGAAGGGGATATGTATAGTTTGTGTATGAAATTGTAGTCAGGTTAAATAAAATAATACATGCAAAGCATTAAGCATGGTGGTGCCCGGCACATGAGCACTTGCACACAAATTACTCACATGGCCATTAGAAGCAGCATAGCTCCCGGTGCCTCCTCATAAACCTGAATACGGGAAGTGTTATGGAAAATAAAAGGTCCTTGTTCACACACGCCAGAGCACACCTGTCTTCAGTCTCTACATCTCTTCACTTCTCAGCTGAAGAAAAACAGACAAAAGTTCATGAAAACTGTAGCCAAAAGACTTGGGCTGGAATCCACCACAGAAGAATGGATGCAGTCCCTCCAAATCATAAAGAATGATGTTCTTGAGGGAGTTATAGACACCATTGCTCCCCAGGAGGGTTCCAATTATGGCAGAGAAGAGAGGGAGGAATAATTCTATGAAGAGTTAGTGGATGGGCGGCACCTGTGGCTCAGTGAGTAGGGCGCCAGCCCCATATACTGAGGGTGGCGGGTTCGAACCCGGCCCCAGCCAAACTGCAACAAAAAAAAAATAGCCGAGCATTGTGGTGGGCGCCTGTAGTCCCAGCTACTGGGGAGGCTGAGGCAAGAGAATTGCCTAATCCCAAGAGCTGGAGGTTGCTGTGAGCTGTGATGCTACAGCACTCTACCGAAGGTGACAAAAACTCTGTCTATAAAAAAAAAGAAAGAGTTAGTGGATACAGTGCATTTGTTTACAATGGGACAGGCATTCTCCAGGATAAAGAATTAGGATTTAAGCAGTGGCCTCACACCTATAAACCAACACTCTGGGAGGCCGAGGCAGGTGCATCACCTGAGCTCACAGGTTCAAGACCAGGCTGAGCAAAAGTGAGACCCCCGTCTATAAAAATAGCCAGGCATTGTAGTAAGCGCCTATAGTCCCAGCTACTTAGGAGGCTGAAGCAAGAGACTCACCTGTGCCTAAGAGTTTGAAGTTGCTGTGAGCTATAATATCACAGTGTGCTATTGAGAGTGACAAAGTGAAACTCTGTCTCAAAAAGAAGAAGAATTAGGATATAGTTGGAAGGGAATCCAGTAACAAACATATCCAGAGATTCTTTTTCTTGTTTGAGACAGAGTCTCAAGCTGTCGCCCTGGGTAGAGTGCTGTACTGTCATAGCTTAGAGCAACCTCCAACTTGGGCTCAAGCAATCCTCTTGCCTCAGGTTTTTTTTTTTTTTCCTATTTGTAGTAGAGAGGAGATCTTACTTTTGCTCAAGCTGGTCTCAAACTCTTGAGCTCAAGCAATCCACCCGCCTCAGCTTCCCAGAGTACTAGGATTACAGCATGATCCACCTCGCCAGGCCCAGAGAATCTTTGATTTGCAGTCTGTTAAGGAAACAAGGCCTTTTTAATATCCCTCAGGTGCAGCAGAAAGCACTGTTAAGGTTTGACCTTCCCAAGTCTCACAGGAAGAAATTTCAAACAAAGAACACAGGTCAGAGGTCAGTCCTCAGTTCCCCCTCATCTCAGGTCCACCTGTCAGGGATCCCAGGGAGTTTTCTCCAAACAACTCAAGGATGCGTGTTAAGATGTATCTTTCATTTCTGCAGGGAATCAAACATCTAGTGACCTCACTTAAATGGGTAGGTATTGTTTTAAGTTGTTACTATGTTCTCGCTTATCAAATTGCTCATTTGCTTCTTAAAGCTAGATAGGTGCCTGCGATTTCCATAAAGAATTCAAGATTTTCCTCTATTTCCATGGTTTGGGAGGGGGGATGGCAGGCTCCTAAGAGGAGGCCTTGCTGTATTTCAGCTGCTGTCAGGGAACTAGCTTATTAAATGGAACTGTGGTGACTGATAATTTTAGCATGTTATTATAAAAACATGCAAAACAAGCACTGCTTACAACTGATTTTTACTCATCTATGCCAATAATATGGAATAATCTTAGAGAGAGTAGGAACTGATCCCTCCTCCTACCTCCCACGTGCTGTTTCTACACAAAATCTTCCCTGTACCTGCTAGCCGTAGCAGCTAGGATTCCTTTGGTGGCCAACTATCCCTTGGTTGTCACTACACTGCCCTCATTTGAACAAGATTTACTGAGTACATACTGTTCTGTGTACAAGGAATATAGTGGAAAATGGTAGAGATGGCCTCTGGCAAAAGGAGCTCACATTTCAAAGGAGAGAGTCAGACAACAAAATTAACAAATAAATCTAAAGCATGATTTCTGGCTGTGAAACTTTTTGGGGGAATAAAAATAGAAAGGGTGATGTGATGAGGGCCCCGTGAGTGGGGAGGAAGCTAGCTGCATGAGGCTGAAGGGTTAGCCAAGGTCCCTCTAAGATTCCAAATGAGCTGAGCACTGTGTGATCAGAAGGAAATAAACAAAACTGAAAACGATTCTGGAGTGTCTGAAAAAGCAAGGAGTGTGGCCTGGTCCCCAGGTGAGGAAAGTAGTAAATGGCAGAGCGGGGCAAGGTCACGAAAGGTCTTACAAGCCATGGTGCAGAAGCATGAGCTTCACAATGGGAAAACAGTGAACATTTTGATGCAAAGGACTAGTATGACAAGAGCTTTATTTAGATGGAAATGTATCTCCAATGGGTGACAAGCTGTTGCCAGTTGAAATAGAAGCGATAATTCTGTAGCTGAGCAGAAAGGCATCAGTTTGGATGGTGGGTGCCAGCCATACTGAGTTAGCCCAACCGGGGCACTGCAGTGCAGGAGAGGGGATGATGCCAGGGACCAGCATGAAGACAATGGCTCCTTCCGGGCAGGAGACAGAAATGTGCTGCCAACCCTCCCGGCTGGCTGGGCGATGTCGGCCAACAGCGATCACTGCGCTGGAGACAGTGAAGCTCCCTACTAACCATGACACTCACAACCCTGAACGTTGCCCTGAACCTTGCATCTCTTTTCATTGTCACTAACCCAGATCCCCCCCATACCCAATGGAGAGAAGAGGCAGCTAAGGGGGGGGTGGAGGAGGGGTGGGAGGGGCCAGGAATGCAACAGTGGGAAGCAGGAGGAGCAATCAGTGAACTCTGCTTCCCATCTTAATCTCTGAAGAAAGTTGACGCTTTCCTCAATACCTTGGGTCCTGAAAGTAAGCCGGCAGGTCAGCGAATTTGGAAGAAATCGGACTGAGAACCCTTCCCACAATACTGTTAGATAAGGTCTTTGTTAGCAGAGCCCCTTCTAGCAAGGTGATAAAATGGACCCTGTGTGGCTTGCAAGTTAGACAGGCTCAGATTCAAATTCCAGGTGCAAATCATTTCAGTTTGTTGAGCCTCAGTTTCCTATCTGTATGGAAAATGGGTATTATAATCAAACTGATCCCATAATGCTCCCCTAGAAATCAAATAAGGCAAATCTATAGTATATGAAAATCTCTGGCACGTAATGAATGTTTAATATATGAAACGTGGGATATATAAAAATCCCTGCCACCTAATAAGTGCTCGCGTTGGTCACCTTCCTTCTGCCTCTTGCCTTCTTTTAATGGGTTGTGTGACATGGCAAGACCCTGAATTTTCCTAAGTATCACTGAAAACACAGTATCACAGTATTATTATCAGGTGCCAGGGTAGAAAAAAAAGAACAATTAGAAAGTCAACTGAAACATTTGACTTCCGGG
>NW_003852466.1:7459915-7469843 GCF_000181295.1 Otolemur garnettii
AATGCAAAGCAGCCATGCTAAGAAATCTTAAAGAGGACTAAAGTTGGAGAACTTATACTACCTGACTTCAAGATGTGCTATAAATACATAGTAATAAGAATCAAAAAATACAGAAAAATAAATAATTTTTAGCAAAGGAACCAACACAATCAAGTTGGAAAAAGACAATTTTTCATCAAATGGTGCTGGAACAACTGGATATCCATTTGGGAAAAAATAAAACCTTATCCTTAACTCATATCATCCACAGAAATTAATTTGAGATGGAACATACAGGTAGAGGTAAAAGCTCAAACCATACGACCTTCAGGAGAAGACATAGCAGAACATCTTTGTGACATGGGGTTAGGTAAAGTTTTCTTAGTAGAAAATAACATTGTAATAGAAAAAAATAATATTTAAAAACAAAAATTCATAAAAACAAAAAATTGATAAATTATACATAATTTTAAATTTCTGATTAAAAGATACCTTTAAGAAAGTGAATAAATCAGACACAAGCTGGTAGAAACCCAGATCTGATAGAGAGCTGATATTCAGGATATATAAAGACCCCCCTGTAGCCCAATAATGAAAACAATCAAAAAACAACCCAATGAAAAGTAGGCCAAAGATTTGAGCAGACACTTCACAAAAGAAGATTTTTGAAGAGTCAATAATCTCATTTAAAAATGTCCAGCATCATTACTCATTAGGGGTATGGAGATTAAAATCATAATAGGATATCATCTCATATATTCTGAAAAATTATAATACCAAGTTCTAACAAAGATGCCTCATACATTATTGGTGGGAGTGTAAAATGGAACAACCTCTCTGTAAAATGACCTCTTGGATTCTTTAAAAAATAAACATGTACCTACCCTAGCATTTCTTCCCCCACAAAGTACTTGTATAAGGATGTTCATCATAACTTCATTTATGATAACCATGCATCCATCAGTACATGCCAAGTATCGCCAACAGAAAGAATAAGCAAGCTGAGACGAAATTTTTTAAAAAGCTACTAAAACAATAACTTGGGGGAAATCCAAAAAGCATTATGCTGAGTAAAAGCCTAACACAGAAGGATAGATACTGTATGATTCCATTTATATGAAGTTCTAGAAGAGGAAAACCTAACTTGGGGTAAAAATGAGCCTAGTGGCTGCCTCTGGCTGGCCAGAGACAGAGTGACTGCAGACAGGCTTGAGGGAGCTTTCTGAGGTGGAGATGCTTGGAATCTCAGTAGAGGCTTAGGATACGTGAGACTAAGAGTATGCCTTTGTCAAAGCCCATAGAATAGTACACTTACCATTTGTCTATTTCATTGTGTGCAAATTTTACCTAAAAATTAGAAACTGAAAACAACCTTGAGTTTGGGAGAAACATACTCATGTTTGCAACTTACTATGAAATACACAAAAAATGAGTTGATGGATGACAGAAGGATAGGTGGATTGATAGGTGTGCAATAAGCAACTATATCAAAATATGAATGGTAAAACCAGGTTGTGGTTTTACTGTATAGACAGGTTATACTGTATAGACAGGTATACACTGTAAAATGATTTCAACTTTCTATGTTTGAAATTTTTTGTAGTAAAATACAGTATGGAGCAAACAAACTTGAACAATTTTTTGTACTTCTTCTAAGTCTAGTGTTAGTATAAAAGCATATTATTCACATTATTGATGTCTATCTGGGATTGTCTCTGGCTTCTCCACCTCAGCCATGTTCAGCACACTCATCACGTGTCCAGACAATGCTGCTTTGTATTTGCAAAGTTCACACACACAACCCCCCATGTGCACTATGTCCTGGTCAAACCTGTTAGGAAGCATCATGATAATTATTGATCATGCCTCCATCTTTACAATCATTTTGAAATCACATACTTGTCAATCCCACACCCTCATTCTCAAACCAGGGCTGTGGCTGTTCTAGGGCTATTTATAACGTCTGATCTCTATGCAGGGAGGGGGGAAAAGGCCATCTCCTGGGTAGGTCAAGAGCCAGTTAACTTGCCCAGGTGCCTAATTTCAACAGAGTTTATCATGTTGAGATTATTTTTAGGCCCTGAACTTTTTCAACCAGCAGGCACCTCACACACCATATGGCTCCCTGCTCCTGCTCTTCTCCACAGGCTCTTCTAATGAGACTAGGATATGGCTTGCTTATGGTGTCACAATCAGAGGTAAAATGAAGGGAGAAACTTAGCCCCTCTGATTTCACAAAGGCCCTTCCCGTTAATCCCCACTAATGTAAATTACCTTAATCTCATTATAGAAAAATAAAGGCAGTTGCAGACAAGGGGAAGTTAGCCTTCATATGATTAATTTAGAAAATATAAATAAGATTTCCGTGATTACTCGTGGAAATAACATTTTAAAGGAATACACTTACTCTATCATCTTAAAAGGCCCAGGAGGACTTCTTTGCGTCTGTCAGCTCACCAAAACTATCATTAGAAGGAGCCAAATCTAGCAGTCTGGACACCAGCAGCCAGGGGCCATCACACCTCTTAAGATGAACAGATATGGGTGAAATGCAAGAGTCAGGTGGGAGAGCAGGAGGGTGCAGAATAATAAAAATGAAGATGAAACCCCTACTGTCATCTCTTCAGTTCCATAATGCTATTTTGTATAGTTCTATAATACTGAAATGTTATTTCATTAATGATCGTGAGTGCATCTCAGAAGATTCCAAACCTCTGCCCACCCCTGGTGTTTCAAACATATTTTTGGTTGATTTCTAGAGGTACAGAGAAAAATGATAGTTGCCAGAGGCTGGGAAGAGGGGTGCTGTACAAGAGAGGTTGGTTAGCAGAGGAGAAGGAACAAGCTCTGGTGTTCCGTAGCATAGTAGGGCGTCAATGGCTAACAACAATTTATTGTATATTTCAAAATAGCTAGAAGAGAAACTGAAATGTTCTCAACACAATGATGGACGTTTGAGCTGATGGACACCCTAAATACCTGAGGACTTACGCAGTGCGTGCATGTATCAGGATATTACACCTACCCCAGAAGTATGTACAATTATTATTTATCAATAAAAAGGATATTTTTTTCATGTGAATTCAGACATTCTCTATGAGACTGTAGAACAATGGGCACGAGAAAAGCCCTAGCTCACATTCTGGAGAAACTCACGACTTCCCTCTAAAGCCCACAGAATACCTGCTGAGTGAGTACTTTGGTCCCTATCATGTCCGCTTTCTACAGTGAATGAACTCACTCCTATTTCTGGTCTTTTTCCTTTCATCTCATCGCATTTGTTTAAACACGTGATTTTCAACAGTACTGCGCCCCTGGACCATCTCTTATCTTGGTTAATCCTTTGCATTGCACCTCACACCCTTGATAAGGTCCATTTTTTAACCTTTGGGATTATTTTCCTGTCATGATTTATCTATCGGTCTTCACACCCTAACGCATACCTTCCTCTTCCCATGCTCACAGTGGTAATCTACCAATCTGAATATAGGGATTAGATATAGGGATTCAAGACATAGGGAAAAAAAAAAAACAGAAGACTAGTGCATCTCTGGGTGGGTTTGAAAAATGGACAACCGCTTTTCTGTTTCCTTTTATAAAAGGTAACTAAGAGTATTCTGCCAGCCCTGGGGCAGGCCCTGAGAACACACACTCACACCCTTCTCAAAACAGCATCAACTGAATCTTGATTCTTACTCTTTTTAGAGTTATTCTGATGGCCAAATGACATGTTTGTGAACTAGTTTAGCTCCCCATGTGCAGGCTGAGAATTCAAAAGCAAATAGCTGTGGAAGGTGCTGGAAACACTTCTGGGAAAGGGAAGAAGGGACCTTGGGAAGTGAAAGCAGTAAATAAAAGGATGGGGGTAATAAATTCATGGGGGTAACCAAGGTCTGATCATTCAAGGAAACTCTAGTGAAAAGTACAAAATACACACCTCAAAGCTGTCCTACCCGAGATGCAAATGAGCTAAGTTGTTGCTGAGGAATGACTTTTTGGGGGGGTGCTTATCTGCCCCAAGCTTCTGGCCTGCCCTGCACCTGGGCAGAGACCCCTTCTGAGCTACTAGGATGCACGACAGTGGTAAGGGCTGAGGGGTGGGGCAGGGCCCTGAGAGCATGCGCTCATGGTTTTCACAGTGGCACAAGTTGTACCATGACACTCACTCCTACGAGCCTCACCACTCGAGTCACAGGCCTCCTCAGAGCCTCCTCGTGTTGGCACAGCTGCCCGTGATCTTTGTCTCTGCTCCACCTCCCCATAAATACATAACAATCATCTACTGCCTAGACCTCCACCTCCAAAGTCTTCAACTCTGAGTTCTTTGAAGTCGACCATCCTTTGGCCTTTCTGCCATCTCTTTCCTGAACCTTATTCTGGTCATCTGCTGACTCACCATTTCTTCCTTATTGTCATATGCCCATGAGGACGCTGTAGCTTCCTCTGCCCCCTAACTTACTGGATGGTTCATGGTTTAGTCTACAATCCAGATGCCAACATAGAATTCCACAGTCTGTTGATCTTCCGACAATTCATATTGCCAGTTCCCGAACTTCAGGGCTTCTCGTATGTTCTAACATCTTAGAGCATTATGCTCAATATCTTGGATGAAGAATATCAAATTGGATACAAATATTGCTTGGACCCTTTCTCATATCAGCATTGAAAGATCTGACAAATACCCACCAAAAATCTCCTGCACATCATATCAGACAGAATTACACAAACCTTTATAGCTTTCATGCAAAAGTAGCATTTCTATATCTCATAACTTGAAACAATTATTGATAAACAAGAGTCAAAGTCTTGTTATCATCTATCTGACTTAGAGCTGTTAATACACTCACATGCATTATGAACACTTAAGAGGACATATTTGGCTAAGTTTTCCAAATTTATTTGACTCTCAGTTTTCCACAGAACAAACTTTGGGAAACACTGGTTTATTATCAATATAATCACAAATCACTACATGTCACAACTTTCCAGGAGCAGGTACATAATGTCTGGGCACTGTACATGGCGAGGCAAGAGGGGCTTGGGGATATTGCAGTCCCCAAAGAGATCAATTTCATTTTGACTGTCTCTCTTTTTTTTTTTTTCCCATCTGTGTTTGTACACAATCGAAACTCTCCACTTATACTTGAAACATAAACCTTATTCTTAAGGGGAGAGCATTCTGGTAATTTTCGACCTGGGATAATTAATTGCTAATTCCAGCCCCCAGAAACTTTGACCTCTATTCCTTAGGGACTTTCTGATCATGACTATTGCTCAGGGACAGTCTTCCCCAACTAACCACAATGTCTCAGCCCTACCAGTCTGTGAGTAAAACTAAGCTCACGTGTGCTCCAATGCCCAAAGTACTGTGATTTTTCTCTTCGCATCTGCTTTACCAGAGGAAGAGATTCCTCCGTATTTCTAAGAATCCCCCTTACCTCTAAACTCTTTGTCGCAGCCACATTAATGATCGCGTGAGACAAGGAGTGACAGTGTTGCCAGCATCTCGTCATAAGTCGGCCTTCCTCCCAGCTTGCCTGCAGCCCACAGGGAGACCTCAGTGCTGCCCTGAAGGTGGACTCTGAGGCCACAGTCATCCACACCCTGCTTGTCCTCAGTGCCACCACCTGGCTGCCAGCTATGTCTATACCAAAGACGTGAAGGTCTAACCAGGACAAGACAGCCAGACAAACCACTCCCACTGACCCTCAATGTCTCACCTGTAATTTTCGCCTTGAACCACCTGTGGCTGCTTTCCAAACACTTGACAGTTCATTGAGCTGAGGTCCCACTGGAACCAGCAGCTTTTCAGCTTTTCACAAGGTTTAATGTGTTCTGTAGATTCTGGCCCCCTCTGAGTTTGCCATGACACTCTAATTTATTTAAAACTCTGTACTCCAAGAATCATTACTTTCTAACACTGTCCTCCTTGTCTTACTCCTACTACAAGAGACAGCAATTTGAAATAACCATAATAGTAAAAACAACTGTTTCTCCCCACCTGAGAGTTAAGATGACCAATAAATAGAAAACAAAGCCATACTTAGAAGCAGATTCTGGGCTTTTGACTAACATGTTCTCATTAAGTTGTAATGAGGGCTGGGAGCACTGGCTTCTGTCGATAATCCTAGAGCTTTGGGAGACCAAGGAGGGAGGATCACTTGAACTCAGGAGTTTGAGACCAGCCTGGGCGATAACAAGACCTTGTCTCTACAAAAAATAAAAAAATTAAAATTAGCTGTTGTGGTGGCGCACATCTGTAGTTCCAGCTACTCAGCACAGCCCTTTGCTGTCTCCAGAATGGGCCTGGGAGAGGCAGTCTCCACCTGGGCCAGTAAGATTTCCAAGATGTCACAACAGCATAAAATACAGAAAATTTTAAAATACACAATAAATACAATTGGATGCTAAACTTAATGGGTTTATGGGAACAAGAAGACACAATAATTAATATAAAAATATTCACCAAATATTGAAAATGGCTAGCAGGAAGGAGAGGACCACAAAGATAAGCCTTCTCATGCTGTTCCTGAGATCAGGACATCACTACTGAATTGGCATTTGGGATTAAGTTTAGTCTCTTCCCAGTGTCTTTGTACAATTAACACAACCAGCACACTTTCACCTGAATTTGTTCTGAATTCTTGAGGAACAGGCTTGCAGTGAGTTCTTCCTCACGATGTTCCCAAAGCCACAAGACTCTGCAGGACAGAGAAAGCCACTGGCAACCTCGAAGGGTGTAGACCACCAGGAAGAGCAGGGGAGGTCCCACTCTGGGAAACAAAAATCACAAGTAGTGGTCAGAGGCCTCTGATGGTGGTTCTGGGCCATGACCACACACATCTAGATTCCCGAAACCAAACCAACTGCCAAGTTCACAATGACAGTCTTCAATTAGATTTTATACAGATTTGTAAAAAATTTATTCTCTCCTTTTTCTTGTAGTCTCCCAGGAATGTTTAAGTCCAGATCTTCTGTGTCCTTTTTCTTCCTATGTGCTCCCAGCCTTGCACAGCCCAGATCATTTTCCTGTTCAATGGAGCCCGTTGAATTCTGCCATTCATATATTCACTTGCTCACTTCCTTACATTCACAGATACGGTAACTACTAGGCTGAGAGCACTGTTTTGTCATTTAGGATAGCCTCACTGTTCACAGTGTGGATGTCTCTAGATTACTTTGACAAATCCAGCCTCTGCCACGTACTTGCCATGTGACAGTGGGCCTGTGAGCTGTCCTCTCCTGGTCTCAGTTTCAGCATCTTTATAAAATGGAAAGAAAAATTTTATATACAGAAAACCAGAGGTCATGGTCAGGAACTACAGGAGAGTAGAGTACGTGATGCTCCCAAAACTGTCCAGGCCAGCAAGTCTGCACATCTTTCGTTCTGGGTTTATAACCTCGGCTGCCCATATCCAGCTACAGAGTTTCTTTCCTCACAAGGCTCTGGAAATTCTCTTTAACGGATACTGTGCACATGCTCCACACAGCTGGAGTTCACTTTCTGTTGTATAAGGTGTTGGTGATAAATGACTCCTGGAAAACTACATGTGAACCTTCAGTTCTCATGGAGAAGAAATCCTCATGACCAGGACAAGAGTACGGCCATCTGGGAGGCAGCCAGTGCAAGGAAGCAGGCCAGAAACCAAACTGCAGGACCACAGTGACCCCTGCGAATCCTCCCAACCCTGACAGGAGTACAGCCATTCTGGGAGGACAGCTAGTGACAGAAGCACATCAGAGGCCAAATGGCGAGGTCATAACAACCCCCTACTCACACTCCTGGGGTGTTCAAGGCCGGTATTCCTGCATCAGAATCTCCTACCCTGGTCCTGGCTGGCACTAGAGATAGGCCCTGGTGCAAGATTAACACCTTTTGTGGAAGGCAGTAATTCTAAGGTCAGTGTCATACCCTGGTCAAATCCACTCTGCCTCCTTAACATAAAGCCTTTTCTTAATCCCCACACTGGCCTCTTCTCTTTCTTGCAGACTCTCCCCCAGGCTCTATCCCCAAAGCTCTGGGTTTTGACTGGCCCGTCTTGCAGGCTGGGTGTCCAACCGCATAGAGCACCTAGGCTTTATTCCTTCCACTTAAGAAGGATTTTTTAAAGCCACCCTGTTGCCTGTAGCAAACAAAAAATCATTTCCAAGCATGCTGTGCACTTTTCTTCTTGTGTTCGACCATTCCCTTTTTTAGCACACCATTCTCCATCTCTGTTTGTCAAAATTCGACTGCCTTTTTCAGGGCCTGGTGCTAACACAACCTCCTCCCAGAAACCAGCTCCGACTGTCCCACACCTACTGAGGGCAGAATGACAAGTCTTCGTAAGGCTCCACATCACTCTGATCAAATAAGAACTTGGCATTTTCTATCTCACAAATGTCAAGAAGATGCTAAATGGGGTTCTAACGATTGACAAGAATATCCTAAGGATGAAGATACTTACGCCCTGTGAGATTGCTTCTCTTACGGGAGACAGGCGGTGAAATATTCTAGCCCCCTTAGCAACCAGCAGCAGGCTCAGCAGCTCTCTCACGCAGGACACTTCCTACAGCCATGTGAAGTCTCTTGAACATTTTTAAGAAGAAAAATAGAAGACTGTCCTGGATAAACTTTCAGCTCATCACTTGAATTGGCCAACACATAGCCTTTGGAACGAATGCCATCCCCTTATTTGGAAGCATAGTTGATTGTTTTAGTGTTTTCCACTTCCTGATTCCTCCATCTATCTAGTCAATATCACTTGTACTTCCATTGCCTGAAAAAGGTGGGGGTGGGGTGGGGGGTGGAGACTGTCGCACTGTGCCTTCTAACTACGGGGGATTTGGGCCTACAATACGTATATAATGTGTAATGTGTCTACACAATGCTGCATTTTTGAGAATATTCAATTCTGCTATGGAAAACACAAAAAATGATATGGAAAAAAATTATCAGATGGGTTAAGCATAAGTAGTAAGTAAGTTAGTCACCCTTGAGATATATTAAACAGTTAAGAAAGTAGTAGATTTGTGTGGAACTCAGATAGAAAGGAAAGGAAAGATTCAATACTCAGAAGGTCAACACAGCCACCCAAGGTGACACCATTCAGCCCCCAAGAAACACTGGAGACCCCATGACCATCCATCGCACTGACCAAGGGGTCCCCAGCTACAGCCCAGGGCACTTGTCACTGTGTTCACTGAAGCAAGTGTGTGTCCTTGGCCCAAGCCCCTCTGACTTGAGCCCCTTGCTGGAACCTCCAGTGTATCCTCAGGACTATGCCTCTGGTGCCAAAGTGGGACCGACCAGACACTGCTCTGGCCTTGGGGCTTCGTCCTTCCACCCCTCAGGCTCACTCTCCTAGGTCTGTTGACCTGCTCCTCCTCTTTCCCTTGCTTCTGGCTGTGTTTCTAATTCATCAAATGAACACATGGTTCTTACAACTTGTTTTTGCCTGCAGGCATCCTGTTCTACCTGGGCAAGCCTGCCTGTCAGAGGACTTGATGAGTCAGGACACACCTGCCCTGCCCTGTCCAGCAGTGCTGACTTTCCTGTCTACAGCTGGGGCTTTCCTCTAAATGCTCTTTCATGGTGACTTAACACCACAGGCTCACCCTGCCCATACACAGGCCCACTCTCGTTTCTTGTGGAGGTTTGTACCCCTCTATACCTGCTCACTGCTTGCCAAACCCTTCTTGATAAAATAGCCTGAGATTCCAAAACCTGAGAATCTCAGGCCACAGTGACCTTCTGAGTATTGAATCTTTCCATTCCTTTCTATCTGAGTTCCACAAAAATCTACTACTTGGCTGTAATTTCCCCTCTACAGCCAAGGACTGTTCTACTCCATCTCAGAGTTGCTCTTTCTTATCCCAGTTGGCTCAGATGCAAACTCTGTGATTATAGAATCACCCAAAGGAAATAGTTTTCTGGCTCAGTGCCTGTGGCTCAAGCAGCTAAGGCGCC
>NW_003852466.1:7471224-7472813 GCF_000181295.1 Otolemur garnettii
AAAAAAAAAAGAAAAGAAAAGAAAAGAAAGGATAAAAGTGAGAGAATGCAGGCCACACCTGTGGCTCAAAGGAGTAAGGCACTGGCCCCATATACCGGATGTGGTGGGTTCAAACCTGGCCCCAGCCAAAAACTGCAAAAAAACAAACAAAACACACACACACACAATGGGAGTCTGTTAAAGTGACACGGAAACCAACAGAAAAAGCTTCCAATGGCCAAAGGTGGAACGATTTGAACAGCAAAATGAAGTAGTACTAGATGGTAACTCAAAGCAAAAAAAAAAAAAGTAAAATAAAATTCACAAATCCATACAGATATAAATAACTGAATGTATTGTAAAAATGAGGAAGAATAGAATATCTCCTATGCACAAAATATCCAAATAATTTATGTGAACACTCTACATTCAACAAGGTGAAACTTAATTCCATTCTCCTTAGGTACTGGCTGTGCTGGTAACTTCCAAAGAATAAAGTGATGAAAGTGGGGGCTAACTTCATAGTGGAGAAACCCAGCAGATACCACAACATCAGCCTCTTGGTCAAGGCCAACACTGGCAGTGACAAGTCTGCTGCTCTGCAGCCCAGATGTCATTTGATAAAAAGGCACTTTACCCCTGTGGTCCTCCCCCACAAAACACCAGAACAGTCCATTCTAATCAAAAGAAAAACATCTGGAAAATCCCAAATGATGGACAGTCTTCAAGATCCCCAACCAGTACTCTTCAAGGTCATTAGAAACAAGGGAAGTCCAAGAAACTGTTGCAGCCAAGAGGAGCCTAAGGAGACACAATGACTAAATGTAATGTGTAATCCTGGAAGAAGAAAAAGGATCATTAGCCCAAAACTAAAGTAATCTTTCTGAATAACTAACCTGAAAATTTGAATGACTGAGCTTTCCAGTAAGCAAAAGTTACTTCCAAACAATTTAGCTTTACAGTTGTCAATAAAAATTGTTTCTAAAAATGAATCACTAAGTTTTATTTTCTGACTGGATCAATTCACACACATAACTGGCAGAGATAGACAGCAAATTCAGAGGTTAAAATGGAGGACAGTATTTTCTCATTGGGCAAATTATTTTCTGTTGAGGCGCCTAACACAGACAGACATGAACCCTTTCCCTTCCTCCTCCTCCTCTCCTTCTAAAACAAAGTCACAAAGGATCTGGCTAGCGCCACCCCCCACAAAGTTCATGCCAAAGACCCTTTCTGGGCAAGCTGTGAAGTTTGCCTGCCCCTACAGCCCCATATAAAAGGAGTCTCTAGCTGCCCTCTGGCCGAAAACACCACCTTTACATTGGAGGCTCACCTTCCCCTTTCAACAAACCTGGCCTGAACATCTCCATGACAGCCTGGTCTCTTACCACTTACACCTCTCGTTTATTGTCAACTAAAACCTTGTCAGGCTCTCCCATCCCTGCAGAAGGTCAGAACTGCCTTCCAACAGCTTTAACTCCACGTCTGTCCCAGGCTCATTCACAAAGCCCAGTACAGATTTGAGGGTACCCAGAGCTTCACTAACCTCTAGCTCTACAAACACAGAAACATATGTTTAGAATATGTAGATGATGCAAACAAAACTAAAA
>NW_003852466.1:7473090-7474466 GCF_000181295.1 Otolemur garnettii
TTTTTTGGTTGCAGCCATCATTGTTGTTTGGCGGGCCCGGGCTGGGGATTTGAACCCACCACCTTAGGTGTATATGGCTGGCACCTTAGCCACTTGAGCCACAGATGCCGAGCCTCCTTTTTTCTTTTAAATAGGCAGAGTCTTGCTATGTTGCCGAGGCTCAGCTCAACTCCCAAGTTTGAGGATCCTCCTGCATCAGCCTCCTGAGTAGCTGGGATACTAGTGTGTGCAGCACCTCCTGACTGCTCCTTGGTTTCTATGTGACCACTCAGCACTGATGGGAGGAGCCAGCTATTACTAATCACAGTAACTTTTCTTTTCTTTTTTTTTTTTTTTTAGAGACAGAATCTCACTTTTGTTGCCCTTGGTAGAGTGCCGTGGCATCACAGCTCACAGCAACCTCCAGCTCTTGGGCTTAGGCAATTCTCTTGCCTCACCCTCCTAAGTAGCTTGGACTACAGGTGCCTGCCACAACACCTGGCTATTTTTTGTTGAAGTTTGGCCAGGCCGGGTTCAAACCAGTATATGGGGGTCGGCACCCTACTCACTGAGCCACAGGCACAGCCTCATAGTAACTTTTCAATTTTCCATCAATTTAAGAATACGTGATGAAAATAAAATGCTGACATGCAATGAATTGTTTAAATTCCACCTTGTCCTAGACAGGACTTGAAGCAGCAACCCAGTTTTATATACACTAATTGGTTTTTATCTGAAAATGTGGAGGAATGCTGTGAGCAGTCTAAACACATTCTTTCTATTGAGGGTGGAGGAGCCCAGACCGGTGACAAGCAGCCACTACAGAGCCAGCTAACTAGTCTACCGGGAATGTGTGCTGCCATTACTCAGGAGTTGCTGCCCAGGTCTCGCACTGTAAGCTCAGGCCGTTGCCTAGGCTGGCCCTGCCTCACTTTTCTTACTGAGGGGGTGAGAGAATAGGCATCACCCACAATCACCCCTCCAGTAATCCCCTTCTGCCGTCCTCAGTTCGCAGGTGCTGGAAAGGCTGCTCCTGCTGTTTCCTCCAAGGAGGCCCCTCCCTTTGGCCAAGGCAGGGGGCTCAGGGAGTCAGCTGTGAAGACTGCAGGCTGGCACCAGAAGAGGAGACCAGCGCTTTGTTCTCTGGCTGGATGTTGCCTACCATGGCCTTGGGGAGGTGGGAGAGAAAACGAGAGACAAGGAGGTGACCCGTCAGCCAAGCCCGTCCCTCGGCCAGAGATCCAGAGTAGCTCCCTAGGTGTCTGCTGGCTTGCTAGGTTGGCCCCAGAAAGGCAGATGCTTTGCAGCTGTAGACTTGTCTGGGGCACCCTGCGCATCAGAGAACTCAGGTGATTTTTTCTTTTCTTTCTTTCTTTCTTTCTTTTTTTTTTTTTTTT
>NW_003852466.1:7474557-7491506 GCF_000181295.1 Otolemur garnettii
AACCTCACACTCTTGGGCTCAAGAGATCCCCTTTCTCAGACTCCTGAGTAGCTGGGGCTATAGGCTCCTACCAAAACAGCCAGCTAGTTTTTCTACTTTTAGTAGAGACGAGGTCTCAGTCTTGCTCAGGCTGTTTTCAAACTCCTGAGCCCGAGCAATAACACCTATAAGCCAGCTTTGATATTTAGAAAAACAGAAACAAAAACCAGGTGTGAATTTTACATACTGGAATGAGTGTTCTGACATTGACAGCTAAGTTACAAAATATGACCAAAGTGGCATCAGGGCAGCCACTTCCCAGCGGGAAAGGGTTTTATTTTTCCTGTTTAGAAGACAGTATGGGGGGCGGGGCGGGAGGGGATCCCTTCATCTTTATGCCGCAGACACTGAGACTTCTTAGTACACAAGTAACACCTACAAGAATTTCAGGCCCAAGGGGACTTATACCATGTAGACAATTGTTAAAAGTCTTTTTTTGAGAAAAATAATAAATGGCAGCAACACAGATTCCCTTTTATCACATCATATAGAAATGATAACATCTTTAAAACTGGTTGAACTAATTTCAACTGGGCCCTTGCAGTTACGCCCCGGCCCCGCCCTGACATCAGGGGAGGTGGCTGTGTGTCTCAGGCCCGCTCCCGGGAGGCTGGTGTACCATGGAGGACAGACTGATGTGCACGTGTATCCCCGGGACCAGGCGCTCCTCTCATAGGAACTATGTTTATTCTGCCAGACGTCCTTTTGACAGCCCGTGACCTGGCGCTCCCCTCACAGAAAACAAAAGTGTTTATTCTGTCCTTGTGGCTCTTCTCTGTCCTGTGCCCAGTTTATTCTCACTGAGATGGCTGCTCTCCAGTAGAGCCATGTCTGGGAGAAGAGCGAGGTCCCGAGCGAGGCAGTCAGGTGAGAGACATGGGAAGCAGCACAGTGCAGCCAAACATTGGAAGAACAGAGGCCATTCCTATTACTCCTCCTCCCAGCGAGCAAGGCAGCACACCTCACGGGCCAGTGGGAAGAGGCAAGCCTGGGGTCACCCGCACTCAGCCAGCAGGTGGGGAACAACAGGGGGAGGGAGCCTGTGGAAAAGCCGTCATTGGGGTCCAGGGAGTTACCCAAGCAGGCTTTTGCTGGGACTGCTAATGGCTGAGGGTTTGGTTTTTGGTTTTTTGTTTTTTTCCGGACAGGAACTCACTCTTATCAGCCAGGCTGGAGTGCAGTGGCATCATCACAGCTCGCTGCAACCTGAAACTCCTGTGCTCGAGTGATTTTCCTGCCTCAGCCTCTCTTGTAGCTGGGACTACACGCACCTGCCACCACACCCAGCTAAATTTTAAGAAACATTTTGAAAGATAGGGTCTCTTTCAAAAGAGACTCAGACTGTGAGTCTGTGTCACTCAGACTTGTCTTGAACTACTGGCCTCAAGCAATCCTCCCCAAGAGCTGAGCCGCGGTGCCTGGCCTAATTTGTGGTTTAAAGTGAGCAGGCAGCAGTTCCAGGAGGTCACACTGTGACTAAGAAGAGTAGTCACTGTGGCATGCCTGCAAGGGGGTCAGTAGGGTGAGTATCCCCGCTAGTCCACAGGCAAGTGGTCAACCAGTTGTACCAGTAGAGGTCTGGATTAACTACCTTGAGGAATTGAAAAGATGTGGAGAACCAGAAATTGTGTCAGGATGACTAAGCCTCGTTATTGTATGTGGAAGTCTAACTTACATTCAGAATGGGTCCTGAGGCACCGTAAAATTATAAGAATTCACTGCAGCCCTGCAGAACAGGATTATTCCATTTACTAGGCCGACAGCAACTCATGGGAGATGATGATTCTACTTATCCTACCTTTCCGTGCATTATAAGCTCCCATGTACAAGACATGCCCACATTTTTGGCCCGAACTTTCAAGAAAATGCCCCTGGAGAAAGTGCTGGCTCTCAGCCACAAGAGACACATCTGGGGAGAGCCAACACTCCCCTGATAAACCCGAAGATCCCACCCCCTCCTGCAGCCACCCACTCCCCACCACATCAGGGGCTGTAGCTGAGAGAGCCATTGGGGTGGCTGAAGGGGAGGGAGCTTCCAAGGCCACTAAGCCTTCTGAGGAGCCAGGTAGGTCCCTCGGATCTGCATGGGGCCCCAAGTCTCCTCTGTGTGAGTGGGCCTCAGGCCTTGGCTCTTGTCCCACAAGGCTTGGCTGGTCTCATCAGCTCCCTCACTCCCTTGATTATGGTGCTACCATATCCCAGATCTCCTACCAGATCGCAGAATCTCCTGGACTGGAACCACATGTGCTCAGTGGGGCCAGGCAGGAGGGCACAGTGGCCTGGGAGGCCCACTGGGCTCGCCTGCTCCCAAATTGTACTACCCATGTATAATGTGCATCCTATGTTTCTCTCAAAAAAAATTGGACAAAAAACTGTGCATTTATACATGGCAGAATGAGGTATTTAGATTTCATTTACAAACTCCAGTGAAGAATGTTCTTTAAGCCTTTTCTTCTTAAAAATATATAGTTCCCATAACATGATAAAACTATAAATTGAATCATGTTAGCTATCATACTAGCCTCTACAGATGTTTGAAAATCTTATAGTACATCAAAGTCAATGTCATGTTTAGAAGCTGTCATAGCTCTGGGAACAAGGACAGTAACCGACGTGTTTTTATCAGCTGTTATAAAGTGACAAAAACATGGATTATAAAATTCTGAGAGAAAGCATGTCTTTAGGAGACTGCCAGGTTGATACTACATGATGCCAAATATCCAGATAAAAATAGAGTATTTCCCTTGGATAGCTGTTTGCTTACAGATACCTGGGTGTTCGATATGAGGCAGACATAGTATGTGAACAGTTGCCTGCATCTACACTGTTTATCTAATATTATACATTGCTTGGAAAAAGCCAAAGCCCTGCAGTATTAAGATACAAAATGAGCTGAACATCCCTTCGGAGGCTTGGGCCAAACACAGTCTGACATCTGGCCTCTTCAGCAGTCACTCAATATTTAGCCCCTTAAAACACAATCAATTTTTCAGATCAGTCTGAATTGCCTAGAGCCTAGAACTAGCTGTAGAAATGTGCATGAAAGTCCATTTCATATTTTCTAACTTCCAACTATAAAACATAGATTTTCTTCTGAATTGCCATTTTTAAAATATACTTTTATTTTTTATTGATATATAATATTTACACATACTTATGAAGTACATATGATATTTTATTACATGCATAGAATGTGTAATGATACAGTCAGGGCATTTAGGGTATCTGTCTCCCCAACATCTGTCATTTCTATGTGTTGGGAACATTTCAAGTCCTCTTTTCTAGCTATTTTGAAATATATAAAATGCATAAGTATATACATTATTGATACCTATAGTCACCCTCCTCTGATAGCAAACATTGAACTTATTGATTCTATATAATTGTATGTTTGTATCCATTAACCAGCCTCTCTTCATCACACACCCTCATCTATGGACCCTTCCCAGCCTCTGGAAACCATCGTTCTACCCTTTACCTCTGAGAGATCAACTGTTTTAGCTCCCATAGATGAGTGAGATACTTTTCTCTCTGTGCCTGGCTTATTTAATTTAATATAATTACCTGAAGTTTTATCCATATTGCTGCAAATGACAGAAATGTATTCTTTAATAGAGGAATAGTATTCTATTGCTTGTATGTGTGTGTGTGTGTTCATCCTTTATTCATTTGTCTGTTGATGGACCCTTAGGCTGATTCTCTACCTTGGCTATTATGAATAATGCTACAATAAACATGAAGGTACATGTATCCCTTTATATACTGGTTTTCTTCCCGTTGGGTAAATACTAAGTAGTGAGATTGCTCAATAGTATGGTAGTTCTATTTTTAGTTTTTTGAAACATTCATAGCATAGTGGCTGTACTAATTTACATTCCTACCAATCAATAGCATATAAGAGGTCTTTTTTTCTCTGCATCCTCACCATCTGTTATTTTTTTTTCTTTTTTTTTAAGACAGATTCTCACTTTGTTGCCCTCGGTAGAGTGCTGTGTCATCATAGCTCACAGCAACCTCAAACACTTGGGCTCAAGCAATTCTCTTGCCTCAGCCTCCCAAGTAGCTGGGACTACAGGCACCCACAACAGTACCTGGCTATTTTTAGAAATGAGGTCTCGCTTTGGCTCAGGCTGATCTCAAACTCGTGAACTAAGGCACCCACCTCGGGTGCATGGATTATAAGCCATGGATTATGAGCCACCACACCTGGCCTTATTTTTTTAATCTTTTTAGATAACTGCTTTTGTAACTGCAGTAAGATGTTATCTCATTGTGGTTTTAATTTGCATTTCCCTGATGGTTAGTGATGTTGAGCATTTTTTTTAATATACTTGCTGGCCATCTGTATGATTTCTTTTGAAAAGTGTCGATTCATGTCCTTTGCCCACTTTTTAATAGCTTTTATTTAATTGTTGAATTGTTTGAGTTCCTTCCATATTCTGATATTAGTATCTTGATAGATGAATAGTTTGCAAATATTTTCTCCATTTAACAGGTTGTATCTTCATTCTGTTTATTGTTTCCTCTGTTTCAAATTTATTAATAAATCTAATAACAGCTATTGTAATAGTCTCCTTAGAATAAGAAATGATACAGAGGAGGAAGATGCAGTGGGGTGAGGTATTTTCAAGAGAATTCAAATTGATGGATGAAATTTTAAAACAACAGCAGGGATTTCTGGACCTAGATTGTTTAATATAGTCTCATTTGCCTGTTTTTATTTTTGTTTTAGCCAGAAATCTTTGCCAAACTCAACATTCTGAAATATTTCCACTATGTTCTTTTCCAGTAGTTTTATAGTTCCAGGTCTTACATTTAAATCTTTAATTCATCTTGGGATGATTTTCATTTGTGAGAAACAGGGACCCAGTTTCATTTTTCTGCATATGGATACCCAGTTTTCTAAGCACCATTTATTGAAAAAGCTGTCTTCTCCCCAGTGTATGTCCCTCTAACCTTTGTCACATTCTTTTAGCTGTAAATGCGTGGAGTTATTCCTGGGTTCTCTCTTCTGTTTCATTTGTCTATGTGCCTGATTTATATTAATACTATGCTGTTGTGGTTACTAGAGACTTGTACTGTATTTTGAAGTCAGGACATATGATATATGTAGCTTTGTTCTTTCTGTCCTGGATTGCTTGGCTATTTGGGCTCTTTCTTGGTTCTATACAAATTTGTTTATCTTTTAAAAAAAACAACTTTTCACTTTATTAATACTCTATATTGATTTTTAGACTTCCTTTTTCTCTCTCTCTCTCTTTCTTTCTTTCTCTTCTTTCTTTCTTTCTTTTTTCTTTCTTTCTTTCTTTTCTTTTCTTTTCTTTTCTTTTCTTTCTTTCTTTCTTTCTTTGACAGAATCTCACTTTATTGCCCTCAATAGAGTGCTGGGGCATTATAGGTCACAGCAACCTCCAACTTTTGGGCTCAAGCAATTCTCTTGCCTCAGCCTCCCAAGTATCTGGGACTACAGGCACCTGACACAACACCCAGCTTTTTTTTTTCTTTTTAGCAAACATGGGCCGTATTCGAACCCACCAGCCCCAGTGTATGTGGCCAGCTCTCTAACCGCTAAGCTATGGGCACCCAGCCTAGACTCTATTTCTTTACTCTTCGTCTTTTTCCACTAATTTTTAGTTAGTTCTATTTTTGATTTTTTAGTTTCTTGAGGTCCATCATTAGATCATTTATTTGAAATCTTCCTACATTTTTGATGTAGGTGTTTATTGCTACAAAATTCCCCTACTTGTGCCATTTTTACTATGTCCCATAGATTTTGGTATATTGGTTTCAATTTGCATTTGTTTCAAGAAGTTTATTTTATTTTCTCCTTAATTTCTTCCTTGACACAATAGTCATTCAGGAGTAGGTTATTTAATTTCCATGTTTTTCTATAATTTCCAAAGCTCTCCTTAATATTGATATCTAGTTTTATTCCATTATAGTCTGAGAAGATAATTAATATGATTTCAATGTTTAAAATCTTGTGAGAATTTCTTTAGTGTTCTAGCATAGGGTTTATCCTGGAGCATGCTCCATGCACTGATGAGAATGTCTATTCTTAGCTGTTGGATGAAATATTCTGTAAATGTCTGTTAGGTCCATTTTGTTTAAAGTACAACATAAATCCAGTGTTTCTTTTTAAAATTTCTGTCTAGATGATCTGTCTGATTCTGAGAGTGGGGGTTGAAGTCCCCAACTATTATTATATTGGAATCTATCTACACTTTTTATTTATTTTTTATTTTATTCTTCTCTTTTTTTTTTTTGAGACAGTCTCTCTATGTCACCCTCGGTAGAGTGCTGTGGCATCACAGCTCACAACAACCTCAAACTCTCAGGCTTAAGCGATTCTCTTGCCTCAGCCTCCCAAGTAGCTGGGACGATAGGTGCCCATCACAATGCCTGGCTATTTTTTGTTGCAGTTGTCATTGTTGTTTAGCTGGCCCAGGCTGTGTTGAATTCACCATTCTCAGCGTATGTGGCTGGCACTGTAACCACTATGCTATGGGCACCAAGCCCATCTCCAGTTTTTTTTTTTTTAAGAATTTTTTTTTTTAAACAGCATATTGCTCTGTCAGCTAGGCTGGAGTGCAGTGGTGTCATCATGGTTCACTGCACCCTCAAACTCCTGGGCTCAAGCAATTTTTTCCCTCAGCCTCCCAGGTAGCTAGGACATCAGGTATGTGCCACCATGCCTAGTTAATTTTTTTTTATTTTGTAGTGACTAGATCTCACTATTTTTATCTTTCCCTTTAGATCTAATAACATTTGCTTTATGTATTTGAGTGCTTCAAAGTTGGGTACAAATGTATTTAGTATTATTATATCATTTTGCTTGAGTCTCTTTATCATTAAATAATGAACTTGCTTATCTCTTTTTACTGTTTTTGACTTAAAGTCTGTTTTAGCTGATATGAGAATAGTTACTCCCACTTTGGGGGGGTTTGAATATCTTTTCTCATGCTGTTACTTTCAGTCTATTTGTGTTTTTATAGGTGACGTGAGTTTCTCATAGGCACCAAATAGTTAGGTAATTTATAAAAAAAATACATTTAAAGGTGGTGCCCATAGCTCAGTGGGTAGGGCACCAGTCACATACACTGAGGCTGGTGCATTCAAACCTGGCCCAGGCCAGCTAAAATCAACAATGACAACTTCAACAAAAAAATAGCTGGGCATTGTGGCAAGTCTCAGCTACTTGGGAAGCTGAGGCAAAAGAATCTCTTAACCCTGGGAGTTTGAGGTTGCTGTGAGCTGTGACAGCACAGCACTCTACTGAGGGTGACATAATGAGACTCTGTCTCAAAAAAAAAATACATTTAAACAGTGTATGTTTTAAGTAGAAAGTTTAATTTGTTTACAGTCAAGGGTATTAATGATATGTGAGGGTTATTCTTATTATTTTATTAATTATTTTCTGGTTGTTTTGTATTCCTTTTTCCTTTCTCTATTATTTGTTATCGTGGTTTGTGTCAATAATGGTGACATTTGAACTTTTTTCTTCGTAGTTTATGTGTTCACTCTACAGTGTTTTTATATTTTCTTCTGTTTTTGTGATGGTAGTTATTGTTTTTTGCTTCTGGGATTAAGAGTCCCTTAAGCATCTCTTATACGGACAGTTTAATGGTGATGAATTCCTCCAGGTTTTGCTTGTCTGGAAGAGCTTTCATTTCTCCTTCATTTATGAAGGATAATTTTGCTGGGCATAGTATCTTTTACTGGTAATATTTTTCTTTCAGCATTTTGAATATATTGTCTCATTTTCTCCTGCCCTATAAGGTTCCTGCTAAGAAACTTGGTGTTAGTCCTATAGGGGTTTCTATATAGCTGACTAGTTATTTTTCTATTTTCTATTTGTCTATTGTCATTGACTTTTTTTTTTTTCTTAGAGACAGTGTCTCACCTATCACCCTTGGTAGAGCGCTGTGGCATCACAGCTCACAGCAACCTTCAACTCCTGGGCTCAGGTGATTCTCTTGTCTCAGCCTCCTGAGTAGCTGGGACTATAGGCACCTGTCACAATGCCCAGCTATTTTTTGTTGCAGTTTGGCCAGGGCTGGGTTCGAACCTACCACCCTCTGCATATGGGGCCAGCATCCTACTCACTGAGCCACAGGTGCTGCCCTTTGGCATTGACTTTTGACAGTTGGTTATAATGTGTCATGGAGAAAATCTTTCTGCAGTGTATTTATTTTGGGATTTTTGAGCCTCCTCTATCTGAATGTCTATATCTCCTGCTACAGTTGGAAAGTTTTTTATATATTATTTAGTTAAATAGTTTTTTTAATAAACACTTTTGTTTTCTCTTTGCCTTCTGGGACACTGAAAATTCATATATTTGTCCACTTTGTGGTATCCTATATGTCATGTAAACTTTACTCATGCTTTTTAATTTTTTTAAATTTTTGTCTGACTGGGTTATTTCAAAAGAGCTGTCTTAAAGTTTTGAAATTCTTCCTGCTACTTAACCTACTATTGTTGCAGCTCCTGAATGTATTTTTAATTTCATTCAATAAATTGTATAGTTTCAGAATTTCCATTTGGTTCCTTTTTTATGATATCTACCTCCTTGGCAAATTTCTCATCCATATCCTGAATCATTTATCTGATTTCCTTGTATTATTTATCTGTGTTCTACCGTACCTCATGAGCTTCTATAATGTCAGTATTTTTAATTCTTTCTCTAGAATTTCATAAATTTCTTTTTCGTTGTCACTGGAAAATTATTGTGTTCATTTGGAGGACTCATATTTCCTTGCTTTGTCATGTTTCTTGTACCCTTAAGATGATATTTATGCATCTGGCAAAAACTTCTCTCAATGTTTTGAATTTGCTTCTGGGTTTGTAGGAGAAAACATTTTGCTGAAGATTTGTCTATGGTGCTGGTCATGTAGGGCACTTTGGCTTTGACTCTGGTGCATGAAATAGCATAATATGAGTAGAGTTTCTTCAGCTATAAAAGCCATCAATGGTGTTTGTGATTTTCTCAGAGGTTTAGGGTACAGTTGCTAGTGGATGATGTGGTAAAGTTTTGCTGAGGAGCAGGTAAAGGGGCCAGATCTCAGGCCTTAGTGGTGGTAGCAGTAGGCCACCCATGCCTAATTTGGAGTCCCAGGGTGGCATGTACTGACAATGGTGTTAGCAGATCCACGTGGGCCAATTCTTGGACCTCCAAGCAGCTTGCTTGGGTATGGTAGTAGAAACAGTGGAGGAGGTGAGTGGAAAGGTCCTCAGGCCCCTGGGCATCAGACATAGTATGCGTAATGACAGTAATAGTAGTTGCACAACCAACAGTCCAGCTCCCAAGCAATTCATGTGGTGTTGACAGTGGCTACATCAGGCTGGGCAGGCCAATCTTTAGGCCTGCAGGTGGTGCAAGAGGGTTTGTGCCAGCTATGATGGTAGTAGCAGGTTGAATGAGCCTGTCATCAGATACCTAGGATGGAATGCTCAGGTGCCAACAATAGTGGAAGGGACAGAATGATTCCCCAAGTCCCAGATGACATGGTAGGGTGCTGGATAGGTATGGAGCTGGCCTGTAATTTACTGTCCTCAGGTACCCCAGTAGTGCATGCAGGAACTGGCTGAGGTGAGCAAGGGCATGATGATCCCCACAAACCTAATTAAGTGCTTAGGTGAAGGCAGCTGTGGTTACACTGCAGCTGTACTGTTGGAGAGGGTGGGGTTGCTTTCAGGGTCAGCAGCTTTTGGCAGGCAGATAGTAAGTGTGCATTTGAACCCTATGGGGTGGTTGCAGGCAAGGGAGCCTAACTTTAGGGTACTTGTAAATGCACGGTGGCCCTGCTACTGGAGGCAGCACCATCCAGATTGTCTTGGCTCATGCTTCATCCCCAGTGGTGGCAGCCAGCAATGGTAGCACCTATCGCCAAGAAACCTATCCTCAGGGTGTGTGCAAATGCGCAGCAGCCCCTCTGCTGGAGGTAGTGGAGTCACTGCCAAAGGCTTGTACTTTGGACCTGATAAGAGCAGCCATCAACACTGGTGGCTGCACATAAAGGATGTTAATGGGGCACCGTGGATGTGGAGATGCAGGGGCTATTGGGCCCCAGGGCAAGATGCAGTCTGGTGGGGGCTAGACTCTCAAAATGGCATGGTTCTGTAGCTGCTTAGGACTCAACATGTGTGCGGGACACAGAATTAGCTCTATCTCTGGAGAAAAGCTCTGGTGCAATCTTCAGACACCTCTCTCAGTTAGTCACAGGACCCACAAAGGCTGAGAAGCTCTCCCGTGGCTGGGATTGTAGGAGTCAGCAGAAGGAATGTGGACTTCTAGAAGTCTCTTACTTACACTTTCCCCACATTAGAGAATCTCTCTTGTCTCTCAACCACTTCTGGCCAAACATTCAGCCTCTCTTCTCACTCCTTCTTTGACTTTGGGTTTCTTGTTACTTCTCTGTTCAATTCCAGCGTCCTATCTTAGATGCTGTATTTAAAGTGTGATTATCAACTCACCATTTGGGTCCTTCTTTGTGGAGGAGGTGATTGCCAGATACCTCTAGTCATCCATCTTCTATATTGTCATGTTTAAGACACCTGTCTGAAAAGTCTTAATCTAAGATTAATATTTTCCCACGAAGTTACCACTAAAAGTAAATTTTTCTGGCTTTATAAACAAACAGACTTGGCGGTGATCTGATGTGAGAGTATTCTGTCATGTGTAAGGATCTGCTTGAAAACATTAGTGCCCATCAACCAACCATGAATTCTATTAATTTTAAATGTATTGGTCCATTTAGAAAGATCATGTGACAACTGATACACTCCTCCCACCAACCTCATGAGGTAGGCTCTGTTAAAACCCCATTTTATGGAGGAGAAAATGTCAGTAGCAGACACAGAACACAAACCCAGGTTATCTGGCTCAGTTTGCCTGTCTTTATCCTCACTGTAGCCTTGGGAGGTGCAACCCAAGCTGAAATCACTGCTTGGCCTCTTACACTGGTTGATGTTGAGCAGAAGCATTCCACATCAAACTTGCCAGCAAGTTCTGTTTCTCTTACCTCCAAAGCTCAACTAAGTTTGCCTCCTTCCCCTACATCTCTCCTCTAAAAGACTATAGTAGCCTTCAATTGAGCTTACTTTTCCTCCTCATGATCCTGTCTGCCTCCTCTCCCCATAACTGCTAATCTTTCAAAAACGTTAAGTCATATACTATCATTCCTTTGGTTTACATCTCTTTAAAAATTTCTATTTGTCTTAGAACAAAATCCAAATTCACAGAGCTCCAAATCCAAGTCCACAGAGTTCCAAAGATGCCCTGTCTCTCTCACTGATCTATTCTCTTCCAATGTCCTATTTAATTAAGCTGTGATCATTTTGAGCCTTTTTCTGTATCTCAGACATAACAAACCATTTCTTACTTCAAAGCCATTTTACTTTCTCTTCCCTCTGCCTGAAATGATTTCTCTCATTTGTTTGTTTGTTTGTTTGTTTGTTTGTTTTTTGAGACAGAGTCTCACTCTGTCGCCCTTGGTAGAGTGCTGTGGCATCATAGCTCACAGCAACCTCCAACTCCTGGGCTTAAGCAATTCTCTTGCCTCAGCTCCCAAGTAGCTGGGACTACAGGTCCCTGCCACAACGCCCAGCTATTTTTTGTTGCAGTTTGGCCGGGGCCGGGTTCAAACTCGCCACAAAGTATATAGGGCCAGCGCCCTACCCACTGAGCCACAGGCACTGCCTAGACCTTGTTGGTTTTATCATGGAATAAGATTTTTCTCAGCATCTTTCCTCATCTGTAAAAATAGGAACAACAATGCTTACTTTTCAAGGTAACTAAGAGTTTGAGCTGACATTAATCACTAAATAAGAAAATGTCTATAATTTTTTTTTTAGACAGATTCTTACTATGTCACCCTAGGTAGATGCTGTGGCAGCACAGCTCACAGCAACCTCAAACTCTTGAACTTAGGTGATTCTCTTGCCTCAGCCTCCCAAGTATCTGGGACTACAGGCCCACCACAATGCCCAGCTATGAAAATGTCTATAATTTTTAGAGTTACATGTTGAAGTATGTAGGGTACATGCAATAATGTTAGGATTTACTTTAAAATACTTCAGCAATGGAGGTAAGACAGCCAACTGGAGCCAGCTTTTGACAGAGGCTCCCATCCAGAGGAAGAGATAATGGATGGAATGAACTCAGTGAAGCTGAATGTTGGGAGCTGAGCTAAGAAAGATAGATGAGTGCACATCATCCCTGCTGAGGCAAGCTCTGACTCCAAGGAAACAACCTCCAGGTACATAACCCATTGCCAAGAGGATGAGAGACCCCTCCCCAAGAGAGTGGCTCACTGAATGCTCTCTACAAGCAAGCAGTGTTCAGAAGACCTCTTATTTCACCCCATGGGAGAGAGCCACTAAGCACTGGGACTCCTCCATAGAGGGCCCATCTGTGAGCCTGAGCATTCTCTTGCCCAGCATAAAATTGAACAAATATTTTCCCTGCAATTCTGAACTCCCAGTCCACCCCAGTTTACCCCTTACTTGGCAGTCTGAAAACCTGTCCCTGCAGAGCTCAGAGTGTTTGGCAATTCCTTGAGAGGTCTGGACATTACATGCGTCGCTGCACAAGTGTGCAGAAACAGTGACTTGAGTGGAAGTAGGGGGGTGTAGGAAGAGAGAGGCAAGCAGGAGAGGGAGGAGTGAAGCACTGTGACAGTACGTGGTGGTGGTGGTTCTTATGCCCTGGGGCAGATTTTGGAGAAACACCTCTCCTACAACAGGGGTGCCAGTAGTGGAGTGTGCCTGGGGCAGAGATGCATACACTGTGGGAGAAAAATATGCACCACAAAGGTATCTGCCAGTGGACAAAGGTGTTCACACCTCCAGACAGACTCTGGTGGAGCACTCCCCAGATTCTGTTGCAGCAGGGGAGGAGGCACTGACTCTCCTTTGACTCTGACAGGTGCATATGCTTGGCACTTTGCTCACTGGAGGGAACCAGGCCACAGCCCTACAAGGTTACCGGTGGTGGAGTGTGGCTGAGGTTATAAGGCAGGGAAGTAAGTGTCAACCTCCTGGACTGATTCTTTGGCTTTGTGGGCCTTCCTGACTCCATTGAGCACTGGAGGGAGCCACACTACAGGCTCTTAGGTTTGGGGGATGGAGCTGTCTGTGGATCCCTGCTGGCAGGTTGCTGGAGACATTTTGAACTTTCCTAATGCTGCCTGGGACCACTGGATTGGAACATTTGACATGGGATGGCCACCCAGGGACCCTCCAAGGGTGAGTTGCGGTTGTGTTGTGGTGGAAGGGACTGATTCTCCTCTCCAGTTGTTGCTGGTGGGGGTGGGGTGTCTCAGTTGTTTGTATCTCTCCCCAGCTGAAATTTCAGCCTAAATCCACAACTCATTAGGATTGAATAGAAGTTGGCTGAATATAAGACAAAGCCAGCTACTCTTATCACACCAATCATATCCTCAGAGTCTCTGGCTACAGGTCTGAAAGGGATCTCTGTAAAGTTGTAGGGGAAAAGCCACAATCACCAGTCCCAGCTCTTTGGTAAAGGGCAGGTTAACAATTCCTGGAGCCCTCAATCCAATCTCACCCTATCAATTTTACTAGCCAAACTGTGGGAAATGAGGTCAAAATCAGTGGAAGAACTCTGGCAATATGAATAATCAGAGTAGGTCAACTACCCCAACGAATGACAAAGGAGCTATGTCAGAAGATGCCATTCACAAACAAATGGCTGAAATGTCAGAAATAGAATTCAGAATATGGATGCCAAAAAAAAAAAAATGGAATGGAGGAAAAGACGGAAATAGAAATCCAAAGAGTTGTGCAAAAGTTGTCTCAAGATATCAATGAATTCAAAGACAAAATCACCAAGGATATGGACATAGAGAAAAAAGATAGCAAAGCTTAAGGAAATGAAAAAGCTTTTCAAGGAGCTGCAAAATACAATAGGATCCCTTGATAATAAAGTTGAGCAGGCAGAAAAAGAATCTCTGAAATTGAAGACAAGACTTTTCAACACTCCAAAATGGCTCAAAGAGGCAGAAAAATGTAGAACAAAAACTGATCGTTCCCTGAGAATGTTGTGGGAGCACTCCAAAAGATCAAATATTCATCTTCTAGGAATTCTTGAAGGAGAAGAGGATGGTTGTAAAGGCGCAGATCCTCTACTCCAAGATATTATGGAGGAGCATTTCCAAAGCATTGGAAGAGATACAGAAATTCAGTTAGTAGACGGTTTTAGAACCCCAGCAAGACTCAATCCAAATAAAGCATCTCCTAGACACATTGTAATTAACTCTGCCAAAGTTAATATGAAGGAGAAAATCCTGCAAGCAGCCAGACATAAGAAAAGCATTACCTACAAGGGGAAGAATATTAGAATGACTACAGATCTCTCAGCTGAAACCTTTCAAGCCAGAAGAGGATGGTCACCAAACTTCAACCTCCTAACAAAACAACTTTCAGCCCAGGATCCTGTATACAACTAAACTGAGTTCCATTTGTGACGAAGAAATCAAATACTTTACTGGCTTACACATGTTGAAGAAATTTGCTCTAACTAAACCAACTCTCCAGGATATTCTCAAACCCATCCTCTGTAATAGCACAATTGTCATCAAAGTAAACTCGCCCAGAAATTTTTTTAAAAAACCTAACTTCTACAATGGTGAAAGTATTAAAAATATCCACTGAACATTTGAAAAACATGATGGCCAAAACTATCATGCTTATCAACCCCCTCAATTATGCTTACATTGTCTACTAAAGAGGTACAGCCTTGGCTGACTGGACACAAAAACTCAGGCCATATCTCTGTTGCATATAAGAGCCTCATCTTACTCTAAAGGATAAAAAAAAAACTCAGGGCAAAGGGATGGACATCTATAATACAGGCAAATGGAAATCAGAAAAGAGCCTGGGTTTCAATTTTATTTGAAGATACAATTGCTTTTATTTAAACCAACAAAGATGGCTCGGCGCCTATGGCTCAAGCGGCTAAGGCGCCAGCCACATACACCCCATGTGGCGGGTTTGAATCCCCAGCCCGGCCCGCCAAACAACAATGACAGCTGCAACCAAAAAATGGCTGGGCATTGTGGCGGGTGCCTGTAGTCCCAGCTACTTGGGAGGCTGAGGCAGGAGACTTGCTTGAGCCTAGGAGTTGGAGGTTGCTGTGAGCTGTGATGCCATGGCACTCTACCCAGGGGGGATAGCTTGAGGCTCTGTCTCAAAAAATAAAATAAAATAAAATAAAATAAAATAAACCAACAAAGATAAGGAAAGATAAGGATGGACGCTACATATTTGTCAAGGGAAGTACTCAACATAAAGACATTTTGATAATTAACATTTATGCACCCTATGAAAATGCTCCTCAATTTATAAAGCAAACCCTAATGGATATGAGCAATTTGATACCTTCCTGCACTATAGTAGTTAGAAATTTTAACATCCCTTTGCCAGTTTTGGATAGATCCTCTAAAAAGCAACTAAACAGAGAAATAAGGGACTTAAATTCAATCCTATAACAAATGGACTTAACAGACATCATCAGAATATTTCATCCTAATAAAACTGAATACGCATTTTCCTCATCAGCCCATGGATCATCCTCCAAAATTGACCATATCTTAGGACACAAGTCTAACCTCAGCAAATTTAAAAGAATAGAAATTATTCCTTCTATCTTCTCGGACTGCCATGGAAAAAAGTTGAACTCAACAGCAACAGGCATCTTCATACTCAAAGTCATGGAAACTAAATAATCTCTTTTCTTATTATTATTAAATGATAACTATGTACATTAATGCAATTCTGGGATACAGTGTGGTGTTTTCACATACAATTTGAAATATTTTCATCAAACTGGTTAACATAGCCTTCATGTCATTTTTTTAGTTATTGTGTTAAGACATTTATATTCTACTCTTAGAAAAATTCCCTTGTACCCTTGTAAGGTAAACAATAGAAGTAATTTGTCGAATCACCCTCCCTCCACCCATTCTCTCCCCCCCACCCTCCCCCCCATATTCTTAAGCTGTTATTAGGTTATAGATTTCATATGAAAGCTATAAATTAATTTCATAATAGGGCTGTGTACGTTGGATACTTTTTCTTCCATTCCTGTGATACTTTGCTAAGAAGAACACATTCCAGCTCCATCCATGTGAACATGAAGGACGTAAAGTCTCCATCTTTCTTTATGGTTGCGCAATATTCCATGGTGTACATATACCACAGTTTGTTGATCCACTTGTGGATCGACGGGCACTTGAGCTTTTTCCATGACCTGGCAATTATGAATTGGGCTGCAATAAACATTCTGATATAAATATTTTTGTTGTAATGTGATTTTTGGTCTTCTAGGTACATACCTAATAAAGGAATTGTAGGATCAAATTGCAGGTCTATTTTTAGTTCTCTGAGTGTTCTCCAGATGTCTTTCCAAAAGAAACGAATTAGTCTGCATCCCCACCAGCAGTGTAGAAGTGTTCCCTTTTCTCCACATCCACACCAACATCTCTGGTTTGGGGATTTTGTGATATGGGCTAATCTTACTGGAGTTAGGTGATATCTCAAAGTAGTTTTGATTTGCATTTCTCTGATGATCAAGGACGGTGAGCATTTTTTCATATATCTGTAGGTCGTGCACCTATCTTCTTTAGAGAAGTTTCTTTTCAAGTCCCTTGCCCACCCTGAGATGGCATCACTTGTTCTTTTCTTGCTAATATGTTTGGATTCTCTATGGATTCTGGTTATCAAACCTTTGTCAGAGACATAACCTGCAAAAATCTTCTCCCATTCTGAGGGCTATCTTCTAGCTTTACTTACTGTGTTCTTGGTTGTGCTGAAGCTCTTTAGTTTGATCAGGTCCCAATAGTGTATTTTTGATGTTGCTTCAATTGCCCGGGGTGTCCTCTTCATAAAAT
>NW_003852466.1:7494374-7495383 GCF_000181295.1 Otolemur garnettii
TCTTTCAGATCCTTGAGGGCTGCAACCTCTTGTCTCAGTGTTTCAAAATCTTTGGTCATTTTATCTTTGAAATCATTGAATTCTTGAGACATATTTTGAATAATTACTTGAGATATCTTTTCAATAATTTCTTGAAATTCTAATTCCCTCCTTTCTTCCATTATGTTAATCTTATTTACTATCCAAACTCTGAACTTGATTTCTGACATCTCAGCCATCTGTTTATGGATGGGGTCTTCAATTGCATCTGCCCCATTTTTCCTTGGGGGAGTTGATCTACTCTGGTTATTCAAGTTGCCAGAGTTTTTCCGCTGATTCCACCCCATGCTGAATTTACCCTGTTTGGAGACCTTATCAGAACCATTCAGTCAGTGGCTTCTTCTGCTTATCCAGAGAGACAGGGAAAAACTAAATAATCTTATGCTGAATGATAGCTAGGTCAAAGATGAGATTAAGAAGAATATCACCAAATTTTTGGAACAAAATGATAATGATGACCCAAATTATCAAAATCTGTGGGATTCTACAAAGGCCGTCCTGTAAGGCAAATTGGTAGCATTGGAAGCCTTCATTAAGAAAACAAAAAGAGAGAAAGTCGATAACTTAATGGATCATCTCAAGCAACTGGAAAAGGAAAAATATTCCAACTCCAAAGCCATCAGAAGAAAAGAAATAACCAAAATTAAAGCAGAAATAAATGAAATTGAAAACAAAAGAATCATTCAGAATATCAACAAACAAAAAGTTTGTTTTTTGAAAAGATTAATAAAATTGATAAACGTTTGGCTAACCTAAACAGAAACAGAAAAGTAAAATCTCTAATACTGTCAATCAGAAATGATAAAGGAGAAACAACAATAGACACCTCAGAAACTTTTTTAAAAATCCTCAATGATTACTCAGAAATTATCTATTCTCAGAGATATGAAAATCTGGAGGAAATAGACCAATTCCTGGATGCTTGTCGCCTTCCTAGACTCAGCCACAAAGAATTAGAAATTTTGAATAC
>NW_003852466.1:7496066-7507819 GCF_000181295.1 Otolemur garnettii
AACAACAACAACAAAAACAAAGACCATATGATTCTCTCAATTGATAAGAAAAAGCTTTTGATAATATCCAGCATCTTTTCATGATCAGAACACTTAAGAAAATAGGTTTAGATGGGTCTAAGAACATTTCATCCTAATAGTACTAAATACACCTTCTTGTCATCAGCCCATGGATCATCCTCCATTCTGAATATAGAGGCCATATGTAGCAAACCCAATATCATATTGAATGGAGTAAAATTGAAAACATCGCCACTCAGGAAACTAGACAAGGATGCCCATTGTCTCCACTGCTATTCAACATAGTAATGGAAGTCTTAGCCATCCCAATTAGGCAAGAGAAGGCAATCAAGGATATCCAAATGGAGTCAAAGGAGATAAAACTCTCACTCTTTGCAGAGGACATGATCTTATATCTGGAAAACCCCAGGGACTCAACTATAAAACTCTTAGAAGTGACCAAGGACTATAGCAGTGTCTCAGGATACAAAATCAATACTTACAAGTCAGTAGCTTTTATACACACCAACAATAGTCAAGCTGAAAATATAGTCAAGGACTTTATTACTTTTACAGTAGTAACAAAGAAGACGAAATACCTAGGAATTTACCTAAAAAATGATGTGAAAGACCTCTTTTATAATGAGAATTATGAAACTCTGAGAAAAGAAATAGCTAAAGTTGTAACAAATGGAAAAACACACCGTGCTCATGGTGGGAAGAATCAACATCATTAAAATGTTCATACTACCCAAAGCAATCTACAGATTTAATGAAATCCCTATTAAAGCACCATTGTTAAACTTTAAAGAGCTTGAAAAAATAGTACTTTGTTTTATACGGAATCAGAAAAAACCTTGAATAGCCAATACATTACTCAGAAATAAAAACAAATCAGGAGATATCATGCTACCAGACTTCAGGCTATACTATAAATCTACGGTGATCAAACAGCATGGTACTGGCATGGTACCTACCATTCGATCCTGCAATTCCTGGGCTAAGTATATACCCAGATGATCAAAAATCATTTTAGAACAAAGACTTGGCACCAGAATGTTTGTCAAGGCCCAATACATAATTGTCAAGTCATGGAAGCAGCCTAAATGCCCATCGACACATGAATGGATTAACAAATTGTGGTATTTGTATACCATGGAATACTATGCAGTCATAAAAAGATGGAGACTTTACATCTTTTATGTTTACCTGCATGGAGCTGGAACATATTCTTCTTAGTAAAGTATGTCAGGATTGGAATAAAAAGTATCCAATGTACTCAGTAGTACTATTAAACCAATATATAATCACCTACACCTCATACAAATGATAAAACACATCTATAGTCCAGAAAGAAGAAGGGAAGAGGAAGGGGAGGGGAGGGGGAAGGCCAGGAAGAGGGAGTATAATTGGTGCGACCTCACCTAATATGCACAATGCAATGGTACACTTCAAAACTATTAAGAGTAGAGTATAGGGCAGCACCTATGGCTCAAAAGGGTAGGGTGCCGGCCCCATATGCTGGAGGTAGCAGGTTCAAACCCAGCCCCAACCAAAAAAAAAAAAAAAAAAGAGTAGAGTATAAATGCCTTACCAGAAAAAATAAGTAAGTGAGGTGATGGTTATGTTAACCAGTTTGATGTAAGCATTTCACATTGTATAATCAGCACATTTTACCCTATAAATGCATTAATGTACACAGCTTTGATTTAATAAAAAAAAAAGAAATCATCAAACTACAAAAAATACCTCAGCAAGGAAAAAAATAGAAAAAATAGTTAAAGCAAAAAGGTTCAGAATCTTGGAATTTGGGGCATGAATATATAGATACACATTGTATTTTTATTTCTACTTTCCCATATGCCTTTAAGTATCATTAAAACAATTTTATGCAACAACACTTTAAAAGTTTTGAAGACTAGAATCATTCTATCTCTTTGCAATTTCTTTTTGTCAAACTAAATAACAAACAAACAAAAGAAAACCAGACAAAATAAAATAAATAACAAACAAAGACTGTCTAAAAGAAAGTGGTATTTATTCAGGAATAAGACATTGCAAAGCAACACTTGGGCGTAGTGAATTATGAGCATATTCCCATTGCAATGCCCTATTACCAAGTAAATATCATTTGCTATTGGAGAGCCACTCTCTGTTATTTACATGGCCATAAATGGTGCCCAGAAGATCTGGAGCAAAATCACATTTGAAAGGAATCAGCAATTATTGGAACCGATGTGCAGCACTCACTTGAGCCTGTACTCTGCTTCCCTGGCTTGCCTTTCCTGCCCAGATGAGTCATCTCTCAGGCTGAGCCTCCCTCTTTTTGATACAGGCTTTTCAGCTTTACCCGGGATTTGTTTTGGTTATAAGGCTACCTTTAATAAAGGACCTTATATTTCTCCTGGAACGATTAAAGACTTTTTATCTCTGGGGATAAATTCTTTCTGGTAAAAAGACAAATTTCCTTCTGATTTGAGTACTCTGATTTCTACAGAATGTATGTTCTCTCTGAGAGGCGTGTCTTTTCTGATCATTACTTTTGGTTCTTTCAGCATGCCTAATTTAATATTTTGTTTAATCTGCATGCCTGGATTAAGATTTTCATTAACACTCTAATTTTGGTTTGTTTACATGCCTGGTAAATGATGCATTTCCTCTTTTCTAAAAGTCTTCTGAAAGCATGAATAAACATTGTAAACTGTAGGTGTTGGCCAGGCACCATGGCTCACACCTGTAACCCTAGCACTCTGGGAGGTTGAGGCAGGGTGGGGTTGGGGGGGGGCTCCTTCAGCTCAGGGGTTCAAGACCAGCCTGAGCAAGAGCAAGAAATGCCAGTACTAAAAATAGAAAAAATCAGCTAGGCGTTGTGGCAGTCACTTACTGTCCCAGCTACTTGGGAGTCTGAGGCAGGAAGATGGCTTGACCCAGGAGGTTGAGGTTGCTGTGAGCTTGGCTATGGCCATAGCACTTTAATCTGGGCAACAGAATGATACTCTGTCTCAGAAAAATAAAACATAAGGTTTGGGTGTTGTTTATTGAGGGGAGCACAAGTAAAAATAAATTTAAAAAAAAATATATATATATATAAAACGAACTGTAGGTACAGGATGACTGGTTAAAAGTCACTATGATCTTCGCTATCTAAAACACCATCCATGGCAGGGTGAAGTAACTCATGCCTGTAATCCCAGCACTTTGGGAGGCTGGGTATCATGTGCACTCCTATAGTCCCAGATACTTAGGAAACTGAGACAGGAGGATCACTTGTGCACAGAAGTTTGAGGCTATGACAACACCACTACAGTTTAACCTGGACAACAAAGCAAGACTTTGTAGCCATAAATAAATAAATACATAAATAAATAAATTGTCCATCCAAACTCTTGATAGTCTCTGACAGAATTTATAGGACTTTCTTTGCTCTTGAGAGATTACTAAGAAACAGAACAGCATTCTCAAACTTTAAAGCATTCCAAGTTTCCAAGCATTCCAGGACTCCAGTCAGCTACATATTATGGCCAATTCTTATGCACATTTTGAACCAATGGTCAGGAGGGGCACAGTGGTTCATGCCTATAATGCTAGCACTCTGAGAGGTCAAGGTGAGTGGATTGCCTGAGCTCAGGAGTTCAAGACAAGCCTGAGGTATAGCAAGACCATCTCTAGAAATAGGTGAGTGCTGTGGTGGGAATCTATAGTCCCAGCTACTTAGGAGGCTGAGGCAAGATGATTGCTTTAGCCCAAGAGTTTGGAAAAAAAAAAAAAAAACAAACAATGGACAAATTACAACGAGAAATATTCAGAGTTCAGATGTCATTATTCAAACTCTCTAAAAAAACTTGTAACCATAAAGTTAACATGTAGGGTCTTCTAATTTCCTCTCTATCTATTTTTTTCTGTCTCTTTCAGTTTTTGGTACTGGAGGTGGTTTGGAGATGAAGTCTTTCTCTGTTGCCCAAGCGTAAGTGTAATAACCTGATCATATCTCACTCCAGCTTCAAACTCTTGGGCTCAAATGGCAACCCCCACACCCACACCCCCACCTCAGTCTCCTGAGTAGCTGGGGTTACACGTGTGAGCTTCCATGTCTAGCTACTGTTGACATTGACTCTGCTAACTTTTCTGCTGACATTGAGATAAAAATTCACTGCTACGTCTTTCCAGGCAAAAAAATATATATTTTTTTTTGAGATGGAGTCTCATTTTGTCACCCTTGGTAGAGTGCCATGGTGTCACAGCTCACATCAACCTCCAGCTCCTGGGCTTAGCCAATTCTCTTACCTCAGCCTCCCAAGTAGCTGGAACTACAGGAGCCCACCACAACCCCCAGCTATTTTTTTGTTGCAGTTTGGCTGGGGCCAGATTGGACCCTGCCACCCTTGGTATATGGGGCTGGCACCCTATTCACTGAGCCACAGGCACCACCCCAGTCAAAATTTTGAAAGAAGGAAGAAAGAGAGAAAGAGAGAGAAACCTAAAAATTGCTAGAATGCTTTCTCACCTACATTGACTATTCAAGCAAACCAGACAGGCAAACAAAAGATAGATTTGTTATTACAATTAAGGCTACTTGAAGATATATTTTTTTTTAAATTTTTTTTTTTTTTGAGACACAGTCTCACTTTATTTCCCTCAGTAGAATGCCGTAGCATCACAGCTCACAACAACCTCCAACTCCTGGGCTTAGGCAATTCTCTTGCCTCAGCCTCCCACGTAGCTGGGATTACAGGTGCCTGCCACAGTGCCCTTCTATTTTTTGTTGCAGTTTGGCTGGGATGAGGTTTGAATCTGCCACCCTCCATATGTGGGGCCAGCGCTCTACCCACTGAGCCACAGGCACTGCCCAAGATTTTTTTTTTCTTATGTAATTCAGCCAATCTTAGCTAAAATGTAATAAACATTTTAATATTTAGTCTTAAACGCCTTTGAAAGTGACAAAAGGGGGGTAAATGTGAAAATAAAATTATTAAATATAATTTCTTTACCCAAAATTCTGATCCATGAGCTATAATAGATTACCTATCAGAGGAAATAAAGTTTTAGTCATGTGAACAGGTACTATTTTATTAGATATATAATTTGGATCTGACTGTCTTTCATAAACCAGTTAAGTTTATATGTGTTATTATCTGAGGACTAAAATTCGGAAATGAAAGCTATAATATTTTTGTTTGTGTAGGCATATACGTTTAGGTGTGTTTATGTACCTGTACTTGAATTATGTTGTATATTGCATCCATCTGGTAAAATCTGGTCTAGTCAGCCAGAAATCCCTTAAGAAATTCTAATCGGATTGGATAAATAAGCACTCATATAAAATATATATTAATTAGTCCAAATGTCTTTCAGTTCATGTGACTTGAGTACATTTTTGATAAGTAAGCTGGTTTTAAAATTATTGCTAATGGCTGGTCTGACAATATTGGGTTCTAAGAATTTATTAACGTTAGTGTCACTAAAGTTGGTATAGAGCCTTCTACTGTTAAATTTGACTGGCTTAAAAATTAAAAAATTAAAAAAAAAATTTTGGTAAAACAAAATAAGAAGTATCTTCCAAATTGTCGGCATACATTTTTGCCTGAATTCACTGGTAAGACAGTTTTATGTTTGTCCCTGTCAGATGTTTTAAGTTGTCAGAGTTTGGCTAAAATGTTACCAAACTATAAATCCAGCCTAAAAATCCAGCCCCAAATTATTTAAAATGGGAACTGCTCTATTCCCAGAGCCCTGTAAGCTGAAAGTAGATGAATTTTAAGAGACTCATCATGTGTCTGACATATGGATCACACATAAAGTTCAGCAGACTACTCAAGGCCATGACCAGAATCATTCTGCAAACCAGGATGAAAGTTGATGTTTTCATGCTGTAGATCACTTCTCCCAAGATGTTAGAATAAGACTTTATATCATAATGAGATTATTACCACTCTTAATGCCTTCTTTGTTTACTTGACAGGATTATGATCGTTTCAGTTATTCAACTGACTACTTTTAAGCCTAGATTCATGGATTAAAACTGTTATGCAAACTGGGATTTATCATATTATTAATTTTATTCTGTGTGTTCCCTTTTCAAACTTTGTATCTGTTATTCGTTACCTGGTAAGTTTTTCCAGAAGCACAGTGCATAACAGAATAATCTTGGCCCAGTACCTTAAGATGATAGCAAAAGAACAAACTAATTAAACTTAGTAATGAACTTCGGTTAGACTTTGATTGAGATCCGCTCCCTTCAAATCTCCCTTATTGCTCAAATAAGGGTTTTGACACTGACTCCTAGCTACCAATTACTTCTTCCAATGTGGGATTAAACAAGCACCCAGGATAGGTCCATCCTATCACTGGGGAAGATCAAAACCTAACTCTAGGGTGGTTGTCTTTGGTGAAAACTCTTGATCAATAAAGAGAAAGATGAAAGTTGTCAGAATTAACATGGAGTCACTTGTGCTAAAAGAAGGAGAGGAAGAGATGGAGAAAGAGGAGAAAAAGTCCCAACAGTAGAGCTGTAGAAGCTCATGAAAGGACGGTCCTAATGCAGAATGGCTTATGACAAAAAGGAGCACAAAAGACTTGGGGAAAAAAGAAACACAACCTGTACAAAGGCCATCACGTTACACAACAAAATACTTCTGTGAGGCCATCTGTCCAGCAATTGCCTGTCCAAACTTGGATTGGCATTACCCTTGTTATTTATCTTTGTAGCCAAGGATAATCCTTTCAAAACAAATATATAATTCTTACATTTTCTTTAAAATACTTTTTCTTCAGGCTTCTGGTGGCTTAGGCCAAGGCAGGTGGATTGCCTGGGCCTCAGGAGTTCGAGACCAGCCTGAGCCAGAGCGAGACCCTGTCTCTAAAAAATAGCTAGGTGTTCTGGGGAGCACCTATAGTCCCAGCTACCAGGGAGGCTGAGGCAAAAGAATCTCTTTGAGCCCAAGAATTTGAAGTCACTGTGAGCTATGACACCTTGACAATCTACCAAGGGCAACAAAGTAAGACTGTCTCAAAAAAAAAAAAAAACCTAAAACCTTTCTTCCTTTACTTCCTTGGATATGCCTGTGGTTTACTAAGGCATGCCTATTATCATTACAATGCTTCACTCCCCAGTAAACACCTTTTTATTTTAGGGGCCTCTTGGTTGTTTAGGTTCACCTTCAACGGTTCTGCTACGATCCTTACTATAATGCAAATTATGTAAAATTCATAAGGAACTCTTAGAGAATAATTTTATTTATGATTTTGAGAAGCAATTCATCATTTTGCTTTTAAATACCACCTTTATCATTATAAACATCTTTCTATTTATATTTTTTAAGTGGTGGAAGTTTTCCTACAGCAGGAAAATTTTTTTAGGGGAATTAAAAAAATAGGAAACATTTTCTTCTGCCACAATTCCTTCTTCCCTGTCCTTAGCAGAGCTGACACAGAGTGGAGGTTTTTCTTTTCTTTTCTTTTCTTTTCTTTTTTTTTTTTGAGATAGAGTCTCACTTTATCACCTTCTATAGAGTGCTGTAACATCATAGCTCACAGCAACCTCAAACTCCTGGGCTTAGGCAATTCTCTTGCCTCAGACTCTGGAGTAGCTGGAACTACAGGTACCTGCCACAATGCCTGGCTATTTGTATGTTGCAGTTTGGCTGGGGCCAGGCTCAAACCTGCCACTCTCGGTATATGGGGCCAGCACCCTACCCACTGGGCCATAGGCACCACATTGGAGTGGAGATTCTTAATGGATGATTTTCACTTACTTATGAAACTCACCCTTTCACACTTTCTAGAACCTAAAATTAAAAAAATCCAAATTTGTTTAGTTAGAGTCCTTAATTGCAAGTAAGAAAAATGCAACTCAAAGTAGGGTAAGAAAAAAAGAGAAATTTACTGGTTTGCATAAATAAAAGGGCAGGGAGACAGTGGCTAAGCAGGATGGGAAGACTAGCAAGGATGAGAATCTGCTAGCTCCTCATCTCACATCTAATACCAAGTCAGTTTTCTCAGATTCTCAAAGGAATGAGCTGCCGTGTGGATAGTTCTGGACTGACTTACTTCCTGATGGTCTCACTGCTATTGAGGCGAGAGACCCTTCTATCTGACATCCAGTTAAAACGACCCCAGGGAAGAACTTGATAGGCATGGTTGGGGTCATCCTTCCCTTGCTGGACTGATCATTGTGACCAGGAGGTGAAGAATTAAGACTGACTCAGTTCAAGTAAGAGGTCTACCCAAACATAAATGACAGTGTATAGAAAATGGTGCTCTCATTTGGACCATATGACCTAGGGTGGCAGGGGTAGTACAATCTACCCAAAGAAGTAACCGACTATCCCAAGAGACAGGAGACATCCTGGGTAGACAATCAAATAAATGTTCTCCATGACTGACAAATTAGATGAATGGCACTAACATTATAGAACAATTCTTTGTTTTACAAAGAAAAAATAGAAAGTTTTCAAAGAAAACTTAAGAATAAATGAATCACTAACGACCTGTTTCAACCATGGTCCATCATCATTTATAATCTTTCCTCTGCAAGCAGCTTTCACTTCTTTGGTTCCACTCACCCTTCATCATAGTTGCCATAGTACTATTTTGATATATCTCCCTTCAAATGAGCAGCTACTGGTTGAGGGTGATCAACTCATAATTGGATGGATGTTACATTACATTTATGGCTACGAATCCAAATGGACACTCAACAACTCACTTTTCCCTAGTAATATTTACTTTAACATTCAAAAAAAACAACAATACCCTGCCTAATCCTTCCTTTCCAAGCCTCCACTACCTTCTACATCACTCTCTCTTACTCCAAGCAGATGACCTTCCTGGTCTTCAATTAAAAGAAAGGAAGCAGGGTGGTGCCTGTGGCTCAGTGAGTAGGGTGCCAGCCCCATATACAGAGGGTGGCGGGTTCAAACATGGCCCCGCTAAACTGCAACAAAAATTAGCCAGGCATTGTGGCAGGTGCCTGTGGTCCCAGCTACTCAGGAGGCTGAGGCAGGAGAATCACCTAAGCCCAGAAGTTGGAGGTTGCTGTGAACTGTGATGCCACAGTACTCTACTGAGGGCGACAAAATGAGACTCTGTCTCTAAAAAAAGTAGAAGAAGAAGAAGAAAAAAAAAAGGAAGCAATGAATAGGCATCATAAGTGAAAACTTTGTGGTGCTCAAACACACATTTGCCAGATATTTCTAGCTCTGCTTCCCTCTGTATGTGAAAGTTTCATATATCTTGTTTGCTTGGAGTGAATTGTTGCAGTCAATAAGTTAAGAGCAAAAATGATGGGTATCTCTTCAGAACTCTCTCTCTCTCTCTCAGCAGCTAGCAGTACTGAGAGGGTGGCTGTTCAGTTAGCTCGGATCCCTCACTAATGACAATGCCTAGAGCCTGCTACCTGCCTCAGCTGAACAGTAGATATGCAGCATGTGTGAAAAATCAGCTTCTACTATGTTAAATCTCTGAGAATTGAAGTTGTAATATTATGATATTTGATAGTTGGTCTCTGCTCCCCAGGTCCTGCTCAGTACTCCTAAAACACTTGTAGATAGGGGCATTAAAAGAATCTTTTGCTCTGTTACTTGGTCTTTGACACCAGTTCCTGACACATAACTTCTACAATTTATTATTGTATTAATAATTTCCAAGTGGTATGAACATTTGACATAGAGCTTCTAAATCCCTTGGAATTTTCCTGGGTGATAGAAATACCTTCTGCTCTAACAAGGGGATTCTTGATGGGCTCCTCAGTAGTCTTGGGATGGGGGTTGGTTGCCAGGGAAACCAACTGTGCTTGGAGAGTTGAAACTTTCTGCCCTACTCAGAGTAGAGGAGCTGAAGTTTGAGTCCATCAAAAATGGCCAACAGTGTAATCAATCATGCCTGTGTAATGAAGCCCCATACAAACCCAAAAGGACAAAATTCAGATGAGCTTCCAGACAGCCAAACACATAGTTTCCTGGGGGACAGCACTTGCAGAGAGAACTGAAGCTCCAGCCATTCTCTCATTCCTCACCCTGTGCATATCTTCTACCTGACTGTTCATTTGTGTTCTCTGTTATGTTGTTTATAATAAATGGGTAAGAATTCTCAGAATTATGAGCCACTCTAGCAAATTCATCAAACCAGATGAGGAGGTCATGGGAACCCTGATTTATAGCTGGTTGGTTAGAAGTGAACAAGTCACAACCTGGAATTTGCAATTAGCATCTAGAGAGGGAGGGCAGGCTTATGAGACAGAGCCCTCAACTTGTGAGATCTGACACCATCCCCAGGTAGGTAGTGTGAGAACTATCAATTCAATTAATTAATTAGTGTCTGACAAAGAATTGCTTGGTATGTGGGGAAAACCCCCACATGTCTGATGACTGAAGTATCCAATGACTGGTGACCGAGAATAGGAAAAGCTTCTTGGTCCTCGTCCCACTCCTCTTTCCTGGCTATAATTTCTCTAATGGTCCTCACCTTGTCATATGGTTTTCCTTATTAATGATACAGTAATCAGTGTGCCACCCTCCTCCCAAACCTACACACTGAGTGTGAGCAGGTGTGAACTTGCTGAAGTACTGATGTTCTCATCAGCCAGTTTAAAACCTTGTATGTCTCTCCCTGAGCCATTAGCTTGTCATAAGTAACTTCACAATTTTGCCTCAATATACTTTTTCTCCTTCTGTCACACCATGGGTTGCTTCTAGGTTCAAAACTTTCAACTCCAATGACATCTTGTTCTCTTTCTCTTTTCAGAGTTGGGTTTTTGCCAACCCTGGCCTTTGGGGTAGGGGAGGGGGCAGGGAGAGGGGAAAGGGCTTTTCTTCCATGTGGGCCCAATTCTCTGTCTAATGTTTCAGCTCATTTAGAAGATTCCTACAGTATCTCTTTCCAAACCCCTCCCCCCCCACCTCCCTACACTTATTTCTTTATTTATTTTTTGGTTCACATTGGTGGATATCCCTTCTACAATGGCATAGCCACCCAGTGCTCTCATCCCTGCTGAAGAGCAGTGCTTGGGCTGACTGCTCACTTAACCACTCCCCTTCACAAGAGGGTAAACTCTTAGGGAATGAGGCTTGATCTGACTGGATTTTTCTTTTCTTTCCCTCCTTCCTTCCTTTTCTCTCTCTCTCTCTCTCTCTCTTTTTTGGTCACATTTCTCATGCCTAGTACTACCTAGAACATAGAAGGGACCCAGCACCTACTCGCTGAGTCGATGAATCAATCTCATCTATTCTAGTGTGGAACTTGATGAAACCCTTTCACAGTTTTCCCAGGGATAAATCTATATCCCATTTCCTCAAGGATTGGAGTCACTCCTACTAAAGACTTTTGTCTTCTTTGAAATTTAAATTAGGCGGCCATAGGTGGGGTCTACGCATAAACACCCCAAAGAAGATTTAAAGCAGTCAGTTCTGAGATGTTCCTTCTGACTTTAGAGCAGATCTATCTCTACAGCATTTACCTTCCTCTGCCTCTAAATATCTTCCAAGAAAGGGTAAGTAAGAATTCAACTTTTATGATGTAATTGTGAAATTTTTACCAATTGGTATGTATTTCAGCTACTGAACATAAGAACAAACTTATTTCTTACCTACATAGAAAAGTAAAAGTTGTTCAGTCATCTTTTGAGCATTTATTTGATATTATATCACAGGAGTTTAAAAAATTACAAGTGTTTGAAAACATTTTTCATTGTAGATTATTTATCTAGGAATTAGATAATTTTTTTTTTTTTTTTTTTTTTGTAGAGAGAGTCTCACTTT
>NW_003852466.1:7508574-7526307 GCF_000181295.1 Otolemur garnettii
AACCTCCAAATCCTGGGCTCAAGCGAGTCTCCTGCCTCAGCCTCCCAAGTAGCTGGGACCACAGGCGCCCGCCACAACGCCCAGCTATTTTTTTTTGTTGTTGCAGCCATTATTGTTGTTTGGCAGGCCAGGGCTGGATTTGAACCCGCCACCTTAGGTGTATGTGGCTGGCGCCTTGCCACAGACGCCAAGTCATGTTTGTTTTTTTTTTGAGACAGAGTTTTACTTTGTCACCCTCAGGTAGAGTGCATGGCCTCTTAACTCACAGCAACCTCCAACTTTTGGGCTCAAACAATTCTCTTGTCTCAGCCTCTCAAGTAGATGGGGCTACAAGCACAATGCCCAACTATTTTTAGAGATGGGGGTCTCACTCTTGCTCAGACTGGTCTCAAACCTGTGAGGTCAGATGATCCACTCACCCCGGCCACCCAGATGCTAGAATTATAAGCGTGAGCCAGGCCTAGAGCAAAGTTAAACTTCCTTCTTAGAGAGGAACAGTGGAAATGTGCTAAAGCACTTTTGGACCTAAGTAATTGAGAATTTTGACAATATATTTTTAAAATGTTGTTCAAAAATAGTGTTAAGTTGCTTTTGTTATTCCGTGCTGTGTGATTTCTTAATCTTTTGATTGTTTTCTGCATTGGTAGAAATAAACATAAATAGCCATGCCTGATTTGGAAACTTCTTTGCAAAATCAACACTTAGGAGAGGTCTATGGATGCATGTGAGTTATTTCATAAGGACAAGATACTGTGAGTTAGATTTCAGATTTCTTAAAACAGTTACCCCTTAGAATTGTTTTTGGCAGTTATTTACTGTAACTAAAAGGAATTCTATCTGGTTTTATCCAAGGACTGAGATGTTAAAGTAATCCTTAATCCACCGATTCACTAGAGTATCTTAAGAAAGGATTAATCCAAACTTGTACTTCAAATGATGGTGAATACCTCTAGAAGATATATTTGGAGGAAATGGGCCACAAGCCAGCTGTCCAAGTATTTCCTGCTTTCTGTCACAGCATTTCAACTTTGTGTTTGCATTTTCCTCTTTCTAAAAATGAGTTTTATTGTCAGGACCTACTTGCCGTTCTCCCTCTGCCCCGTGCTTCACTTTCATTATCCTGGGAGTGAACAAACTCTGTCCCACCCTCGTGAGCACACTGTTTTTGTAATCCCAGCTTAAACATCTTACCGGTACTCTAAAGCAAGCAGTTTTAGGCTCAGCACCTATATCTCAGCGGCTAGTGTACCAGCCACATACACCAGGGCTGGCAGGTTCAAACCCAGCCTGGGCCACCTAAGCAACAATGACAACTACAACAAAAAGATAGCCGGGTGTTGTAGCAGGCGCCTGTAGTCCCAGCTACTTGGGAGGCTGAGGCAAGAGAATCACTTAAGCCCAAGAGTTTGAGGTTGCTGTGAGTTGTGACACAACAGCACTCTACCAAGGGTGACATAGTGAGACTCTGCCTCAAACACAAACAAACAAACAAAAAAGCAAACAGTTTTTATCATGGACCTCTCAGGATGGCTTACCCTAACTGCTTTGATCATAAAATATCTCCTCACTCTCTCCTCCATGATATACATTTATTTTTTTTGAGATGGGGGCTTGCTCTGTTGCCTGTGCTACAGTTCAATGTCATCATCATAGCTCATGGCTACCTCATTCTCCTAGTCTCAAGTGATCCTCTTGCCTCAGCCTCCTCCAGAGTAGCTAGGACTACAGGCACCAGCCACCATGCCTGGCTAGTTTTTCTATTTTTAGTAGGGACAAGGTCTCTTTTACTTTGGCTGGTCTGGAACTCCTGAACTCAAGGGATCCTCCCACCTTGGCCTCCCAGAGTGCTAGGATTATAGGCATGAGCCACTGCACCCAGCCTAACTCAGTGTGTTTTGACAAATGCACAAATTATGATCTAAAATACTACCATAATTACAAAATGTTTCATCGTACTCCTTTAAAGTCAGTCTCTTCCCCCACCCCTGGAGTCTGCTGGTCTGCTTTCTGCCCCTCTGGTTTTTCTTTTCTGGAAGTTCACATAAATGGAATCATATAAGTATGCAATCTTTTGTAACAGGTTTGGGAGTAGGGTGAGGTGAGTGCTTGTAAGTCTGACTTTTCTCACTTAGCATAATGCCCTTGAGGTTCTTCTGCAATCTGGCTTGAATCTGTGGTTTGGTCCTTTGATAATACTAGCTCTTTTGAATGGCTACAGTGCTATGTATTTATCCACACACCTACTGATGGACACTGGGTTGTTTCTTGTTACTTGGTCATTGCAAGTAAAGGTCTTTTGAAAATCTGCTGTACCAGTCTTTATGTGAACATGTAAATTTATTTCTCTTGATAAAATATGAGAGTAGGATCACAGAGTTGCATGGTAAGCATTTAACTTGATAAAAGATCATCAAAATGTTTTTCCAAAATGGCTGTACCATTTTGTATTCTGACCCGAAACTTATGAGAGTTATAGTTGGTTTGTATCTTTGCCAGCATTTGGTATTGGGAGTCTTTTTAATTCTAGCATTCAGTGGGGATGGAGTGGTTTCTTTGTGACAAATAATCATGAACATCTTTTCACATGCTGATTTGCCATCTACTTCTTAGTGAGAGGTGCTTGGTCCTGTTTCTGAGCTTCTTTCATCAAGTTTGTTGAGTTGCTTTGAATTACTGGCTAATAGTTTTCCTCATATTTGATAAACAGCCATGATTTTTTAAAATTTATCCCTGAACTCCTGTCCTCCTTTCTGAGACTCTAATTGTATCTGTGATGTATTTTAAGCAGCTCTTTTCATTTTTCAAATCTTTCTCCTCTGACTTTGATGTTGGATACTTTCAGTTGCTTTGTCTATAATTTTACAAGTCTTTTTTCCATAGTATCTTACCTTTTATTTATCCTGTCTGGTGTATTTTTCATGCCAGATTTTACTTTTCATCTCTAGAAGTTTAATTTAGGTCTTTTTATGTCTTTCATTTCTTTTCTCATCATGCTCATGGTTTTCTCTAGCCTTCTGGAGCATATGAAGTGTCTTATCAATAGCTGTTTTAATGTCTTTGCTGATTCTATTAGCTCTATTATTTCTGGATCTCTTCTTTTCTTCCTTCCTGGGGCTGGGACATGCTTTATTGCTTTGTATGCTTGGTAATTGAGGATTAGATGACAGTGTTGTCAATCTTATGCCATTGGGTGTTGGATTTTTTGGTATTCCTTTAATTAGTTCATTTAAATGACTAAAATCCATTTGATCCCTCCTGTGGGGGTTAGTTTTGAGCTTGGTTAGGATAAACCTAAGAGCAAATCCCTTCTCTCTTACTCCATTGTGGCTGGAAGTGAAAATCAATCTAGAATCTTCTTTAATAACAGTCTTCTCACCCCTTTTCTGTGTAAATGACACAAAGCAACTTTGTGACTTCTTAAAGGCCAAATCATTTGCAACAAAGTAATAAAAGCTCATATAAAAGAGACAATATTAGTGGTAGCTAAGAGTCTCTAGAATGATTCATATTTTATATGATAAATCTTTCTGCTGCTATCCATGTTGGGGTAGTTGTTTAACCTTTTGAGGTTTTTTTGTTTTTTTAGACAGAGTCTCATTCAGATACCATAGGTAGATTGTGGTGGTGTCATAGTTTACAGCAAACTCTTGGGCTTAAGACATTTTCTTGCCTCAGCCTCCTGAGAAGCTGGGACTACAGGTACCCACCACCACACCTGGCTAGTTTTTCCTTTTTAGTGGAGATGGGGTGTCAGTGTTACTTAGGCTGGTCTCAAACTCCTGAGCTCAAGTGATCCAACTGCCTTGGCCTCCATAGTGTTGGGATTACAGGAATGAGCTGCAGAGCCCAGCCACTTTTTTAGGTCTTGATCTCTCATCTGTGAAATAATGATAATAATATTATCTTCTAGTGTTAGAGCGTATTAAAAGAAGCAAGGAATACAACACTATTAGTGGCATTTATGATATATTAAAACATCATATAGAAACAATAGAAACATCAGATTCCTTCAACATGTTAGATACCATGTTTTATTGTAAGAAAACTTAGAAAACAAACATGTAACCATTACCAAGAATGCTTGGGTACTTAGATTATACACAAAAGATGAAATACTGTATTGTAATACTCACTTTTTTTTTTTGAGACAGAGTCTCACTGTGTCACAGCACAGAGTGCTGTGCTATCACAGCTCACAGCAACCTACAACTCTTGGGCTTAAGTAATTCTCTTGCCTCAGTCTCCCGAGTAGCTGGGACTACTGGCACCTCCTACAATACCTGGCTATTTTTTGTTGCGGTTGTCATTGTTGTTTAGCTGGCCTGCACAGGGTTTGAACTCACCACCCTTAGTGTATGTGGCTGGTGCCATAACCACTGTGCTATGAGTGCCAAGCCCGTAATACTCAAATTTTTAATATTTAAATTAAATAGCTTCATGTAATTTAGTTGCTATTTAATCCTGAATCCTCTTAAGTTAAAAAAAATTATAATTAACTATTAACATTAATGAATTTAAACCTTTCAGAAAGCATGAATCCAAAAGGAAATGTCCAACAGGTGATGAAGCCAGATATTTTACCCTGTTTCAGTCTCAAGCATTCTAAATATCAATGGGAAAAAGAGTTTTTCAGTTTTCTTCTTCCAGAGCACACTCTTCTGGCCTGTTACTGAGTATGGTATTCTAACAAGTACACAATTAACTCACAGGCAGACAACACCATGGCAGTATTTGGGATCCACTGGATGAGGGGCACTAATGGTCCTCTATAAAAGGCAAAGCGACCTTCCTGGAACACCAAGCATATGTCTGGATAAAAAAAGACTTGTACTTGGTGTCCTCTTCACAGAGCCATGTCCTTATGACTTTGTGTGGATAAGATACAAGAGGCACATCCCTCAGCTGCCATGAGTCCAAAAAACTTCGTGGAATTTTTCTTAGTCCCATTTGCAGAAGAGGCTAATGGAGCTTCTTTCAGATACTTCTTTATATTTCCATAAATAGCCAAACAGATTATAGTTTATGGAATTCCAACCCATGAAGCAGTTAATGTTCCACAGAAGCCACGAATGCCCTGTCTGGACATGTAAGGCGTGCATAGGACTGCATCTGTCTGCCCGGAGCCCTCACCTCCCATCCTAGCTGCAGCAGGGTTTTAACCATACAGGATTCATTATGGAATTTGTGATAAAAGCTGCTGGAGGCAGCTGGAACATATGCACAAACTTGACAATTAGACGTGAAAATGCCATTCAATTGCTCTTTGGCTTTGCAGTAATGTGCAAAGTACACGCCCTTGATGGTCAACTCCAGCCAAATCTGGACCTGAGCTTCTAAAATGTGACTCTGGTCCCTCCTTCAAGATTCACTTCAAAATCTGAAAGAATCTAGGTGTCACACATTTTGGTCTCACCATTCTACCTCCAAAATGGTCCCCAGATGAACCTGAGGATAATAGAATGTGCAGGGAGCTAATCTCAAGACTGCCACTTCATATCCATGACCTTATATCTGGATAGGGGAAACTAGCACATGTCCACCAGTGAAGAGGTAGAACAGGATCTTCCCCTGCTAAGTGCTGATCACCTCAACTGGTTGCTGCTAGGTGCTCTCAGTGCCTGGTGACCTGAGGTCCTCAGGGCCCTCACCCTGCAGCCCCCAGGTGACAGCCACCACAGCCTCAGTGAGCGGGCCCCATGCCTGGCTCAGCTTGCTGGGTGACCTCTGCCCTCCCTGGCCTCTGAAGCCATCTAGAGTCAGGCCCTAGACCTTCCCCCATTTTTGAGGGGTAAGGGGAGACAGGGTATCCTTGTATCATCTGGGCTGGAGAACACTAGCATCTGCAGAGCTCACAGCAACCTCAAACTCTTGGGCTCAAGGTATCTTCCTGCCTCAGTCTCCCAAGTAGCTGGGACTACAGTGTAGCAGCTCTAAGGCTAGGAGTAGGGAGTTATAGGAAATACCTGTAATGGAACACCTTGGTGAAAAGGGCATGGAGAGAGATTTAGTTCTAACAAGCATGAGAGAGCTCACAAAATGAGAGCACTGGTGAATTGGCAGTCTCTACACCTGTGGTGTTGAGAGGCACGAGCTCAGCCTTTTATTAGGCTGGAGGAGAAGGCAGTCAAAAAGCATGCACATTCTATCACGGACCCGCTTACTCTGACTCTGTCTCCTCTCTTGCCTGCAGAACGCCAGCACGCCATCTCTCTGCTGAAGATTACCAAGCTCTACTAAAGATTAAGATCTATCTGTTCTAAGAAGACTGCTTTACTCTAAGACACACGCTTTCTCTCCCTCTCTCTCTCTCCCCAGCTAAAGTAGATAGCCCTCAAGCACCTAAGAGAAACTGTTCCTGAGCAAGGTAGCTTAGTGGTCCGCGTCAGGAACCAACCTAAGCCGGGCCCGAGACCTGGCCAGCACCAGGCCCCGACAAGTGGTGTCAGAAGCAGACCCTGATACTACAAGTGCACAATCAGGTCTAGCTAATTTTTCTATTTTTGTATATTTATTTATGTATTTATTTTTGAGTCAGCCCTGGCTGGAGTACGGTGGTGTCACAGCTCACAGCAACCCCAAATTCTTGGGCTCAAAAGATTCTCTTGCCTCAGCCTTCCGAGTAGATGGGACTATGGGCACTTGCCATAATTCCCAGCTATTTATTTTTTTTAGAGTTGAGGTCTTGCTCTTGCTCAGGCTGGCCTCAAACTTCTGAGCTCAAATAATCCACCCATCTCAGCCTCCCAGAATGCTAGAATTATAAGCATGAACCACAGTTAGATATTTAAGCAATGAGTGTGAATAAGATCATGCACTGCAACCTTCCAACAAATAATGAGATGCAACCTGGGCTTCTTGCTCTCACTAATCTCCAGTCTTGTGGGTTACAAACTTGATTATGAAGATGTTGTAATAATGCTAAAAATATAGCATGTGTTTGTATTCATGAATACAAGAGAGGGCAAATCTGTCATAAATGAAAAGTTTTAAATGTCTTTTGTTTTTAAGAGATGTATCTCACTGTGTGGCCAGGCTGGACTCCAACTCCCAGACTCAAGGGATCCTCCTGCTTCAGCCTCTGAAGTTGCTATGGTTATGGGCATGTGCCACTACACCCTGCTTTAAAGATCTTTTCTATTTAAACAATTTGCCTTCACTTAATAAATACAATTGTCCTTTAATACATTCTACATCTTAATTCTTACTTAAATCAACCTCTTTTGTTCCCCAGTGGTCCCAACAAATGGAAATCTAACAAGCCCTTGTCATTTCTGACAAATTCTTAAGGGAAGAAAAATATAACACGAAAAGGCCATAATAAATATATGTTTATCTGCATCATGATGAAATACATGCTAGCCTACAATGTCTTTTTAAATAAGTTTCCACAAGAATGAGAAAGTGTCCATGACTGCAATCACATAGCACCTTAATAAAATTCACAATCTTAAAATAAATTTCAGCATAATGATCATTTGTGACTTAAAATTGCACACATTGCTACTCATGAGGCTGAGGAAGGAGGACTACTTAGGCTCAGGAGTTTTAGGCCAGCACAGGCAACATGAGATTTCTCTCTTATTGAAAAAAAAAAAAAAAAGCCATTTTCCCCCATAATTTTGTTACCTCTATATTCATTAACTTTTGGAAAAGCAATAAATAAATAATCCAAGGCATAAGCCCAAGTTTTCAACCTGATCATGACTGGTTCTCTTAGATGAAGGTACTGATTCACATTTATTATAGATTAGGTTGCTAATAGATAGAATTACAGTTATAATCAAAAACAGCCAATGACCTTTGTGAAATGAGTTTGCTGGGGACTTTACAATTCCCAGCACAGATTCAAATGTAGTTAAAAGCAAACCCATGAAACAGCCCCACTCTTATTATCCTTTGCAAATAAGAGATGCTAAAGACTAATTTTATGATGGTTTCTAATCTGAGATCCTTGGTTCTATGTTAGTAAATATGAGATTTTGTGTATTTTGGGAGGTGGAGTGAGAATGTCTATAGCTTTAACCAAATTGCAGAAGGTGTTGGCTCCCCTCCCATGCTAAGATCTACAGTTTGGTTAAGGAGAAGCAATCTTTTCATATCTGTATTTATCATTTGCATTTCCCCACATGAGCTAATTTTTCACATACTTTCCTCATTTTATCACTGGACTATTCATTGTTCCTTATAGAGCCTGAGTATTAATCTTTATTCCCTCAAAACAAGTGGTTATTCCAAGGTTGTTGCTTTTTCTAAAAAAATTACATAATGTTGTTAGTAGTGCAGATGCCTCTAATTTGTATGTAATCAAATCTTTTGGTATCCGGTTTTTCCATCTTCCTTGTCTTATATGGCACTTGTATTTGAACCTTACCCACCTGTAAATGGGTAAGGGTGACTGGGATAGTGAAAGATGGGCATGAGTATCGATGTCCTCAGGGCCCAACACCAGGTGCAGAGTAGGTTCTCCACACCTTTTGTATAATAAATTCACAAGTACAGGAATTTATTTCCAGACTCATCAACAGGAATTGCAAAATAGTCATATCAGTAATATAAGAATTGCAGTGGAATTCCATAACAGGACTCAATATTTAGCCTTTAAATATACTGTGGCTTTCTTTACTATAAGGAAGAGTGTAGTGATCTTGTTTGGTTTATTTGTTTGTCTGTTTTGTTTTGTAGTTTTTGGCCAGGGCTGGGTTTGAACCCACCACCTCTGGCATATGGGGCTGGTGCCCTACTCCTTAAGCCACAGGCACCACCCAGTGAGTTTTCTTTTTTTAATGCTCAAGGCTAGGCACCATAAAATCACTAGCTGATGCTCAATTAATACTAACTCATTGAAAAAGGAGATGAAGAAATTGTTTCTCTAGTTAGGATGGATGAGATCAGCTAGAGAATATTCCTATGATCTGTGGACATTCTCAAATTAAATCCAGATAATCCCCAAAGGATTATTTGTTAGTTTTTTCAATAATCCTTTCCTCCCTACTCCCACACTCTTTTAAGACTAAAAAGAAATTACATTATAAAATTGAGATTGATTCTCTCTCATTTACTGTTAATCATTTACTTATAAGGTGATGTGTACCAGCCATGGACTTTTTGTTTCATTAATGAGAAACATTTAATGTGTTTGAAAAATTGGGAACTGTTCAGAGTTTATGAGATCTAATACCAAAGAGGCATATAACTTTATTTTAGTAACATTGAACTAAATCAGGTGTAGAAATGGGTAGGAAATTCTGTCATCAATATAACCCATAATGCACAAGGATATAATGATCAAAGTACACTATGTTTTATTCTATCGTTCTGATTTAGTTACTGATCCATTGTAAGTTGTAGTAAAGTCAGGCTGTTGATTAAGGGTCTGGGACAGGGTATGTGATCTGGTGCCTTGTCTTGAGAGTTAAAAATTTTACTGGACATGCAGATATACTTCTGTATACTACATTTAAGAAAACTGCAACAGTGGGAAGGTCAACAGCAGAGGTAACTGATTAGTGACTCACCGTAACCTATGAACTTTCACAGAACACAAATGCTTAGGATGCTGAGGGAGAAGCAAAGACTTCCTAGAGTGGCTGGCATATAAGCAGTGAAGTCAAAAGTGATGTACTGACTTTTGGAAGAAGGTCTTGGGGAGGGAGGTGAAGCTGGCCTAAGCAAACAGTTAAGGATGGAGGAGCTTGAGCACAAGGTCAAAAGAAACTCAAGGGGCTCGGCACCCATAGTTCGGTGGTTAGGGTGCTGGCCCCATACATAGGGGCTGGTGGATTTGAACCCGGCCAGGGCCTGCTAAACAACAATGACAACAACAACAAAAATGTAGCCAGGCACTGTAGCTGGTGCCTGTAGTCCCAGCTACTTGGGAGGCTGAGGCAAGAGAATCGCTTAAGCCCAAGAGTTTGAGGTTGCTATGAGTTGTGATGACACAGCTCCCAAAACGGTGACACAGAAAGACACTGTCTCAAAAAAAAAAAAAAAAAAAAAAAAAAAAAGGAAGGAAGGAAAGAAAAGAAATCCAAGGAAATCCCTGAAAGCCCCTGGGTCGGGACCTTGAGAGAAGTGCTTCATTGGTTTCAGTTGTTTGGCTTGGGTGTGCTGGAGGAGTGTTGGAGAGCGCAGGATAACCTCCTGGTGGGTGGGGAAGGAGATTCCATTTGGAATCCAGACTTCAGAACATGTGATCAATATGGCTAGAGGGAGAAAAAGTAGAGTTAGGCTGTCTGGAAATGAATCGAGACTTCAGAACATGTGATCAATATGGCTAGAGGGAGAAAAATTAGAGTTAGGCTGTCTGGAAATTTGGCTCCTTTTAAGGAAAGAATTCAGGTTCATCCTTTGTGGTCATGAACCCCCAGGACTGTCTCTTCAGTGGATTTAACTCTCTAAAAGACCTAGCTCTAGTTCAGTCTTCCTCCAAGGCCAATCTTTAAATAAAATGGCTATTTAGAAACTCGGAAAAGGTTCCATAGCCTTCTGTATTGTATTAGGTCATCAAGTAGGAAACATCTAACTTTATTTTTATTTTATTTATTTATTTATTTATTTGAGACAGAGTCTCAAAGCTATTGCCCTGGGTAGAGTGCCGTGGCATCTTAGCTCACAGCAACCTCCAACTCTAGCTCACAGCAACCTCCAACTCTTGGGTTCAAGCGATCCTCTTGCCTCAGTTTTCCTATTTTTAGTAGAGACAGGGTCTTGCTTTTGCTCAAGCTGGTTTCAAACCCATCAGCTCAAGGAATCCACCTGCCTCAGCCTCCCAGAGTGCTAGGATTACAGGTGTGAGCCACTGTGCCCAGCCAGAAATGTCTGACTTTAAATCAAAAGTTAAGTTTATTATATCTCTAACAAGAAGCACTATAGTTAATCAAAGAATGTGCCTAAACTATCAACGCGGCTACTATTGTAAGGGTAAGGGTAGCTTATTTATGCCAGCAGTGAAGAAGTCTGGAGAGCCAGTGCCATGGAAGGAGTCAGATTTTCCAAGTCCACTTTCTGTTATTTGAGCAGTGTTGTGTAATGTGTGGTGAAGTACTGTCTTACAAAAGGATTGGCCCATCTCTATTGACTGATCTTGGCTTTTAAATGGCAAGCATTCTCATTATTTCATCCAATTGGTTATGGTAGACATGGCTGTAATTGACTGACCAGGTTTCATGAAGCGATAGTGCAGTGGTTCTTAACCTTCCTAATGCCGGGAAGCTTTAATACAGTTCCTCATGTTGTGGTGACCCCCAACCATAAAATTATTTTCATTGCTACTTCATAACTGTAATCTTGCTACAGTTATGAATCGAAATGTAAATTTCTGATATGCAGGATAGTCTGAGACAGAGTCTTACTATGTCACCCTAGGTAGAGTGCTGTGGAGTCACAGCTCACAGCAACCTCAAACTCTTGGACTTACGCAATTCTCTTGCCTCAGCCTCCCAAGTAGCTGGGACTACAGGCACCCACCACAATACCTGGCTATTTTTCTGTTGCAGTAGTCATTATTGTTTAGCTGGCCCAGGCTGGGTTCAAACCCGCCAGCCTATGTGTATGTGGCAGATGCTGTAACCAGTGTGCTACAGGTGCCGAGCCACCACTTGGTTTCTTTGATGAATATTTGATTTGGACTGTGTTTTGGCACTTCATCTTTATCCGGTTATTGTGGCAAGTGCTTGTGATTGTCAAAAAGAATCCACTTTTTCATCACACTTAACAATATGGAATGGTTCACCTTCTTGTCATGACAGCAAAGAAAGGCAGGTCTGGGTGATTTCTATACTCATTTAATTCATGTGGACCCCATCTATCCATCTTCTTAATCTTGCAAATTTGTTTCAGATGGTCCAATATTGTTGGAATAGTAACATCAAACCTTGCTGGTACTTCATGCATAGGATGAGGTGGATTCGTTTCCACTATAGCTAAAAGCTATAGTCATCATTACCCACCTTGGTCTCAGGTTGCCCACATGGCTCAATTTCAAGATTAAAATCACCAGAATGGAACTTCTCAAACTTCACTGTCCTGTGAGTTCATTAGCCATATCCATCCAAAATATGTCATTGATATTTTGAGCTGTCTGTATTGCATTGGTTCCACAACAGAACTCATATTTGAAAATAACAATTTTTTTACATATCCATGGCTTCACAAAAAATTGCTCTAAAACAAACTGATAGATAATCACAAGCCAAAATGTGCATTTGAAAGATTATGTGCCTTCATAATAAAACTAAAACAAGAAGTGACAAAGTGAAATATCAGAGATATAAATTGTCAAACTTAGTACTTAAGAAAATTGGAGGCTGGGTGTGGTGGCTCACACCTATAATCCTAGCACTCTAGGAGACTAAGGTGGGTGGATTGCTTGAGCTTAGGAGTTCCAGACTAACCTGAGCAAGAGCAAGACTCTGTCTCTACCAAAAGTAAAAAACTTAGCCAGGCATTGTGGAGGGCACCTATAGTCCCAAGCAACTCAGGAAGCTGAGGCAAGAGGGTAGCTGGAACACAGGAGGTTACTGTGAGCTTTGATGATGCCATGGCACTCTACCCAGAGCAGAGAGTGAGATTCAGTCTCAAAAAACCCCCCAAAACAGAAAGAAATAAAATTGGACATTTTATACTTAATAACCTAATATTAGACTCAAATTTACTAAAAAAGCAGTAAATGGTTTAATTAGCTTAATTATACAATCAAAAAATTAAGCTGGATAGATCTTAGAAATCTAGTCTCTTTCTAACAGATAGGCTGAAAGGTTTATGTGTAAATTTATGCAGCAAATTCAGTAATTCATCTTTCCTGATTTCAAGTCTGGCTTTATCCACTGAACTGGGTATCGTATATGGTTTTTGCTAGAAACAGGGACTCCAACATTCCTGAAAGTATAGTACTCTGTCATTGTTTATCTGATTGCTGCAGTGCTTCTAAAAATCCTAAACAAAGAATATTTACTTTTCTTTTTAATTAAAGTTGGACAGACTATAAAGATGATTAAATATAATTTGGGCTATTAAAAACCAAGGGATTTAAGAAGAGAGGGAGGGAAAGGGAGGGGAGAGGACGGGTGGAGGAGGAGTAATTGGTGGGACCACACTTACGGTGCATCTTACAAGGGTACATGTGAAATTCACTAGGTGTAGAATATAAATTAACACCATAACTAAGAAAATGCCATGAAGGCTATGTTGACCAGTTTGATGAAAGCATTTCAAATTGTATATAAAACAAGCACACTGTACCCCATGATTGCATTAATGTACACAGCTACGATTTAATAAAATAAATAAATAAACAAGGGGTTGAAAAACATGATCTCACCAAAAAGCAAGTATTCAAAAAAAATCTTAAGACATACATGAACATCTCTAACAAGGTTGAAGGTTTCCAGCTTACAGTGCCCCCTGGCGTTATTTTGAAAGACATGCAGAATGCTATTCCTGTCTGTAATCTTTAGCTCCATCTATTGAAACAGTTTCTGGCAAGGGTGAGCCAACTGTATATAATAAAACAGCCCATTTTCAGTGGCCATGGGGTAAATAGCAAATTTCTCCAAATGATATTAGATTCTGTGTACAAAACATACAAAAAATCAATACTGTATTTGGTAATAACTGTGCATGCTATTAAAAATTTTACTAAAGAGGCTTGGCACTGTAGTACAGTGGTTACGGCGCCAGCCACATACACTGAGGCTGGCAGGTTTGAACCCGGCCTGGCACAGCTAAAACAATGACAACTGCCACAAAAAAAATTAGCTGGGCATTGTAGAGAGCACCTATAGTCCTAGCTACTTGGGAGGCTGAGGCCAGAGAATCACTTAAGCCCAAGAGTTGGAGGTTGCTATAACTGTTACTCTATGGCACTCTACCAAGGGAGACATATGAGACTCAAAAAAAAAATTTTTTTTACAAGAGAAACAGTTTATGAATTGATGAAATTCAATTTTATCAAATCTCAAGTATTAAAATGATTAATTTGAAAACATAAAAGCAATTAAAAGAATTCAAATTTGTCTATAACTAATGTATTATGATAGATGGTGTACAAAGATATATGAAAATATTTTTCAATGTCTTAAAATTCATAACTATGTAGAATTATGTGTTCCCTCATGAATGGCAAATTTAAGAAATCATTACATTTGGTTTGGGTAACTGTGTTTATATTAGACAGATCTAAGTCATTCATACTGTATGCCAGAACATTTAACTCTGGATAAGCTATTATACTGAGAATAAGATTTTCACCTCACATCCTTCCTGGAATGTAGAAGGATAAAAAAGGAGATAAGAAGGGAAAGAAAAAATAGGAAGAAGGGGTAAGGAGAAAAATGGAGCAAAAAAGGAGGAGGAGAGAAAACATTACATGTTAGATTAATTATTGTTTCCTGAGAGTTTGCTATTTAAATCTTGATTACCACCAAAAATGGCCTGGGCCTGGTACAATGCCTGACACATGCTGGGCTCAACAGGTGAACTGGCCTTCAGATAATGGCAATTTTATAAAGTTAAAATGGCTGGGTGTAGTGGCTCAGGGCTGTAATGCTAGCACTTTGGGAGACTGAGGTAGGAGGATCACTACAGGTCAGGAGTTCAAGACCAGCCTGAAAACATAGCAAGACTTCCGTCTCTACAAATTAAAAAAAAAAAAAAAATTAGCTGAGCATGGCAGTGAGCACCTGTAATCATAGCTAATTGGGAGGCTGAGGCAGGAGGATTGCTTGAGCCCAGGACGTTGAGGCTACAGTGTGCTGATGCCACTGCACTCTAGCCCACACAACAGAGTGGGACTCTGTCTCAAAAAAAGGGGGAGGTTTAAACCGTAAAGCTGACTGATTAGAACTATGTTGAATATATAATCTGTATTTCTTGCCCAATGCTTACAGCATCAGGTGGATGGGTGTAGCACTTCTAAACAGGCTTTGCCATCAACTAGCCTAGTAGTGAAATCATGTATGTGGAAACTAATGTATAACTGCCAAGTATTTCCACCATGAACATAGTAGCACGAGGTCTTTGGATAATCCTAGCAGTGTGCATATTAAAACTTGTGGCTCAAGTCGAGCCAGATAAGTCAGGGAAGGGTGTTCACGGCCTGAGCTGCTAGGCTCTGGACTTACAGGCAGCAAGCTTCCAGGGTGGGATCTGGCATCAGTGTACCATTCAGCCCTCCTGGTGTGGCCACGAGTCAGAATGTACTGCTGTGATCCACGACCTTCTCCAAAAGATGCATCATGAGTTATCTCCACACTTGCACAATGAAGGATGCAATATCTTTCTTAACTTGCTTAAGGAGTGTCACAAAAATGTAAGAGTTCAGAAAAATCGCTGTAAAGCCAAAACGAAACTTAGGTATGTAGGTGTAACACCCTGATGTAAAATGTTATTTCCATTAATGGAAGGGAATAATGATGTTTTAGTTATGGGTCTGAGCTTAGGAAAGGTTAGCATTGATGTGGGTGATATTTCATCTTCTTTTATGATTAATAAAAATCAAGCATGGCAATGTTAGGGAACTTCTGAAATGATATGAAATAGCTGGAATACATGTTCTTTTTGTTTGTTTGGTTTTGGCTGGGGCCAGGTTTGGACACCTCTGGTATACGGGCCCGGAGCCCTACTCCTAGAGCCACAGGTGCCACCCCTGCAATACAGGTTCTTAAATAAACTGTGTTCCCTCTTCTAATTATAGGGTGCTAGAATAATTATATTCAGGTCCGACTCTTCTAATCATAATGGAATTATTCTGAGGTTATCTGCTTTTTGATGGCTACCATTCTGTGTTGAATGGTAACATAAATAGTTAATGTAATTAAATGTTCACTATATTTGATTTATGATTGGCCTAATCTGATGTATTTACTTAATTGTTAATGGAATGGAAGTAAAATTCCATGGTTGAAACACAAACAGAAAACGAAACTATATGTGAAATGCATAAATCAAGCTAATATTTTATTTTATTTTTTTGAGACAGTGTCACTTTGTCACCCTTGGTAGAGAGCTGTGGTGTCACTGCTCACAGCAACTTCAAACTCTTGGGCTTAAGCAATTCTCTTATCTCAGCCTCCCACGTAGCTGGGACTACAGGTGCCCACTACAATGCCCGGCTATTTTTTTTTTTCTGTAGTTGTTATTGTTTAGCTGGCCCAAGCTGGGTTTGAACCCACCAGCCTTGGTGGCTGGCACCGTAACCACTGTGCTATGGGCACAAAGCCTCAAGCTGATATTTTAAAATAAACAAACTTGTGGCCCAGCAATAATGGAAAACATGTAAGTAGGTCTAATGGCTATTAAATTAGAATTATAAAAATGCTATGATTCCTGAAAGTCCTTTAAAAGAACATAGGATTCTGGTTTTTTTTTTTTTTTAGAGACATAGTCTCACTTCATCTCTCTCAGGTAGAATGCTGTAGCTCACAGCAACCTCCAACTCCTGGGCTTAGGTGATTCTCTTGCCTCAGCTCCTGAGTAGTTGGGACTACAGGTACCTGCCACAACACCCAACCATTTTTGTTACAGTTTGGCCAGAGCTGGGTTCGAACCTGCCATCTCAGTATATGGGGCTGGCGCCCTACCCACTGAGCCATAAGCAGCACCCTGAACATAGGATTCTTATTAAAATAAAAGAGCCTACAATACAACAAAAGGTAGAGAATTTAAGATGGTGAGTTAGAGAGGCCAAAGGAGCAAAAAAAGGGAGATGAAATGTGACCAAGGTGCCTTCAGTCGATGGGCTCTAAATTGTGTTTCATCAGTTTGTCAGAGATAAAAATCACAAGAATGTTTTCACTATCCAAGATCTTATGGAAGAACCCTATGAACGTACAAGGGAAATTACTCATGGAGTGAGGAAAGGAAAGAAAAGGTTTCTCACGACAGTTGTATAATTATAAACTATAGATGCAAACTTGAAAAAATTCTAAATATCAATAACAAACCAGTTAAATAAATGGTGTTACATCCGTATGGATAGACTCATAGTCTATGTAATGGAATACTACAAAGGCATTAAAAGAAATACAATGAAATCTATGTCTGCTGACATCATACATATTTATATGCCATTATTATAAAAACATCTAGAAGAGTATCATACATCAGTGATTACCTGTCTCGGAAATAGTTTGGGACAGGTAAGAAAATAATTAAATTCATTCATATAATTTTCTATTTATTTATTAGAGACAGTCTCACTTTGTCACCCTCAGTAGAGTGCCGTGGCACTCACAGCAACCTCCAGCTCTTGGGCTTAGGTGATTCTCTTGCCTCAGCCTCCCCAGTAGCTGGGACCACAGGTGCTTGCCACAATACCTGGCTATTTTTTTTTTTTGCAGATTGGGTGGGGCTGGGTTTGAACCTGCCACCCTAGGTATATGGGGCCAGAGCCCTACTCAAAGAGCCACAGGGACTTTTTATGGTTTTGTAGAGACACAGTCTCACTCTATGGTCCTCAGTAGAGTGCTGTGGCATCACAGCTCACAGTAACCTCCAACTCCTGGGCTTAGGTGATTCTCTTGGGACTATAGGCGCCCACCACAACACCTGGCTATTTTTTTGTTGTGGTTTGTCCGGGGCAGGGTTTGAACCCACCACCCTGTGTATATGGGGCCTGTGTCCTACCCACTGAGCCACAGGTGGTACCCCTGGGTCTTTTTATTTTTTAACACGATTTTTTTTATGATAAATATTATTTCAAGAGTAACATCGAGATTGTCATCTAGTAAAGATCAT
>NW_003852466.1:7526463-7620515 GCF_000181295.1 Otolemur garnettii
TCCCAGCTACTTGGGAGACTGAGGCAAGAGAATCACTTAGCACAAGAGTTTGAGGTTTCTGTGAACTGTGACACCATAGCACTCTACCAAAGGTCACATAGTGAGACTCCGTCACAAAAAAAAAAAAAGAAAGAAAGAAAGAAAGAAAGAAACTGTTCCATCATTGCTATGTGCAATTAACTGAAAGGTACGTCCAGGGATAAGGATGTCTCGGGCACTTGACCACCTGAGTTCCAGGTATGTGCCACCACACTGGGCTTTTCCTCGTCTTTTCTTTTTGTAAAAAGTTAATGGAGAAAAAGACAAGTACTCAGATAACCTCACAAAGGTAGACTGAAAGGACTACAGGAAAGGTTTGTAGTTCTATGAAGGTTCGGAGGACAAAATAATTGTACCCAGTTGGGTAGAACAGAAAAACATTGGTAGCCTCTCAGCAGGAAGGAGAGAGGACAACCCCTCAGGCCAAGTACCAGTCTGAGTGAAAGCACAAAACTGGAAAAGGGAAGAGTGTTTCTAGAACTAATAATGACAGTATTTGAGGGCTTAGTACATGCCAGGCACTGTTTTCAGCTCTTTACAGGTGTTATTTCACAGTAGGCTTTCAAGGAGGTGTTACAATTTTCATCTTAGAGACAAGAAAGAGGCGCAGAAAATGTGAGGCATTTTGCTCAAGATCACCCTGCAGGTTAAGAGCCATTGGCAGGATCCATAAACAGTTGAGCTTTTCGTCCTCACAATCCTGCCTCATGTAGGTTGGGAGCACAATCTGAAGGGTCTGAATGGCCTTAGGATGCTTTCAGAGCGTGCAGCAAGGCATTACTTGGTGCAATTGAGAAGTCATGGGAAAAATTAAGCTTTCCTCATCTACCACATAGCTTTCTAAAACCCAGCTAATAATCCATGCCACTCTCCCTCCCATAGAAGGGGAGATGCCTCTCCCAGCGAGAAGTGCTGTGCTTTCCCACCAGCTGTGATCCTATTTAAATATGAAAATTTTCCAATTTTTTTTTTCTTTTTAGCAATGATGAATTTTTCTGTATTGCCCAGGCTAGTCTTGAACATTTGGGGCTCAGACTATCCTCCTTCCTCAGCCTCCCGAGTTACAGGTATGTGCCACCACACTGGGCTTTTCATTCTCTTTTCTTTTTGTGAAAAGTTAATCCATATGGTTCAAATCTCGAATGATGCAAGAGTATGCCCTGAGAAGTTTCTTCTCCACACACCTGCCCAAGACAATCATGTTACTTCTTGAACATAACTAGGGCTTTCCAGCTCTCAGTATTCTTCTTCCAGCACTATCTTAGAGACAATTACGTAGAATTATGTATAAAGATGCCAGGCATGGTGGCTCATGCCTACAGGACTCTGGGAGCCTGAGACAGGTGGATTGTTGGAGGTTAGGAGTTTGAGACCAGCCTAAGCAAGAGTGAAACCCTGTCTCTAAAAAGTAGCTGGGCACTGTAGTCCCAGCTACTCAGGAAGCTAAGTCAAGAGGATCACTTTAGCCCAGGAGTTTGAAGTTGTTGTGAGCTGTGATGCCACAGCACTCTACCAAGGGCAACATAGTCAGACTCTGTCAAAAAAAAAAAATATTATGTATGAAGAGATTCCTTATTGTTTTGTTCCAGCTGCACTGGATATATGGACCATAAGTTATTTAACCTGTCTTCTATTAATGGACAATCCATTCTTTACCATTACAAATAATATTGCAATAACTATTCTTGTTCCTATGTCATGTTCCATACAGGCAGATCTATAGAATAACTTAGAATTGACAACTTAGTTATAATATTAATTGTAACCACTTGTCAAATTGCCTTCCCTTGTGGTTATACTAATTTACACTCCCACAAATCAGTAAGTGCCCATTTTCTCATACCCTTTTTAATACTGCATACTATCAAACACGTCAAATTTTTACTCAAAAGTTTTTGAGACCCACATTAATACCTGTAGCTCTAGTTCATGCATTTTTAATGACCGGGTACTATTAAATGTACTTATCTGCATGTCTACTGATGAATAAATAAGTAGGTTCATCTTTGACACTGTGTGGGAGTGTTCTCCTGCCTGGACATTCACTTAAAATGTAATTCAGTTTAAAAAACTCTTTGTCAAGCCCAAGTATGCAGAGATGAACAAAGCATGTTCTCTGTTCTAGAGGTATGCAGTCTTTGGGATAAACAGAAAGGGTTGGTGGGCCACGAGGAGAAAGAGTTACACTGCACACATACAAAAATAACTAGTTGTGAGCAAAATGGAATGGACAAAACACCTTGTCAGAGCGTGTGATCCATGATGTTTCTTGAGGGAATGAATGAACTAATAAATCGATGAGTTAGAAACTAATTGATTGTAAGCCATGCTAAATATTTAGGTATGGACTCTAAGGGACTGTAATTGGCATTCCTCACTACTAATCACACACATTAAGGGAAAACAAAGTTCTTGAACACCTGAGAAATCCAACTCCAGTCTTGGGCCATCAGATCATGACCTTAGATAAGTGGGTTAGACTGACAATAGTCTCTAGCTGCTTTTAAACTCTGGTTACTTTTTTGGTTTTCATATAATTTGAATAAATAGCCTCAATCTTTCAGTTAGTCAAAGAAACTCCATGTAAAGGCTAATTTTTTCTGCTTATAAATGTAAACAGTACCCATTAGTCACCTTTTGAATTGCACAGAAACTCCCAGCTAGAGTTTCTACCTCCTCAACTACCACACCCTATCTATATTTACACTGAGTTAAGAATAAATCTGGCTAAGGTTGTTTTGTCATTAAAATAACTTACCAGTTATTTAAAGCTCAAGTTCAAGTTCATATACTGTATTCTGATTCTCTAATCAGTTGTCATAGCCTAATAAGGAGACAGCTCCCATGAAAGACTGCATAATATCAACTATCCACAAGTAGCAAGTTTTGGCATGGACCATTACTTAATATTTGAGTAACGATGGATTTTGTGGCTGAAGTAAAGGAGCATTTAATGTGGTTAACTTTACAGATGCCATGCTTAGAAATTCCCGGGCAAAATGGCACACATACTCTGGTATTTATCTTTGTAACATAGGAGTGAAATTCACTCCAAAACTTTTATAATTATAGAGACGAGAAAACAATTTTATATTTTCAGAGATGTTTTATTTTTCTCCTACCTTGTGTCTTAGACTAGGACTTCATTTTAATGATTCAATCTCCTCTTATTATGTACCCATCTTTCAAATTGAAAGTCTGCACCAAGACTTCATGGATAGAGCCATTTCTGGACAATTTTTCTTGGCACCAACTTCATGTTGACTAAATAAGCTATAAATTTAATACATTATGCATTCAACAAGGGTTAATTACATGCTACAGAATGAATAGCACAGAGACTAGGCATCTGCTAGATCAGTGGTTCTCAACCTTCCTAATGCTGTGGTCCTTTAATACAGTTCCTGTGAGTCACGACCCACAGGTTGAGAACTGCTGCGCTAGATGGATGCATGCATTTATATCTAAAAAGATTACTCTTAAAATATATTCATGTACTGATAGTCTCATAATTTAGACAGAAGGCTTGCCATGAATTATACCGATCTGAAAAAGGAATTCTTATTAAGAACTATCAGGAGTGCACAACTTTGAAAATTCACTTGTCATAGTATATAAAGGATATGCCATTATATTGTTTAATTTCTGAAGGAGCAAAAATTAGCTCAGGCCTGAGACAAAGTAAAAAAATCTGCCAATAAAAGTTATTCATGATATCAAGAATTTTAAATAGAATTTAAAGAGGAAAACCCAATTGAGCTTGATAGTTTTCTTGTGTGAAGTGGCAGTTTGTTGTGATAGATTACAGAAGGGATGTAAAACAACTAGTCTAATACATCATGGATACTCATTCAGTTATCTCTGCTCCCTACTGTGCCACCTCCCCAGTCCTCTGGAGCAATCCAATGAATAATTTCAGGGCTCTTTGACTCTGCAGGTCAGAGCAAGTCACAGCTAAAACTATGGGACACTTGAAGAATTAAGAAGAGTTATTAATGTTTATAAATGCATAAATATGGTTAGTCAGAATTCACATTTGATATCACAACAAAGTTAATATAATCAGTGATAAGTTAGGGTATAAGTTATAATAACTAAAAAAGCGGTATTGAAATGTTTCTTGGTTCGGAGCCCATAGCGCAGTGGGGTTATGGCACCAGCCACATACACGGAGGGTGGTGGGTTTGAATGCGGCCAGGCCAGATAAACAACAATGACAACTGCAACAAAAAATACCTGGGTTTTGTGGCAGGCACCTGTATTCCCAGCCACTTGGGAGGCTGAGGCAGGAGACTCGCTTGAGCCCAGGAGTTAGAGGTTGCTGAGAGCTGTGATGCCACAGCACTCTACCCAGGGGGACAGCTTGAGGTTCTGTCTCAAAAAAAAAAAAAGAGATGAAAATGTGGACCATAGGAAATGAAGATATTAAAAACTATTTTATTGGTCTTCATTTGTATAGTTATGCCATTAAAAATTTATCAAATAAAAATTTAAATATTATGGTACAAAATGGGAACAAGTAATAAGTGAATATGACTTAATTACCTAAATGTGCTTTACTGAAAAAAAGAGAGGAAGGGACATGAGGAAATACTTGGAAAGAACCCCACAAGGTTCAGAGTGATCTGCACATAGGATGTTAGAATTAAAGTCATTCAATTTTTGTCTTGCCAACTTTAATAACCACGGTGCTATTATATTTTGGATCTGCTGTTTAGAGCTACAATTTGTATAGTATCAGAGGAGTCGGAGACATAACTTGTGCATAAAACAAGCTGCAGTAATGGAGAATTAAGCATGAACTCTGAACATGAACACATGTGTAAAGCTTAGTTTTTGGTTTTTTTTGAGACAGAGTCTTACTTGGTCATCCTTGGTAGAGTGCCATGGCACAGCAACCTTAAACTCTTGTGTTCAAGTGATCCTCTTTCCTCAGCCTCCCAAGTATGCTGGGACTACTGGTGCCTGCCACAATGTCTGGCTAATTTTCTTTATAGAGATGGGGTCTCACTCTGGCTCAGTCCAGTCTCAGACCTATGAGCTCAGGCAATCCACCCACCTTGGCCTCCCAAGTGCTGGGATTACAGGTGTGATCCAACACACCCCGCCTAAAGCTTAGTGGTTTTTTTTTTTGTTTGTTTGGTTTTTGTTTTTGGCCGGGGCTGGATTTGAACCTGCTACCTCCAGCATATGGGGCCGGTGCCTTACTCCTTTGAGCCACAGGCACTGCCCCTAAAGCTTAGTTTTTTAACTTAGTGTGTTGGGGGCTGAATTTTTCGAACTAACTTTCCTGTCAAGTATATTTGTTAAAATATAAATAAAAACATGCTAATTTAAGGCACACTTAAAATTAAATTCTATTAAGATTCAATAAAAAACCACAGCATTTATTTAGTAAGAACTTAAATCAGTGATTCTTAAGGCAATTTTCCCTCTCGAGGCCTTTGGCAATGTGTGGGGACACTTTGGGTTAACATTTGGGGGCAAGGGAATGCTACTGCTGGCCCATGTAGCAACTCCGTTTTTAACTTTTTGAGAAACTACCAAACCGTTTTACAAAGTGATTACACCATTTTATAATCCCACTAGTGAATTAGGGCCCTAAGTTCACGATTTTTGTCAACACTTGCTGTTGTATCTGTTATCTGTTATCTGTCTAGTAGATATACCATGGTATTTCATTATGATTTTGACTTGCACTTCCTTAATTATTAATAAGGTTGCACTTCCCTAATTACTAGTAAGTACATTTTCCAATGTACTTATTGGCTTTACGTAGTTCTTTGTGGGTATGTCTATTCAAATTGCTAGCCCATTTAAAAAATTGGGTTGTCTTTTTATTGTTAAGTTGTAAGACTTCTTTATATGTACTGGATACTTAGTCCTAACTTGTTAGATTTGCAAATATTTAATATTCTCTTACATTCTATGCTTAATCTTCATTTTTGTCTTGTTTTGTGACAGTCTTGCTCTGTTGCCCGGGCTAGAGTGCAATGGCTTGGACTAGCTCACACCAACCACAAACTCCTGGGTTTAAGCAATCCTCTTCCCTCAGTCTCTCCCAAGTAGCTGGGTCTACAGGTGCACTACACCACATCTGGCTAACTTTTCTATTTTTAATAGAGGGGGGACTTGCTCTCACTTAGGCTGGTTTTAAACTCCTGACCTCAAGCTATCCCCCTATCTCAGCCTCCCAAAGTGCTAGGATTACAGGATGATCCACTATCTTTTTAGGTTTTTAATTTTGATGAGTCCAATTGTGTTTGTTGACTGTGTTCTCAGTGACTATCTGAGACACTATTGTGCAATCCAAAGTCACAAATACATATACTCCTAATTTTTTTTACACATTGTATAGTTTCAGCTGCTAAGTCTTTGATCCAGTTTAGGTTAACTTCTCTATGTGGTATGAGGTTAGGAAGTACGCATAAGAGCATCACTTCATTCTTCTGCATGTGGATATCTAGTTTTCCCAATACCATTTGTTGAGAAGGCTATCCTTCTTCCATTGAAATATCTTGGTGCCCTTTGTCCATTGAAACATCTAGGCTGAGGCCAGAGGATTGCTTGAGCACCTCTAGCCTCAGCCTCCAGAGTAGCTGGGACTCTAGGGGCCAGTCACAACACCTGGCTAATTTTTCTATTTTTAGAAAAATGGGGTCTTGCTCTCTTGCTCAGGCTGGTCTTGAACTCCTGAGCTCTGGCAGCCACCTACCTTGGCCTCCCAGAGTGTAAGGATTACAAGCGTGAGCCACTGTGCCCATTGGTGCCCTTGCTGAAAATTAACTGACTTTAAATTAACAGTTCCCATTTCTGGACTCTTAATTCTATCCCATCTAATTGTATGCCACTACTGCACTATCATGATTACTGTGGATTTATAGTAAATCTGAAAATGGAGAATGTGACTATTTCACAGCTGTTCTAAGACTGTTTTGGTTATTCTGGGTCCTTTCTTATTCCCATAAGAATTTTAAGATGAGTATGTTGTTGGTAAAAAAGGTACCTTGGATTTTGGTAGGGACTTTCTTGAATCTGTAGATTAGGAAGGTATGGCTACCTTAACAGTAAATCTTCTAATCCATAAAAATGAAATCTTTAATTTCTTTCAATAATTTTGCATAGTTCTCAGTATACATAATGCAAAAAGTTTTGTGTACATTATACAAATATGTAAGATTTTGTGCTAATTTAAATGAATTTTCTCAATTTGCATTTTAATTGTTCCTTGCTACTGTATAGAAATACAATGTTTTTAAGTAAAATTTTCTAAAGTTACATGAAATAGGAAAAGGGTAATTTTTTAAATCACTTAATGTGGATGTTAATATTTTTACTTCTTTTAAATTTGTACTATTGTGGTAAAAGCATGCATACTGTAAGTTCATATGGCTGAACCTTTCAAAAAACTGGTGATTTCAGCTTATTTCCTGGTGATGTTCAGTATTTTCAAAAAGATAATTCTTCTTAAAACAGGAATATAAAATTGTTCTTGGGAGCCTTAAATACAGAAAGGAAAAAAAACATTTCATAGGAACATCTCTCTTTGATCTGCTTACAGAACGTGGGGTATAAAGGACTGAAAGGGTGGAGGCAAAAGTCTGTAATATAGGAAGGTAAATGGTAAGAAAGATGTGAAATTAAGAAAGATTTTAAGATAATTCTTTTTATAATATATTTCAAATATCACTAGCTGGCTGTACTAAAATACCTACATAACATTTTATAAATTTAAAAACTGCTGGAGTTGCAGTTTTCAAGAAAAGTATTGAGCGGTCACTGTAAAATTTGTTTGAGACCAGACAAATGTCAGTGACAGTGTGCTGTACATGCAATTTTTTATGCTACTCTACAGAGCTATGTGAAGCAGCTGAAGTTAGTACTGCGAACATCACTTTCAAACAAGGAACTTGAATTTATAGATATTAAGTAACTGTCTAAATCCAAATAAGATCCCAGATTTTTCAACTCCCAAAATGCAATCAAATTTATTAACTATTTGTGTATAAAATACATAAACATATTTTTAAAATTTAAGACATTTGGGAATGACAAATGAGTTCAAATTACAGACACAGAAAGCTTTGGGAGTAAGGTTAGGATTTATCTGAGGCAGTGACAACTAATAGAAGGAAGAATTAGTAGGATTGAGAGGATCTTTAGAAATAAGTCCTTTGTTTCTCAAAGCCACAATTTGCATTAGAATTCTCCCTAGAGCTCCTTAAAAAATGAAGAGCCCAGAGCTCTTGGTGTATTTGACACTCAGAGTAGATAATTTTTTAACATTCCCATTCTGCTATAAATTAGTTTTAGTAACAACGACACAGTAATGGTCAAAAAAGGAAAAGAGACAGTAAAAAAATTTTCATTGAAACTTAATATAATCAGCCAGTGAAAAATGAAAAGCTAATAAATAAGAAATATTAGAAAACCAAAAAGGAGGCTCAGCCCCTGTAGCCTAGTGGTTACAGCACCAGCCACATGCACAGACGGTGGCGGGTTCGAACCCCAACAGGGCCTGCTAAAACAATGACAGCTGCAACAAGAAAATAGATGGCCATTGTGGTGAGCACCTGTAGCCCCAGCTACTTGGGAGGCTAAGGCAAGAGAATTGCTTAAGCCCAAGAGTTAAAAAAAAAAAAAAAAAGAAAACCAAAAAGGAAAAAAGCTCAACTATCAACTTTTTATATGTGCCTAAGAGTTTTGACTTTTCTTTTCTGAGACAGAGCATCAAGCTGTCGCCCGGGGTGGAGTGATGTGGCATCAAAGCTCACAGCAACCTCCAACTCCTGGGCTTAGGTGATTCTCTTGCTTCAGCCTCCCAAGGAAGCTGGGACTATAGGCACCTGCCACAATGCCCAGTTATTTTTTGGTTGTAGTTGTTGTTTAATCATCCAGCAGGCCAGGCTGGATTTGAACCCGCCAGCTTTCCTGTATGTGGCTGGCGCCTTAGCCACTTGAGGTATAGGTGCTAAGCTTGAGTTTTAACTTATTATCCTTTGTTAACAAGTCATTTTAGGTAAGTTCTAACATTAAGTGAATTTTAATAAAATAAATATCTGCAAAAGATGTAATTAATTATCCATTAATCATACTGATGTACCTTTTTTTAATGTTAAATGAATAGTAACAGGATAATTTTCATTTTTAAAGGTACTTAAATCCTGTAAAATATTTTACATGTGAACTAAATTTTGCACTTACCAAGTGGTTCCACAGAATGACAGAATGAGATGGTAAAATGGGAGGGAGTCGAAAGCCCACGACTCCCTTAAATAGAAGGGACAGAATAGTGACTGGTAGGGAAAAGTGTAGATGCAAATAGCCTGGCAGATTTCATGGCAGAAGAGCAAGGAAGATCTTTTCTTTTGGCTTCTATTTCCTCAGTGATGTAGGAGGTGAGATTATTTACCATGGAGAGAGGAATTGGGAAGGGGTGGGGATTAGGGATTTAAGAATAGAGCAGTTTGATGGCAGTAGGGAAAAAAAGTGGGATTACCAAGGAAACAATCAAGAATGCTGAGGTAAGACGGGAACCCAGATTTCTAGACATTTAGCTCAGTGTTCCTTTGAATAAAGATGATTATTGGGAAAGTATTTGGCATGCACAGACAGTAGATAGTTTGTCTAAAACAAAGGGATCATTTGATGAAGAAGAAAAACAAGTAACAGTATTAAAAACAAATGGATTTAAGCAAACTGGAAAAAATCTTTCTTTATATCATAAACAAAAGAATCATTTTAAGTTAGAAAAGATTAAGGATACATTTTTCAAAGATAATGTAGTTTGTAAAATGCAGAAAAAATACACACAGAAAGGAAAAAACACTTAAATTTTATTTTTGTACTTAAAAGTTTTGTTAGATGTCATTATTAGACATTTTTATCATAATTGCCTTTGTACATACATAAAAAGGAAAATTTGAGCAAAACATGCTGGCAATTTCTTTTTTTGAGACAGAGTCTTACTATGGCACCCTTGGTAGAGTGCCGTGTTGTCACAGCTCACAGCAACCTCAGACTCTTGGGCTTAAGCGATTATCTTGCCTCAGCCTCCCAGGTAGCTGGGACTATAGGCACTCACCACAACACCCGGCTTCTTTTTTTTTATGGCCAGGGCTAGGTTTGAACCCACCACCCCTGGTATATGGGGCCAGCGCCCTACTTCTTGAGCCACAGGGGGCACCCTCCCCCCTTTTTTTGGTTATTGTTGTCATCATTGTTTAGCAGGCCCTGGCTGGGTTCAAATTCACCAGCCCCAGTACATGTGCCCGGAGCCCTAACCACTGAGCTATGGGCACTGACCCTGGTAAAAGTTATTTCTAAAACTTCATCATTTTAAAAATAATATAACTCTTCTGAATTACTTTTGACTCAGAAGTTGTCTCGGTTTTTCCATACGATTTCTCCTTTGAACCAAGGAAGCACTGGCCATAATCATTGCTTGAAGAATCTGCAGAAGAACTAAAGCTATGGTACTAGTAGGGCCCTGAAACTGTCTTTGGGAATGCTGTGCAACATGTTTGGGGTACAAAAGAATGCTTCATGATTATCTTTAGGACTTGCCCCCTCCCCACCAAAGGTGGTTATTAAATGCTTTGCACACACAGTAAATGAATGGCAATTGGTCAACAAGACTGTAGGACCCCCATCTACTGTTAAATGTACACTAATTTCAGAAATGTCAAAATATGAAAAATAATACCATATGGTAACTCTTTAATTCAGGATATTTTCCTTTTTGGCTTTAAATATTTTTCTAAAAGGTACTTGTAATGGCTATATAGTATTTCATTATAAAGCTATGTACCATACCATGCTTTATATATAGCCTTATGATTCTGGAAAAGGGGCTGATTCTTTACCTTTGGGAACACATTACAATGTATCCAGAGACATTTTTGGTTGTAATAATTGGGGTGCCACTGGTATCTACAGGGTAGAAGAAGGGTTACTGTTAAACATCCTAAAATGCATAGGACAGCCCCTTATAAAAAGAATCAACTGGGCACAAATGCCAGCAGTCTCAAGACTGAGAAATTCTGTCTATGCCTAGGCATTTTAAGTTTTCACTTTTTTTTCTTCCCCAACAGGAGGGACACCAAATAAAAGGGCAGCACAAAGGGGTAGTGTTTAAAGATACAGGCTATAGAACTGGATTACCAGGGTTCAAATCTTGGCCCTAAGTTATTAGATGAACACCAATTACTGTAAGGAAGTACACTGAATTAGCAACAACCTCTCCATGCCTCATTTTCCATCTGTAAAACTGGAGAAAATTCATAGAAATAGGGCTGTTAAAACAACTAAACAGGTTGATAAATGTAAAACCTACACCTAGTATCTAAGTAATTCCTGAGCTTCAGTTATTTTTAAAAATAAACACAAGTCACCAACTTGTAGAAAAATCAGGAACAAAGAATGTCAATGTCTGGGGCCTAAGTCATTGAATCTAATGTCTTTCAAACCATTAGATGGTGGTACAACCAATTCAATGGTTGAAGGTTAGCATGGGGGAAAAATAGAAAATGTGAGAGAGTATCACAAGCAGCAAATATTTTTTTCTTGTATGTATATAACCCAAGCACAACGTTAACTTCTATTTCTTAACCCAAGAAGTTAGAAAGCCCCAACCTATAGTCCAACCACCACTTGATACTTGAATCAATACTATATCTGTGTCTTTATGACTAATTTCTGCTTTAAGACATGCCAGAAATACTGTCGCTCTACTTTTGGACATCTTGCTAAGTAGCTCTTCAAAATAATGAAAGACAAGAACATAATAAAATGTGATGCTAAAGAGATGTCATCTATATTGTAATGTGAAAAATGACTACAAATGTTTTGTCTCAATCTATTGGTTTAAATATTTGGGGAAACTAAGCATGTCTGAAGTATTTTCTTGAATGCATTGTTGCAGCCTTAGTGTTGCTCATGAGCTCATCAAGCTCATCAGTAGCTTTGAAGAGAGTCATTCATAAGCTAAGTGTCATCATTATAATTAATAACACATGTGAGTACCAACAAATGGGGTATGGCAGCTTTAAGGTCTGTAAATACCACTGAAAACATTAACTTAATAATCACAGTGCAGCAGCCTCTAAATAGTGCATGACCTTATTAAATACACCAAATTACTTATCATCTTCAAAACAGAGTCCAAAACAGAAGATTTTTTTAACCCCTTTAAAAATGGACAAAAGTGAGTCATACGTTGAATAAAACCATATTTCATGAATCAAGGTTTCTAGGTGCTTGTAGTTCACCTAAAAGAAAATTATGGTAATGACACTAGTTGTTTGAGAAATACCTAATCCATGTGCTGAATGAAATCCCAATGTGGCAGATTTGACAATATTAAGATGTATACCATGATCTTCCCAATACCCAGAATGTATTTTGGTAAAGGATTAATGCCATGTAATTATGAATGGCCAACTGTGCTAGCCTTTGATATTTGAGAGCAGGAATTTTCCAGTGGCTTTCTCTAGCTGACCCTCAATGTAAATATTTGCAGAACTTATATTCAGTAAATATTAATTTCTGACTGTCCCAAACCTTCCATAACGTTCTAGGAATTTAAAAATTCATAACGTATAGTTCCTAATCGTGTTTCATAGACTGAACAGGGAGATAGACATAGCTGTGTTATACAGCAGATTAAATAGAAGGGCGAGTAGTTACCAGACCGTCTAGAAGATGAAACTGATGTCCAAGCTGTATTTTAAAGGATAACTTTAAACTTCAGGATTATTTCAAAATGTAAACAAGTGAGAAGAGCAGTCCTGGATGAAGAAACTCATACGACAAGTATAAAGAGGAAGAGTGCTAGGAGATCTGAGACATAGGTTGGGATTTAATCATTAGGAGGTTTAAACTGCTGAGTTTTGTTTTTGTTTTTTTTTTGAGAGTCTCACTATGTCACCCTTGGTAAGAGAGCTGTGGCATCACAGCTCACAGCAACCTCAAACTCTTGGGCTTAAGCGATTTTCTTGCCTCAGCCTCCCAAGTAGCTGGGACTACAGGTGCCCACCACAACACCCAACTATTTTTTTTTTGTAGTTGTCATTGTTGTTTAGCTGGCCCAGGCTGGTTCAAACCCATCACCCTTGATGCATGTGGCTGGCACCATCACCATTGTGTTATAGGTGCCAAGCCAAACTGCTCAGTTTTTATTTATCTAGTATACAAAACACAACTAATGAAGGCTGTAAGGGAAAAGACATGATTAGACTAGTCTTGGAGTAAATAAGGAAGACTAGTAGGTTAGTCCAAGTATAAATTAAGGGTCTGAACAAGTTTGGGGGCACAAGAGTGTACACCAAGTACTAGGGAACAGTTCATCTTTTAAAGGAGAACCTATAGTCAGGTTACACATTGAAAGATACAATGTGAGAATCCAAGGAAATTATAGGCATGTCACTCTCCTGAGAAAGTGACACTAAAGTTGAGAACTGAAGGAAAAATAGGATTTGAAAGATAGGAACTGGGCGGCGCCTGTGCTCAGTGGGTAGGACACCAGCCACATATACCCAGCTGTGGGATTCGAATACTGTCCTGGTCAGCTAAACAACAATGGCAACTGCAACAACAAAAAAAGCTGGGCATGTGGGCACCTGTAGTCCCAGTTACTTGGGAGGCTGAGGAAAAAGAATAGCTTAAGCCCAAGAGTTTGAGGTTGCTGTGAGCTGTAATGCCACAGCACTCTACCAAGGGCGACATAGTGACACTCTGTCTAAAAAAATACACATCTATATGAACTGATTTGAAGTACTTAACAGTGTTTTGTTACAGACTATTTAAACCCTCCATATTCCTAAGGAATTCCTCCCCCGTTGTAAATCAAAGCACCTAAAATGGCGATTAAATTGTAATAAATGTGCTGGGGCTAGGATTAAGACTTTTCTAATCTCTCATAGCACCTTATCTTTACATCATTCACACAGTACTATAATTCCTTAAATGTAGAAGACTATAAAAGGACAGAGACTTCGGAGTGCCAAAAGAAAGTCAGCACAGTGAAGGAGAGATTTAAAGACTAGGTAGTTTTAAAATAGCAAATGCTTTACAAAGTTCAAATAAAAGTCTCAGCACTGTTTATTTAATGTGATGATTTGGAGGTCCCTGTTAATCTGCTTGCAGTTTTCAGTGAGAAAAGTGCAGTAGCCTACGGATTGGGGATTTATAAGAAAGTGATGTTCCAGGATTTTGTTTGTTCTTGTTTTTATTTATGAAGGAAGGAAGAGTGGAGGATGTTAAATAGGCTTGATATAAAGGAAATAACTTGTTATGACTTATTACTATGTATACATGTATTAGTAACTTTAATCTTCTCTGTATGGTTCCAATTTTAGTATATGTGCTGCTGAAGAGAGCACTATTAGCAATTTTAATAGTACTTCCTCTAGATACTTGCATATACATATAATAAAATTAATGTTAATGCATTTTCATTTAGCCCTGGGAAAGAATTAAAGATGCACACAAACTCTTAACATTTACATTAGAGTTGTAAACCTAATGAACCAGTTATCAACCAGTCATTTCTGGTGATTTATTGCAGCCTATGATTAAGACAGAAGGTCAGTATTAAATCAGTTTTCCAAAGAAAGAAATCTGAGAGAAACATTTCATTATTTAGTAGATTACTACTGGCATATTCCAAAGATTTTTACATTCCAAGTTGGATTTTATTTGTAATGATAAATGTCATGATAATTAGGAAGTACAAGCACTTATATTCTTTAGAGGCCTCATTGTGTTTTTCTTATACAATTTTTTAGCCAATTACTCCTCACCACTCTTTCAGTGTGCCCAGTAAAATCAATTCTTTTCTTCAGTCTAGCCAGTTCACACCTTTCTCTACAGCAGTGGTTCTCAACCTTCCTAATGCCGCGGCCCTTTAATCCAGTTCCTGTGGGTTGCGACCCACAGGCTGAGAACCGCTGCCCTACAGCATAGAACTCAGTGCTTAATTTTCACTTCTCTGATCTACTTTGCTGGAATGGCGTAATAAAATTCCAACTTAAAAACTGAACAAGAAAACGGCTTGCCCAAGATCATAAAGATTTCTCTGGGATATGCAGCAGTGCAAGATGAAAAAAACAAACAAACAAAAAAAACAAAGCCACTCTCAATCATAACTTTCAGATCTCAAGTCAAAGGGATGGAAACGTAAAATTGCTCTTGCTTACGAGTCAGTGTTTCCCAGTCTTCACATAACAAATGAACGACGTAAACGGTTTAATATAGGGTCCTCTTCTGCTACTTATTTTTGCAAACACAAAAGTTCTGACGACTTAAGAGGTAGCTAGCATTCTAAGCTTTTACTCGTGCATATTACAGAAATCTGAAAAGTAGTGTGTAGTTATAATACATGTAACATCTGTTTATCAGATTTTAATACTCAAGCCTGTGGCTTCAAGTCTTCAAGTTTTTGCTTGTGACTGACCATTTTCAGAAATGCAAGATTCCCCTGAAACTGTCTCATCCTGTAGAACGCTCACGTTAGTTAACCGCAAAACCACTAGTTAGGTCACTATAATAGTTCAATATTTATAAGGCTGAGAATGTCGTCGTCCAGTTTACTTTTCATCCGAATTTGTCTAGCCTTACTCTCTTCTCTCTAGGATGTTACCTAGTCTGAAAAAAATTATGTCGCCTCGCCCTAAGATACCAGAAGACACTGGCCAGATGCCAGCAGGCCCGGCGGTCGGGGTATGTGGGGTGCTTGTGGCAGGGCTGCACCAACCCGCAGTCTTCTCGGTACGTTATCCTGTCATAGATATTCGCCCCGTCCGTGGGCTGGCCCAGGACAGGCTACGAGGACACCAGACCCTCTGCCGGCCCCACTCCTTCGAGACAGGCTTGAAGGGGACGAGCTTTCTATCCTGTGGGGATGATCCAAAATTTAGCGGTGGGCCTTCTCCCGGGCCTACTCGCTGTAGCAAGGAAGGTCAGGCTCACCTTGGGAAAGTCCGCGCCGGGACGGCGGCTAGCACCACAACAGGCCGCCCAGAAAAATCTCCCAGGCTCAGAACAGGACAGGCAACTTGCCCTACCGGACGAAAGCATCGGGAGGCGGAGCCGCCCACTTCCCATCAGCCCGCTGACTTCCGGACCTGCGCAGACGACTTTTTTAGGCGCGCCCCTCCCCCCGGCCAGCCGTTTCCCGGCATGCTCCGCGGAGGAAGAGACGGAGTCGACAATAACAAACCCAGTCGCGGCGGTGTCCGCGGCCCTGCTGAGCCCTCGGTGCTGCCTCGGGGTCCCTCAGTTGACAGGGCCCCTCGGCTCTGACTGGCCGCGGCCCCTTGTCCCCCGGCCCCAGACCCAGAGCCGAGGGGCCTGATAGCGTCCATCTCTGCCCCGACCCCTCCCTCCCGGCTGGAGTTCGGGGCCGCTGCGGGCGGATAGGCGCCCCGGACGCCGGCGGTTGAGTCGGTTGGCGGTGCCGAATGGGCGGTTGGTAGCCGCCGCCGAGGACTAGGCGGCGGCGGAAGATGGTGTCGGGGGTCGTTGGCTGTTCTGCTGCCGCCGGCGAAGGAGGAGGCGCTGCCGGGTAAGTGCTGCCGCCGCCCGCGTCCCCTTCCCCCATCTGGGCACAGTTGCCGCACGGCCGGCCTCGGCACAGTGGGCCGGGGGCACGGGGTCTCGGCCGCCCGACCCCGGCCCGCGCGCAGGTGTGTGCGCCTGCGACCCCCGGCTCCTCCGGCCCCGCCAGGTGTTGGCCTGTAGCTGCTTTCCTGGTACGACGGCCCCTGGACACAAAAGCGGTTGGAGTCGGTGCCTCCCCGTGCTGCGGGAGGTGTGCGGTCGGGCTCCCTCGGTGAGGGGCTGCGTGCGGCCCCCTCGGCAGCCACCCCGAGAGCCCTCCGTGTGCGCGCCTCGGGGCAGCACCCGGCCGAGTCGCGGGAGCGGCTGAGGGTGAGACGCTCAGACCCACCGGGACGCATCCTTAACTCGTAGTTACCGCTGCCAAGGCTCACTGCTAATGGACTGGTGTTGGGCAGAGGCCGAACGAAACGCACAGACCGGGAGGAACAGCGAGGTGATATCTTTGTCCCGACCCCAGAGTGCGAGGATCGGTATAAAGTTACTCCTAGGAATGACTCAGCCTCCGCCCGCCCCACTGATAGTTTTTAGATGGGTGTGCAAGCGGATTTCACAGCTTAGCAAAAACAAAAAATACATTAACGGGAGAAATGGCAGCTTCTGAATGGACTGTCTCTATAGTTTCTTTACCTGCCTCGTAGATGGGCAGTGTTTATTGTTTATGGTCTCTTAATCTAGTTGTATCCATCGTTAACTATTTCAAGTGTGGTCCTACCATAAAGTGGTATGTGTCTGGGTGCTAAGGAACACTAATGTGGTCACTGTTGGTAAAGAGTCATTTTACTCCAAAGCATACAGCTAGGTGGGAATGTACTCTTCAAGGTACAAAAATGTGCCTATTTGCTAACTATTTCATTGTATAATTATGTGTGTTGGTGGAGCTTGTATGATTTATCCGAAGGTTTTTTAAGTTACCAATTTGGGAGACTTGTAATTAAATAGACATAAATTTATGTTTAAACAAGGATGTTATTATAGTTCAATAGAACATAAAAAGGACATTCTTCCACTTCTGACCCGGATATTACCATGAAAAAAAGAGGACTACTGATCGAAGTGGCATATTTTATTTTATGGATCATTGGATCTATAAGCTGACCGTTCCTAGGGGTGTGAAAATATTTTTGTTAATGTAATAACAAAATATAGAATTGATGAATTTATTTTCTGCATAAGGTGCCTGTGATGTTTTTATTTTAGTGTTTACGATTGTGTTCAAAACCTAGATTTTTATATTAGTGATGCTTTAGGCACATAATGTTTTATGTTAATAGATCTCTGTTGATGGAAATTGGATATGGACTCAGGCTGCATTTTACAGATAATTTTATTTAAACTATTTTGAATTTTTTATGTTAATCAAGTTGTTATTTATGGGCCTAATTCTTTACATGTTTCTTATTCTATGATAGGGAAGACAAAGAAGCAGTACTCTTAATTCTGAGGTTTTTTTGGCCCTTACCAATAAACACAAGATCAAAATGCTATGCAGGTTAACTTAGCAAATAAGATTCATAAAAGCCAAAAGAGTAGTGGACACAAGACTTTTGTTTTTGAAAGGCACAGTTTTGAACCTAGATTTCAATTATGTAAACCTGAGAAAAGCTTTTATTTGGCCTCTGATTTTTAGGTTATTTTTAAATTTGTCTTCATGCAGCACATGTTTTAGCATCTTCACTTTGCAGATGTGTGTGATTTATGAGTTTTTTTTTTTTTTAAAGAATGGCTAGGAAAATGTTCTCATTCAAGTAATGATTTTTCTAAACCTAATTACACGTGTTTTTTTTGTAGTGATACTGGCCCATGAAACTCAAGTGAAAATGTAGCAATTTCTTTCTACGCACATTTACTATCCTTTTATTTACCACTTGTGTGACTACAGTAAGATTGCTTCAGAAATTGTTCTTGCCCTATTAAAAAAAAAAAGGAAGTTGGAGGTCTCCATAAAAACAATTATGAGTATTATTGGAAATTGATATGGAGGGATTTGAACTTTTTTTTTTTTTTGAGTCTATGTTGCCCTCCATAGAGTGCTGTGGCTTCACAGCTCACAGCAACCTCAAACTCTTGGGCTTAAGCGATTCTCTTGCCTCAGGCTCCCAAGTAGTTGGGACTACAGGTGTCCACCACAACACGTGGCTGTTTTTTGGTTGTAGTTATCGTTGTTTGGCAGGCCTAGGCTGGATTTGAACCCACCAGCTCCAGTGTATGTGGCTGGTCCCTAGCCACTGAGCTACAGGTGCTGAGCTGGGATTTGGATTTTTATAGGGTATAGGAGAGTATTTGGGGGAGAAGTAGTAGTAGAGATGTGGATAAATCACTTCACCTATCTTTAAAAATGTCCTGGGCACCTCACAGAGTTTTGATAGGTATTTATTGTGTACCAACTGGTTGCAAGGCACTGCTCTAGAAGTGCTAGGGATTCAGCAGTGAACAAAGCAAATCTCTTAATTGAAAACAGAGAGTAAGAGACTGATAATTTCTACGGAGAAAAATAAAGCAGGTAAGGGGAGGATATAGATTGTCATGGTTGGAACGATGAAACCTTGGATACAGTGGCTTGGGAACACCTCATTGATTTACTTTTTTTCTTTTTAATCATTCTGGGTGCACAGTAGCTGTATATCTTTATCAGGTATATAATGATGTTTTGATATAGGCATAATAGTATGAATTAATCAAATCAGGATAATTGGAGTATCCATCACCTTGGGTTATTTTACCATTTTGGGGGAGGTGTGTTATGAACATTCTAATTTCATTTGTTTAGTTATTTTTGCACTTTGTTGTTTTATCAAATATTGTTCATTCTATCTAACTATATTTTTGTACCTGCTGATCATCTGGTTTTATACCTCCTCCCACTAATCGACTTTTGGGTGAAGACCCAGGAGGAGTATGGGAACTAAATGTGTGACTGTATTATGAAAGGACATTTTTTGGCAGAAGAAACAGTAAATGTGAAGACACTTGAATGCATGGCACATGCAGCAAAAATTGAAGAGATTCCTAAGCTGAACTGGTAGGAGGTAGGGGGGAAAGGAGTGGGAATTGGGAAGCTCTACAGGTATTCAGACTTTGTCTTAGCAAGGAAACTGTAATGTATTCTAACCCTGCATGTACTAATGCATAGAGGTGAGTTGCCAGCAAAGGCAGGAAAGTAGTTGGAGCCAGATTCGTTCACTCCTTATTGAAATGTTAATTGAACTGCTGAAGCACATACTATTAGCTTCAGCAGTGTAACAGTCAACGAGAGAGACTATGTATGTTTTTTTTCTTTTTTTTAGAGACAGAGTCTCACTTTGTTGCACTCGGTAGAGTGCTGTGGTGTCATAGCTCACAGAAACCTCCAGCTCCTGGGCTTAGGCAATTCTCTTGCCTCAGCCTCCTGAGTTGCTGGGACTACAGGCACCTACCACAACACCCAGCTTTTTTTTTGTTGCAGTTTACATGGGGCTGGGATGGAACCTGCCACCCTCGATATATGGGGCTAGTGCCCTACCCACTGAGCCACAGGCACTGCACTATGTATGTTTTTTATTTATAGGAAATAGTGACTGGAAATTTTAAAGAAGGCAGATGACAAATGCAGACTGCTTTAGAGTGGTAGAATATAAAAGGTTAGACAGGGAGATTGTGGAGAGTTAGACTAAAGAGTCAGACTCAATCTAACTGCCATAGGTAGTAGGTAAAAGGATTTAGCGATTACTTATCACATTTCTCAGGTTCTTTCATTATTATGGACTTACTAAACTTTATTTGCTTGTAAACTACCCCCCATTGTTCAGGGCTCTGAAAGGCTGACATTTCTTTGTATCCATCTGTGAAGTTCAGGTTCTGCTTGTCTACAGGCACCCTTTTTTGTTACTTGGTTCGTTTCTTTCTGCTCTCACAGCTGCCTGGTGAGTGGTCTGAAAATTGTGAAATAACAGTTTTTCAACTCATGATTCTGCTGTTTGCAGTTCTCATGTTTTATTGGCTTGTAATTATGCCGAAGGACGAAAATGCTATGATCCATTTCCATTTTTTTGTTGCTGATTTGGGACTATCTAGATCATTTTTTCTATTTTTATTCTTCAGTAATAATTGTCAGTAACTGTCCAGCGTATCTGTTGATACACCAATTCAGTTAATTTTCCAGTAATTGTTTTGCTGCAAATGCTAGATACGTGCAGGTTTTTTAGATACTGCTGTTTTAAAGATAGTCTTGGTCTTAATTCAATCATGCTAATTAAATATTTGCTATGTAGAAATTTAATGCTTTTATTTTTTACTCAGTATTCATTATAAATAAAATTTTTCACCAAAATTATTATTTTTATGTAGTTTTTTATGAATAGCAGGACACCAAAATGGCAAAATGGGTATGTGCTGATAGAGAAAGATTTCTTTGATATATTGTGCAGTCCAAGAGCAGTGCATAGTGGTTTATGCATGGCGAAATCTCATTTTTATAAAACCAAATTAGATACATACATATACTTCCTGTCTATCTAGGAGGAAAAAATCTAAAGAGTATACTCCAAACCATTTTGTATTTTTGGTTTGAATATATTCCCAAGAGAAGTAAAAGACATTAGAAATTAAGTAACGGGGGGGGGGGACAGGTAAAAACCTTCCTGTCAGGTACAATGAACCATGTTCAGGTAATGAGCACACTAACATCCCTGACTTAAACATCGTAAAAACTATCCATGTAACAAAAACAAACAAAGAAAACACTTGTACCGCTTGATATTTTGAAATTTTAAAAAAATTACGAGGTTTTCGTAATTATTCAAAATACTGAAAAATATTCCTGTTCTGTTATTTCTGTCTCCCAGTTTGTTGTCTTTGGTGAACTAACTTTCTAAATAGCTATCTCCATTCTTTTGGTACTATTCTTACATGGAGTTGCTTGTCTAATTGTAGGTATGGCATACATTTAGGAGGCCCTTCACTTACGAAGAAGGTTTTCTTTTGGGGAACGTGTGAAGCAGATGCCTGACCTACTCGTGTTTCCTTCTTTCTGTCTCTTCTTTCCTCTTGGCAGAGAAAGGGTAGGATCAGATGAGAATACATTTGATTTGGGGAGAATGACACCTAGTTTTCAGTCCCTGGGCAACCTGGGCACTCCATTTGTAGTGGACATCATTTGCATTGATGCAGCAGCTAGTGACCCCCTCAGTGAGATAAAATTGCAGTTTACAGAATTCAAAATCAGACAAAATGATTCCCAATTGCCTTTTTTAAATGAAACTTTTAGTCCACTTTATTGAGTTCGCCCAAGTCTCATGTGTTCTACTTAAAAGTAGCTTGAAGGTATTTGTATTCCAAGCCACCTTAGCACAGTGTCTGGCTTATGGTAGATGCCTCACCCTCCATCCCCAAATATATTGGTCTATTAGTGAATGAATATCAGGTTGGAAAGTCAAATTATCAGCGGGAGTTTTCTGCCATTATCTTCCTATATAAAGAAGCTAATTCTAAGTTTTGAATATATTATAGTAGTTGACAGTAATGTCGGATACTGTCGAAGTTGTAAACTAACCTCCAGTTGATAAGTTGCATAGCTAGTTTTTCATGAGTATTCATGATCATTTCTAATTCTTTTCCTGTGGATTCATTCATGTTATCCCTATACATCTTAAATTATATGCAGGGGGATCAGTATTTTTAAAAATGCACCTCCCTTCTTGCCCACATTTGTACCTGACTGTTGCCCAGAAGGACCCAGAAGGACCAAATGTTTCATGATGTGTGATATGTTTTTTTCCCCTCGTGTAAAATAATTCTTGCTACCATACTATCACTAGTTAAGAACTCTATAAATTCAGAGGAAGGTAAAAGAAGATTGTGGACCATCTGTGATAGGGGACAACTTCCCTGAAGTGGTAGTAGGACCATACTTTTGGACTTTTAAGGATGAGTAAAATACAGATAAGAAAGAGATGGTTCGAAGTTTACTTGGCAGGAATATGTAAAGTGAGGGTCTGGAATTCATGTAGGGGAGTAGTTGGTGATAATTCTATAGGAAGTTTTTGGATCTTGGAGATTAAAGTCATAATTTTAAAGCTTTAATCTTTGCACTAGATGCAGTCACTCAAGACTGCATAGTCAGAATGGGCAGGATTAGAAATCAGTCTTTTTATTCTAAACCTCATGTTCTTTTCTCTCTGATATAAATACATAAAGATAGCTATTGAAAAACTTGATGTGAATAACCATTTGGGGAAGACTTATGTATGGGGAGGCAGAACTCTGGTGGGACTCAGATTGGGGGCTGAAAGGGAAAACAGATGGGGAGCTTTGTCTTGTTCTCTTGGTTAGACCAGCACTTCTAGGGCAGCAAATTCAGATTATTTCTTTGTAATGCATAGAGTGTCATCCTTGTTTTCTTTTTAAAAATGGATATAAGCTTTCCCCTCAGACTACAAGTGTAATTTTTAAGAAAATCAGAAAATTAAAGTCTGGCATCTAGAGATAGCTAGCGTTGAAAAGAGTGGTGTTAATTTGTTTTAGACTTTTAAAATGATTGTGTATACACATACAGCCCTCTGCATTAGTTATGAAAAATAACATCTGCAAACATAATCTTATGGTATATTCTATAACTTGCTTTTCTTACTGAATAATAAATATATCACTAATCAGTATGTATCTGAACAAACTTTTTTTGAGTCAGAGTCTCAAGCTTTCGCCCTTGGGAGAGTGTTGAGGTGTCACAGCTCACAGCAGCCTCAAACTCAGGGGCTCAAGCGATTCTCCTGCCTCTGACTCAAAAGAAAAAAAAAAGAAAATATTGCATCAATTGTTGAAGCACTAATTGTAGCATCACTAAGTTGTTACTTTTCAGAATTGTTTTGTGTTAACTTGTGTAATATTAAGAATGGTTTAGTTATAACAGATTTTTATGTAAAATGAGCATGATGTTACATTTTAGGAATATTAACTTTTTGGTGAAAAGCAATACTTAACGTACTAGGCTTATATTTATATAAGGTAGCGGTTCTCAGCCTGTGGGTCATGACCCGCAGGAACTGTATTAAAAGATTGTGGCATTAGGAAGATTGAGAACCACTGATATATGGTTTATAAAGTTAATTTCTTTTTTTTCAAAAACACAAATGAGGCGAAAATTTCTTATTCAACAACAGTTGATTTCTATCCTTGTACCTTATAATTTTATGTAGTAACTAATTCTAGATCATAGAAATTCATTTATGGGATTAATAGATTTCATATAGGGGGAAATGTACATAATAAGAAAGTCCAAAGTCTCAGTTTAATAAAGGATTGACTTTTTAAAGTCATTGTTTTGTAAAAAAATCATTATTTTCAAAGCATTCTGTGGTAGACATACTTTTATCTGACAATGTGAATGCTACTTTTTTTGCATTATTGTTACTGCTCAATATTTCGTTGTAGCAATCGTCTGATTTCTTCTCCAAATGTATTTATCTTTGTTGGTTCTTAAGGAGGTTTTTGTGTCTAGTCCTTATCTTAAATATTGTTATTGTTATTAAATTTTAAGCTTTTTAAATTTTGTGAAGGCAAAAAGTGGAAACTAAGTAAACTCATGTATATGTATAGAGAAAATTAAAAAAAAATAATCATTGTTTTTTAAAAATAAGTGGTTTACTAAGTTTTTCCTTTAAGTTTTTTAGATCAATGAGGATATATTTCTAATTGGAACTTGATTTCACATGTCCTCCCCCCCCCTTTTGGCATCTTTACATAAATTCTTGTCATTCTTTCCTAGTGTAACTTTTGCATATGTTCATTTTATATGATTGCACTTTTAGAAAGCAGATAGCACATGCTTTTTCTCTTTGGTCATTGGCACACAAAGTAAATTTTTTAAATTTATATTTGTTTCAATGACTATATGTTAGAATTGGGTTTGGTGTATAATTTGACTGTATGGCATTTTATAGACGATTGGAAGAATCATCTCGTGTACCTCTTTTTTCAGATGAGGAGATCAAGATTTGGAAAAATTGAGTAACTTAAGATCACAGGACTAAAGACATGAAGTTAATTTAGTCCTAAAACCCAGATCTCTTATTTTTGCCCAAGTTTTTTATTTTAGGGTAACCAAATAAATGCCCCTTTGCTTAATGTTTTAAGCAATTACTACTTGGAAAGCAGAGTATTCAACCTAATTGAATCATCTTATTTTGATACCTAGTAGACAGGGTGCAATTTAAAGAGTATTACATTGTAAAGTGCACACAGACTTTATGGACGCCCTGTATAGGTACTTATACATAAACTATGTCTTCTGATCATTTTCTTTCTGATTTCACAGTTTTGGTTCTTGTAGTAGGTGTTAGCCAGAGTTTTGGCCTCAAATTTATTTATTGACTGCCCACTGTGTTTCAAAGTATGGTATATTGTAGGACCAAGGGCTTTTTAAGATGTTTATAATACAGTTGAGGCAATGTAAGGTATTTAGCAAGTGGCAGGAAAAAAAAGTATAGCAGGGCATTTATTTATGTTTTGGATAAAAGCACTGTTTCATGGTTAGTTGGGATTTTAAATCTGAGCTGTAAGTGCTTCAGGAACAGGTCATTGACAGCTAGTACTTTGGGGAAGACTTTGTGACAATATTTGAATTGTTAGTTACAAATTGGAAGTCATGTTGGGCTGTGCCTGTGGCCCAGAGAGTAGGGCGCTGCCCCATATACCTAGGATGGTGGGTTCGAACCTGGCCCCAGCCAAACTGCAACAAAAAATAAGCACGTGTTGTGGCGGGTGCTTGTTGTCCTAGCTACTTGGGAGCCTGGGGCAAGAGAATCGCCTAAGCCCAAGAGCTGAAGATTGCTGTGAGCTGTGATGCCATAGTGCTCTTAGCAAGGCAAGACTTTGTCACTTAAAAAAAAAAAAAAGAAATTGGAAGTTGCGGAATAAGATGAGCAGAGATATGAAAAAACAAGACTTGGTCACTTTACATGTAGGAGCTTTGTTTATTTTTATTTTATTTTTTGAGACAGTCTCACTTTGTTGCCCTCCGGACTACAGGCACCTGCCTCAACACCCAAGCTAGTTTTTCTATTTTTAGTAGAGCCAGGGTGTCACTCTTGCTCAGGTTGGTCTCAAACTCCTGAGTGCAAGCAATCCACCCATCTTAGCCTCCCAGAGTGCTAGGATTATAGGCGTGAGCCGCCTCCTCTGGCTTAGGAGATCTGTTTAAACTTGGTAATTAAGCCAAAGAAGGGAAACAGTGAATATCAGTGTAAGGAATTTATACTTGAGTGGATGTTATTAAGCATTTTTAGTTGAAGAAGTAAAGTAACATTAAAAGAGTACTTAACAGGCCAGCTGTGCTGGTTCTTATCTATAATCCTAGACTTTTGGAGGCCAAGGGTTGCTTTGAGGCCAAGAATTCAAGAGCAACCTGGGCAATATAGCAAGAGCCATAACTCTACAAAAAGTTTAAAAATTAGCCTAAAATTAGCCATAGTGGTGTGCATCTATAGTCCTAGCTACTCAGGAAGCTGAGACAGGAACATCACTTGAGGCGAAGAGTTTTAAGCTGCAGTGAACTATGATTACACTTCAGCCTGGATGACAGAATGAGACCTGGTCTCAAAAAGAGAAATGAGGACTGAAGATAGTTGTTTGTATCCTCCAAGATGGATTTGAGCTGGAATCTGCAGGTAGAAGGGGCTGAGCTAGATAATTGTCAGAGCCTAAGTATGCAGCAGTAAGCACTGGATTCAATTTATAGTGGAAATAAAGAAGAAGAAAGGGTACAGAGACTTAGTAATTGTTAATGTGGAACTAGGAAGTACTTCCTAACATAAGACATTCAGTCACATTAAACCACATTGATTACTTTTTAATGTAAAGGGGAATGCGTTGGCTAATAAACTGCTAAAAATTAGCTGCTTGAACTGTGCTTTGTTACTTACATAGGCTGCTACTGATAGCATTCTGAGAGTACATTTGCCTTGTGAAACTGTTCAATCAACAGCAACCTCAGTCTCTTGGGCTTAACCCAGTGGTTCTCAACCTTCCTAATGCCAGGACACTTTAGCAGTTCCTCATGTTATGGTGACCCCCAACCATAAAATTATTTTCATTGCTACTTCATAACTGTAATTTTGCTACTGTTATGGATCGTAATGTAAATATTTGATATACAGGATGTATTTAGCTGACCTCTGTGAAAGGGGTCATTCAACCCCCAAAGGGGTCTCCACCCATAGGTTGAGAACCGCTGGCTTTAAGTGATTCTCTTGCCTCAGTCTCCCGAGTAACTGGGACTACAGGCGCCTGCCACATCACCCGCCTATTTTTTTGTTGCAGTTGTTATTGTTTAGCAGGCCCGGGTTGGTTTTGAACCCACCAACCTCCGTGTATTTGGCTGGCGCCTTAACCACTGAGCTACGGGCGCCGAGCCAGCAGATGCTTTTGAGTGCTTTGTGTTGCACATATGTTACAGAGTTAGCTCCTGTTCCTAGGTAACATTTTTGGAATATGCACTGTGAAGTTGGTGTGCTACCTATTTTACTTCAGCCATATGAGCCTATTTGCAAATGTGGTAATGGAAGTTTACAGATGTATACTGATAAGGAAGAATTTTTAATTTTAATCTACCTTTTTTTTCCTTGATAATAAAGCCATGTGTCTCATGGATCAGCTGGGGAAGATGCAATTCAATAAAATTTTATAACTTTGACTTAGATTACACAAAATTTTCCTTTATATAGGTCTAAAAACATTTCTTTTAGGTGCTGTGGCTCACACCTATCATCCTTTCACTCTCAGAAACCCAGTTGGGTAGATTACTTGAAATCAGGAGTTGGTGACCAATCTGAGCAAGAATAAGACTCTGTCTCTACAAAAAATAGGAAAACTAACTGTACCAGGTGCTGCTCACCTATAGTCCCAGTACTCAGGGTGGCTGAGGCAAGAGGATTGCTTGAGCCCAGGGGTTTGAGGTTGCTGTGAACTGTGACTCCACCGCTCTCTACCCTGGGGCAACATAGTGAGACTTTGTCTCAAAAATAAAAGCAATTCTTTTAAATAAAAGATAATTTAAAACATTAGCATAAAGGTATATATTTTGTTAATCCTGTTGCCCAAAGTATTTACTTAATTTTATACACATGCTGTGCTTTTCAGTTAAAATCTGTAAACTCAAAATTCTTTAAGGTAAATTATATGGATAAGAATCTCCTTCTTGAAGAACTGTACATTCTAAGCAATGTGTAAAAGGCCAGATCTGTAATAACAACAATAAGAAGGTTAAGAGTTCCATTACTTGCCTGCATAATAAGCACTCTTTCCAGTCAAAACAAGAGCGTATCATCTCATTACTATTCACATAATTGACTTTTCTATCACCTATGCCTCTTCATAAAGCTACCTTATCAAGTTCTCTCTTCTTTACCTCAATTCCTATACCACTAAAGTCTTAAAATAAAATAAAAACTTTCTATCTTGAGCTTTCAATCCTGGATTACTAATTTTTAAGTGGCATGTGATAGTTTCATAGCAAAGTATGATTGGTAAAGATTGGGGGGGGGCTGGGTTTGAACCCGCCACCTCTGGCATTGTTTAGTCATTTTTAATCTGTTGGTGGGGTACAGAAAGTCTGGAATTGTTGTATAAGTTACAAAAAGTGCTTACACACTTTCATATTTCTATTCCCTTGTGTCCAATCCATGAAGTATTAAAATATTTATTGGGTGGCACCTGTGGCTCAAAGGGGTAGGGCGCCAGCCCATATGCCAGAGGTGGCGGGTTCAAACCCAGCCCCCCCCCCAATCTTTACCAATCATACTTTGCTATGAAACTATCACATGCCACTTAAAAATTAGTAATCCAGGATTGAAAGCTCAAGATAGAAAGTTTTTATTTTATTTTAAGACTTTAGTGGTATAGGAATTGAGGTAAAGAAGAGAGAACTTGATAAGATAGCTTTATGAAGAGGCATAGGTGATAGAAAAGTCAATTATGTGAATAGTAATGAGATGATACGCTCTTGTTTTGACTGGAAAGAGTGCTTATTATGCAGGCAAGTAATGGAACTCTTAACCTTCTTATTGTTGTTATTACAGATCTGGCCTTTTACACATTGCTTAGAACGTACAGTTCTTCAAGAAGGAGATTCTTATCCATATAATTTACCTTAAAGAATTTTGAGTAGATAGGCACTTTGGGTATCATCTAGGACAGGTCCAGGAAAATTCAACTCAGGTAAACATTTTCGTTTTCATAACTGTGGCTTTTGTTAAACAATAAGGCTGAGAGTAAGAAAACCAAGAGCAGCGGTTCTCAACCTGTGGGTCATGACCCACAGGAACTGTATTAAAGGGTTGTGGCATTAGGAAGGTTGAGAACCACTGACCTAGGGTATCTTTTGTATCGGTTCGGTGTTGGTGCAAAATGGAAGTTTCAGCTGTATGTTTTGTGTATTCATCCTTACTTAAAGGAAGCCATGATTTTCACTGTATTTGCAATTATTTCTGTTTTAACTTCACTTAATAAAGTATATGTCTTGCCAAGAATACAGGGTGGTCTGCATAGTCTCTGAGTGTTAGGCATTACTTGTATATTGTTGGAATACCTGCAGATATGATATGCCAGGTCCAGACTTAATAAGAACATGTTGATTTTCTTTGAGATACTAGGGTAAAGAAAATTTCTTAGCTTTGTCTTACAGTTGTGAATGACTTATTTTAGTGTGTTTCAATTACTTCTTTCATCCATATGAGAAAAGATGACCAATAGGTATAAAGAAAACTAAAAGATTTTTGTGTAGCATGAATTATGGGAGGAGGTAATGTAGATAATTTCTAGCATGCATGTAACTCCTAGATGCATCTTTCATAAAATGAACTTTTGTGAAATGTTCCTCTGGCATTGTTTAGTCATTTTTAATCTGTTGGTGGGGTACAGAAACTCTGGAATTGTTGTATAAGTTTTGTTCTAATGTTTTTGTAATTCCTCTTAGGGACATTTTTTTCTTTTTTTCTTTTTTCAAATAGAGCTACCATTTGATACTTATGGAAACTGAAAACCCAAAAAAGAACCAGAGTTGGTAGCTCACACCTATAATCCTAGCACTCAAGGATGCCAAGGTAGGAGGGTCCTTCTTGAACTTAAGAGTTCAAGATTTGGTCTCTATAAAAAATAACTTAACCCAGGCGTGGCAGTACTGGCCTATAGTCCCAGCTACTAGGGAGGCTGAGGCAGGAGGATTGCTTAAGCCCAAAAGTTAGAGGTTGCAGTGAGCTATGATGGTATCACTCTATCTGCGACACACACAGAGCAGTAGAGGAGAGAGTCATGTGTAGCTGTCATTTTTTTTCAAGTAATTATCATCTCATGACCCATTTTGTTTTATCTATACCTTGTTTGGATTAGGTCAGGGTTAGATTGTTTTTTCTCTCTTTTTCCACATTTATGGTCTTATTGCATGTACTATTCAACAATGCAAGCATTATTAAAAATTATTCCTTAAATGAGACAAGATCTTTTTTTTGAGACAGAAGTATCACTTTGACACCCTTGGTAGAGTGCTAGAATGTTGTGGTGTCATACCTCACAGCAACCTCAAGCCATTCTCTTGCCTTAGCCTCCCAAGTAGCTGCAACTACAGGCACCCACCACAACTCCTGACTGTTTTTCCAGATGGAGGTCTTGCTTTTACTCAGGCTGGTCTTGAACTCCTGAGCTGAAGCAATCTACCCATCTCAGCCGCCCAGATTGCTAGGATTATAGGTGTGAGCCACCATGTTTGGCCTGAGACAAGGTCTTGTTCCATTGCCTACACTAGAGAGCAGTGATGCCATCTTAGCTCACTGAAATCTCAAACTCTTGGCCTCAAGCAGTTTCCCAGCTCAACTTCCTGAGTAGCTAGGAAGACAGATTCATGCCACCACATCCATCTAATTAATTTTTTAATTTTTTTGCTCAGACAGAGTCTCACTGTATTTCCCAAGCTGCTCTTGAACTCCTGGCCTTATGTGCTCCTACTGCCTTGGCCTCCCAGGGTGGTAGGATTACAGGTAGCAGCCACTGTGCCCGACCTCCACGACATTTTAAATCCTGTCTTAGAATATGAATAAAGAATGAGTCACCGGATAATTATTATTAGTAAAAGTAATGGAGTATCTTATATATGCTTTAATTATATTTCAATTACTTTAATAGAACATATTTTTGTTGTACAGTTATAGGGTTAAGGGAAATGGTAAATTATAAAACCCTTACATACCTGTCCTGTAGAAATACCAATTGCTTTCCAGAAAGGTCTTAGTTGAGTGGTTCTCTACCTGTGAGTGGCGACCTCTTTGGACCGGATTAAAGGGTTGCAGCATTAGGAAGGTTGATAACCACTGTCTTAGTTATTTACAGTATATTCCCACCTATAACACGAAAGTTGAATATGATTACTATAATTTTATAATATTTTAGTATGGAAATATACAAGAGTAGAGAGAATTACAAAATATACGAGAGTAGATAGAATTTTTTTTTTTTTTTCAGGAACAGAGTCTCATTTTATTGCCCTCGGTAGGGTGCTGTGGCATCACAGCTCATAGCAACCTCCAACTCCTGGGCTTAGGCGATTCTCTTGCCTCAGCCTCCCGAGTAGCTGTGACTACAGGCACCTGCCACAATGCCTGGTTATTTTTTTGTTGTTGTTGCAGTTTGGCCAGGGCCCGGTTTGAACCCACCACCCTTGGTATATGGGGCCAGTGCCCTACTCATTGAGCCACAGGTGCCGCCCAAAAGTGAAGAGAATTTTATGGCGAACCAAATATTCCATCCTGTTTACTTTAATAAGTACCTAAATTTTATTGATCTTATTCATCTACTTACAACTAACTCTGTCCTTTCTTTCCAACCTTTGTTTTCTTAATTTTGCTGGACTAACTTAAAACAAGTATCAAGTATCATTTTGCACATTAATTTTTCAGAATTGGGTCAGTGCTGATGCTCAAGTGGCTAAGGTGTCAGCCGCAGACACCAGAGCCTAGTGGATTCACATCCAGCCCGGGCCCACCAAACAACAATTACACAACAATGACAACTACAACCAAAAAATATATATGTGTGTATAGCCGGGCACTGTGGTGGGTGCCTGTAGTTCCAGCTACTTGGGAGTCTGGGGCAAGAGAATTGCTTAAACCCAAGAGTTGAAGGTTGCTGTGAACTGTGATGCTATGGCACTCTACCCAGGGCGACAGCTTGAGACTCTGTCTCCAAAAAAAACCCCAAAATTGTTTTTCAGAATTCCTTTTTTTTTAAAAACTAAAATGCCATTATATCCAAATAAATGTAATAGTAATTCTTTAGTATAATCTGATACCCAGTTCATATTTAGATTTCCACATTTTGTCCCCAAAGTGTCTGTCTTATAGTTGTTTTGATTAGGGATCCAAACAGTTATACACATTGCATTTGTTTAGTACGTCTCTTACACCTCTATTAAAAGTCTCCCTCCAATCTCCTCTGCTTTTTTATTTATTTATTTATTTTTGAGACAAAGTCTCAGGCTGTCACCCTGGGTAGAGTGGTGTGGCGTCATAGCTTACAGCAACCTCCAGCTTTTGGGCTTAAGCGATTCTCTTCCCTCAGCCTCCCAAGTAGCTAGGACTACAAGTGCCCACCACAATGCTCAACTATTTTTTATTGTTGTTGTTGCAGTTGTCATTGTTTTAGCTGGCCCAGGCTGGATTCGAACCCGCCAGCTTTAGTGTATGTGGCTGGCACTGAGCTACAGATGCCACCTCTCTTCTGCTTTTTATTGAAGCCATTCATTTGTTGTAAAAAGAAGTCACTGTCATATGGAATTTGCATATTTTGTTGCTTTCTTACAATACTTTTGTTTTTTCTCTATATCCCGCGTTTCCTATAGGCTGGAATCTGTCAATAGCTGTAGAAGATTAATTAAACTCAGGTTTAACTTTTCTTGAGGTTGTAGGGGAGGGGGTAAGAAAGCTTATAGATGGTCTCTATCCAGTTGAATCACATAAGGGAATATTTAACATCAGAATGCCCCACTTAGAGCCTAGTGACAAGTGATCATTGTGTTCATGTTTTGTAAACCTAATTTATCCAATATAAACTTTTCCAACCAGGTGCCACGGTGAGCGCCTGTAATCCCAGCGGCTTCTGGAGGTTAAGGCAGTGGGATGCCCACAAGCCAGGAGTCTGAGGTTTCAGTAAACTACCAAGCCACTGCACTCTGCTCAGGGGCACAAGGTGGGATTTTGTCTCGACAAAAAAAAAAAAGAAAGAAAGAAAAGAAAGAAAGAAAAAATAAGCAACGAAATAAAATAACCCCCCCAAATAAATAAAATTTAAAAAAACAAAAAAAAAATAAACTTTTCCATCACATTTTTCTTAATTATTATAACATTTAATGGTACTTAAATCCATTATTTCATTGTAAAATGATCGTCTGTATATCATCTGGATACCATTAGCTGGCATTTTTCTATATAAGTGGACTTTGCCACATCAGCAATTTGATTATCATGAAATACATTTCATGTAGGAAAGACAGGATGAGTGCTTAATATCATTTCTTTTTCAGTTTTCACAATGTGTCATATGTCCCACTAAACCCCAAGGGTTTTAGTGTTTTTGTTTTTCAGTATGAAGTTTATGAAATATAAACTTTTAGGTATTAGATATTATTTAGTTATTTGTAATCATTCTTTTGATCCTCAGACTGTCCAGTTGGACTCAGTGGAAGCCACTTAAAGTTGGTTTCTTGGCCTTTTTGGTACGGACTCTTTAGTCTTTGAGATAGTCTCCTTGCTTTATGATATATTAAGAAGTTCCAGGCTTACATGATTGGTATATTTTCTACTTTGTACTTTTAGAATCAGCCACTTTTCCAAAGATTCCTTTTAGAAACCACAATATGGGTGTGTAATTGAGTTTAGCCAGCTCACCTGGGTTGAGTTAGAAGCAACAGTCCCGTATAACTTCAGGTACTGGGCACAAGTTTGGTGATATCTAGAACCACTCTCACTTCAGATCAGCTGACTACAAATTTGTAGGTCCCCCTGACCACCTTCCCAATAGAGAATTCACTAGAATAGCTCAAAGAACTTAGGATAGCACTATAGCTACAATTTTATTGTGTAGCAAAACAAATTAAAATCAGACAACAGAAGAAACACAAAGAACACAGAAGATACACAAAGAGTACAATTCTCTGGAAATAGGAATTACTCTGATATTTATATCTTAAAGTACCCTCCTCCCTTATTTTTAGAGTATCCATGCCTAAAACTCCCAGGCAAACAAAAACAATCCTATCAGGGCATTTCCAAGCGCTTTGAGATCACCTCCCCAAAGCCGGGGGCAAAGGCCAGGCCTTTTGAGGGATAAGGTTAATTCTTCACTCCCTAGAGTCCCATGAGTAGTTAAAACTCTAGGGTTTTCACTGCCTTTTTTTCAGCAGAGCTAAGAAGTATATAATTTCTGGAAAGGGAAAAATTTCTTGCTTACACTAATATTCTAAAGTTGGTTCTACTTTATGCATTTTATTTCTTTTGGGTTGAAAATCTTGAAATCTTAGTTTTAAAACCTTGTTTGAGTGAAAAATTCTTCTTTTTAGATTTGTATTTATTTGATTACTGGAGAAATTACAAATATTTCCACATTTGTTAACCTTTTGAATTATCTAGGTACTCATGGCCTTTGCATGTTCATCTATTGTGAGTCTTTGCAATTTTCATATTAATTCATAGCAACTCTTTTTTAAAAGCTAGTAATAACATTAAATTGTTATAACATTGCTATTTTTCGTTACCCAGTTTTAAGGAGAAAGAAAAGCCACATTTTGAATATTCAGAATAATTAAGTGACAGGAGGCAGGTAATGAAAAACTTTTTTTTCTTACTCTTTCTCCTTTCTCATGAGTCAAAGAACTGGTCATTTCTGTAATCCTGTCTCAAATCTATTCTCTGCTGGAAAGAAAATTGGGAAATTTGGCCTGTCTTCTTGGAAGACTTTGCTATTATTGCAGTCATTTCCATAGGGTGGTACTGTTGTGAATGGCATAGGCTTAGCAGGGGGCTTCAATTAGTGGCTGTTAGATGCCTGATAGTCACTGAGGTATGTGCTGCTGTCACTGAAATACCTGCAGTTGCTCAAGCTTTAAAAGAGTCAGAAAGTTTTTTTTTTTTTTAATAAAGTTCCAGATAATTTAATCTTTGCTATCCCAGAAGCAGTATCAAGGCTATTATGTAGGTGCTTATATAGCAAGAGAGAAAACTAATACCCTGTCTATTATTTCGGGTATGGGCTACCCAGGGTGGTGGACATGCTTTGCACCCAGTTGACATCAGTTGGAGACTTTGTCTGGATCTGGAGGAACTACCACCTAAGAGGAATGGGCCTGGCAGCCTTGGAGTAGAGGCTAACACCATTTTATTTTTCCCCCAGAGAGCAGATCTTGGATCACACTTCTTCCTGAAAGCCTGGTAGGAAGCCAAGTGACCTGTTAGGTCTATTCTAGGGTTGAGATTCTGTTCCTCACTGCTCTGCAATTGCCACCAGTAGCCATAGACCCCTCTGTGTAGGTGGCCCCACTGTGATGCCATCCTGGGCACTGGGAATGGAGTGGGTAAGAGGGGGCAATGTCAGTGATTCCCGCCAGCTCTGTAAGGCGGGTTCATGAACATTTCTTTAGTTATAAAGCTTTCAGTGTATATCTTCCTAAAGAATTTCACATTGCTGAGATAACCAGGAAAAATTTCTAGTCCCTGCTACATGTCAAGAGTCACCTTTTCATTAATGGAAAATCTCGTTATCCCAGAATCTGAGTTCATGCCATTTATTGAATGGTGACTGACTTTCCTTATTTGAAGACCTTGCCACATTTTTAAGTGTTTTGCCATACCACTCTTCTTATCTAATATTGAAAGGGGTTTTTGGATTTTTTTTTTTTTAGAAAAGTACAGCTCATGCCTGGCACTCTGAGTCTGGGAGAGTGGATTCCCTGAGCTCACAGCTTTAAGACTACCCTGAGCCAGAGCAAGACTGTATCTCTTAAAAAACAGCTGTCATGGTGGTGGGCACCTGTAGTCCTAGCTACTTGGGAAGCTGAGGCAAGAGAATTGCTTAAGCCCAATAGTTTGAGGTTGCTGTGGGCTGTGATGCTGCAACACTCTACCAAGGGCAACAAAGTGAGACTCTGTCTCAAAAAAAAAAAAAAGAAGGAAACGTGAATATTTAAAAGTGATCACACAAGGGAGAAAATTAGTAAAGGGAAAAAATTGTTGGGATTTCTAAAGGCACAGTAAAATACCAAGTCATAGGAGGTGCTTGGTACATGTAGTCACATGTAAGGGATCTTATTTAATATTTTAGTTAAAGGTGAATTTCTTTAAGCTTTAGTTTTGTCATTGGAACATGATAATAATACTAATTTTTCTTACAGTAGGATTTATGAAAAAGAATATCATGTACTTGGTTATAGTCCATACTTCATATTTCAGTCAATAGTAGACATTTCTATGCCAACAATATTATTATCACTAAGGAATAAAACACAATAAAGTAGAAGAGATCTGACACTGAAGTCCATGAATTCATCCTAAATAAAGTGCTCTCTCTTTGCTGACTTTGAAGTACTCCCCTTGGGAACCTGTACACTTGATGCCAGCATCTAGTCTACCCTTCAAAGCAGTTTTGGAACTCTTTCTGGAATGGCCATTAGAACTGTCCTCAGTATCATCAAAATGTCTTCCTCTGGATATTTCCTTTATCTTCGGGTAAAGAAAAAAGTCAGGGACCATCTCAAGTGAGTAGGGAGGGTATTCCAATACAGTTACTTGTTTACTGGCTACAAACTCCCTCACAGACAGTGCCGAGTGAGCTAGTGCATTTTCGTGATGCAAGAGCCACGAATTGTTGGCAGATAGTTCAAGATGTCATCATCTAATTTTTTCACTTAGCCTTTTTTGCACTTCCAAATAGTAAACTTGGTTAGCTGTTGTCCATTTGGTGCAAATTCATGTGAATAAATCCCTCTTATATCAAAAAAGATTAGGATGGTGGCGCCTGTGGCTCAAGGAGTAGGGCATTGGCCCCATATACCAGAGGTGGCTGGTCCAAACCCAGCCCCGGCGAAAAACTGCAAAAAAAAAAAAAAAAAAAAATTAGCAAGGTTGTTTTGACTCTTTATTTGGACTAAGGGAATATTTTTGGTCATGGACAATTCCCTTCTTTCTAATTGTGCACTTTGACACTTTGTTTCAGGGTCCTATTGGGACAAGCATGTTTTACCAGTAGCCCCCCAAAACATTGTCATCTCCCCTCTCCAAAAGGGCTTGGTAAACTTCAACTCTCCTTTGTTTTTGTTCATTGGTGAGCTCCATTGAGACCATTTTTGCACATACCTTTCTCATGCCAAGATTTTCATTTAAGATTTTCCACCAGTTTCTCTGTTCATGTTTATTGGGTCTGGTATGCTTCTCACAGTCAGCTGACGATTTTGACATGCAGTTTGACTAAGTTTTGCAATGTTTTCATAAGTTCTGCCCATGAATGGCTGCCCTGACCTCTCTTAATCAATGATGTTTTCTCTCCCTTCAGAAAAACTTAATCCGTTTGTACACTGCAGTTTTCTTCATGGCATTATTCCTATAAGCTTGGACTAACAGCTCTGATTTCATTTTCACTGTTTCCAAGTTTAATAAGAAATTTAATGTATTTTTCTTGGTCTAACTCAGGCTCCAGCATTCTCATGAGGGCACACAAAAATACACGACAACGACTAACCCTCAGTAAGATACCACCACACCTCAACATGAGCACTACTATGAGACAGGATATACCAAGGTTATGAAACCTTACAGAGCCGTTTGTACAGTGCTGCCAATGTAGGCACACTGTGGCAAGTTCACAAACTTTATTATATTTTAAAATGTAATTTTTATTTTTACTTAGAAATAAATGCACTTATTGCAGGTTTTCAAAGATCTCTGAAAGAAGGTCTCATGAAGTTTGTATATGAAGATCAGGCAGTTTATATATTTATTTATTTATTTTCTTAGAGACAGAGTCTCACTTTACCGCCCTGGGTAGAGTGCTGTGGCATCACAGCTCACAGCAACTTTCACTGGGCTCAAGCGATTCTCTTGCCTCAGCCTTCTAAGTAGCTGGGACTACAGGTGCCCGCCACAATGCCCAGCTATTTTTTTGATTGTAGTTGTCATTGTTGTTTTTCAGGCCTGGGCTGGATTCGAACCCGCCAGTGTATGTAGCTTGAGCTGCAGGGGCTAAGCCAAAGCTGCCAGTCTTATAGATGTATAAACAGTGGATGAAAACATGGGAAAATGATACTGTCTTTAACATCACTAGGAGCTGTTAAGAATTGAGCTAAATGGGCCGCACACTGTGGCTCACTCCTGTAATCCTAGCATTCTGGGAGGCTGAGACAGGTGGATTACTTGAGCTCAGGAGTTTAAGATCAGCCTGAGCAAGGGCAAGACCCCCAAGTCTACTAAAAATAGAAAAATTAGTCTGGTGGTGTGGGCACCTGTAGTCCAACTGTTCGGGAGGCTAAGGCAAGTATATCACTTGAGCCCTAGATGTTGAGATTGCTGTGAGTGAGTTAGGCTGAGGCCATGGTACTCTACTGGGTGACAGAGTTAGATGCTGTCTCAGAAAGAGAGGGTAGGAGGGAGGGAAAGAAAAATGAGCTAAGTGACAAATAGTAGTATCAGGCATACCTATATAGTGGAGTCCAAGTTTAATGTAGGTTCTAGAGCCACTGTGATCAAAACTGTCCTTGAAATCATTTAAATTGTTCATGAAAGGTACAGACAAACTAAATTCTCTGAAGTTTAGATCTGTCAGCTTTTTTTGGTTAGTGATTGTGGTTTCAGAGGTTGAAGTGTTTCTTAACATGAATATCAGATGAAAAGATTGATATTTGTTCAAAGGCACCTTGCTGCTAGCTTATCAGAGTTTTTCTCAGCATCTTGGAAGTAATGGATTAGAGGAATGGAATAAGGTCATCTTTACTCTTTAATGACTTTTCTTTTTTTTTTTTTGAGACAGAGTCTTATTTTTGTCACCCCTGGTAGAATGCTGGGGCATTATAGCTCACAGCAACCTCAAACTCTTGGGCTTAAGCAATCCTCTTGCCTTAGCCTCCCGAGTAGCTGGGACTATGGGCACCGCCACAACGCCAGGCTGTTTTTAGAGAATGGGGTATTGCTCTTGCTTAGGCTGGTCTCAAACTCATGAGCTTATTGGCCTCCCAGAGTGCTACTGCTCTGGCCTTACTCGGTTTTTTTTTTTTTTTTTGGACACAGAGTCTCACTATGCCACCATTCTCAGTAGAGTGCTGTGGCATCCCAGCTCACAGCAACGTCAAACTCTTGGGCTTAAGCAATTCTCTGAAGCAAGATTCTCTGTAGCTGGGACTATGGGCGCCCACCACAATGCCTGGGTATTTTGTTGCAGTTGCCATTGTTGTTTAGCTAGCCCTGGACCAGGTTTGAACCCACCAGCCTCAGTGTATGTGGCTGGTGCTATAACCACTGTACTAAGGGTGCCAAGCCCTCTGGCCTTACTCTTTAATGATTTCTGAAGCCTCTGCTAGATTGAGAGCAATATCAGCCATAGATCATGAAATGAAAAATAAACTTTGTCCCAGTTTCAAAGATTAAATAGACATTATAGATTTGCATACAGTATGTGATCCTGAAATGGATCCTGGATCTGGGGGTAAAGTTATAGAGGATATTATTTGGGCAGTAATTTGAATTATGGACTGTGGTTTGGATAATAATAGTGTATCAGTGTTAAGTTTCATTTGACAAATGTTTCTTGGTTATATGGGAGAATATCTTTGCTGTTAGGGAGTACATATTCTGAAGTATGTATGAATAGAGGGATGTTGTAAAGATTAATTTTAAGTACTTTGGAAAAAATATTCCTCTGGGTCTGTACATATAGATAGAGAGCACACACATGCACAGAGTGCAGGGGCACAAATGATAAAGTAAGTAGAGCATACACAACATTCACAGTTGGTGAATGTGGGTAAATGAGCCACGGGGAGTTTTTGTACTATTCTTGTAACTTTTCTCTATTTGTAAAATTATATCAAAACAAAAAGATAAATGATATTCACAGGAAAAAGAGAAAAGAAAAAAATTAATACAGTGATTATTAAGATTCTAAGCTTAATCTCACAAGAATGATGTCTTCTTGTACTGCTGTACCCCTGCGTTCTGAGTACAGGCCTTTTCTCATCCCAGTGATCCCATTTGAATGTAACCTGTGTATATAGAGGCCTCCATTAATCACCTAAATCTGAAGTACTTTTTCCTACCTCTTCTCTTTTTTTGGATTTGCTACAAGTTATGTTTACTTTATTCTTGTTTAATGCCTCTCCCAAAGACTATGAGGGCAAAGGTGATGTCTAGTTTTTTCACTGAATACCCAGTCCTGGAACAGAAAAATAAATTAGTGTTTGTTGGATTTGTATGAATGAAGGAATGAATATTCCTTCCATTCTAGTCACCATACTTTTTGCTACCTAATCTTTCACAAAACAGAATGACTCCTTTTAACATGAAAGATGAAAGCCTATACTGGTGATCTGTAATAAATTAACCCATTCATTCAACAGATCTCTGTTGAATACAGTCATTTGATTCCCTTCTTCTCTTTGGCTTCCTCCATTAACATCTCTCAGATCTGCATGCCTTTTCTAGGTCTGCACCTTCTGATGCATCTTCTCTTCTAGATGTGTTAAGTACCTATCACTGCCTACATATTAGAAAGTATCACATTTATGACTATTATGCCCCCTTTCCCTGGCTGCAAGTATTGTGCTTTTTTCATTTTTTTAAATTTTATTTTATTGTTTGGGATTCATTGAGGGTACAAAGAATTAGGTCACAGTGATTGCATTTAATAGGTAAAGTCCCTCTTAGAATTGTGCCCTGCCCCCAAGAGGTGTGCCATACACTGTGACTCCCCCACCTGCCCCCTCCTTCAGTCTCCCTGCTCCCTCATTCCCCTACCCCCCCCCTTGTATTAGATCATCTACTGCCTTCATGTTAGTATTGAGTGCATTGGTTTGATTCTTCTCCATTCTTGTGATGCTTTACTAAAAGAATATGTTCCAGCTTAACCCAGGTTAATAGAAAAGATGTAAAGTCTCCATCTTTTTTAATGGCTGAATAGTATTCCATGGTGTATATATATACCACAGCTTATTAATCTGTTCCTGGGTTGGTGGACATTTAGGTTGTTTCCACATTGTGGCGATTGTAAATTGAGCTGTGATTAAACATATTGCAAATGTCCTTATGATGAAAGGACTTTTTTCTTCTGGGTAGATGGCCTGGTATTGAGATTGCAGGATCAAATGGGAAGTCTAATTTGAGTCCTTTGAGAGTTCTCCATACTTCCTGCCAAAAAGGTTGTATTAGTTTGCAGTCTCACCAGCAGTGTAAAAGTGTTCCTTTTTCTCCATATCCACACTAGCATCTGCAGCTTTGAGACTCTGTGATATGGGCTATTCTCACTGGGGTTAGGTGATAATCTCAGGGTGGGTTTGATTTGCATTTCTCTGATGGTCAGGGACAATGAGCATTTTTTCATATGTTTGTTAGCCATTCATCTATCTTCTTTAGAGAGGGTCCCATTCATGTCTCTTGCCCAGTGATAAATGGGATTATTTACTCTTTTTTTGTTGATAATTGAGTTTTCTGTAGATTCTAGTTATCAACCCTTTGTCAGATTCATACCTTGCAAATATCTTTTCCCATTCTGAAGGTTGTCTTTTTTACTTATTGTGTCCTTAGCTGTGAAGAAGCTTTTCAGCTTAATTAAGTCCCATTTGTTAATTTTTCTTGTTGTGATGGCTGCTGAAATCTTCGCCATAAAATCTTTCCCCAGTCCAATATTGTCAAGAATTTTCCTTATACCTTCTAAGATTTTTATTGTTTCGTGTCTTAGATTTAAGTCTTTTATCCATTTTGAGTCAATTTTTGTAAGTGAAAGGTGCAGGTCCAGTTTCAGTCTTTGTGGTTATCCTGTTCCTCCAACACCATTTGTTGAAAAGGGATTCTTTTCCCCATTTTATGCTTTTTTTTTTTGGTTTGGCTTATAAAAGATCAGATGGCAACTAGAGACTGCTTTCATCTCTTGCTTGGTTTTCTATTCTGTTCCATATGTCTATGTTTCTATTTTTGTGCCAATACAAAGCTGTTTTGATTATTGTGGATATAATGATGTTGGTATTTTAATTGGGGGTTGCAGTGAATCTGCAAATTGCTTTGGGTAGAATAGACATTTTGACAACGTTGATTCTTCCTACCTAAGAGCATGGTATGTTCTTCCATTTGTTAGTGTCTTCTGCAATTTCCTTTCTTAGTGTTTCATAATTCCCTTTGAAAAGATCTTTCACTTCTTTTTTTGTGTATATTCCTAAGTATTTCATTTTCTTTGAAGCTACTGTGAAGGGAATTGTGTCCTTAATTTGTTTCTCAACTTGGCTGTTATTGGCATATATAAAGGCCATTTTTGAATGGCATATACAATTTTTATGCCCTGAGAAGTTCTATATATCCTGATCACTTCTAGGACTCTTGTGGTTGATACTCTGGAATTGTCTAAAAATATGAGATCATATCATCAGCCAAGAGTGAGAATTTGACCTCTTCTACTCCCATTTGGATGCCCTTTGTACTCTTCTGTTGCCTGATTGCATTGGCTAGAACTTCTAGGACAATGTTGAATAATAGCAGTGACAGTGGACATCCTTGTCTAGTTCCAGTTCTAAGTGGAAAAGCTTTCTGTTTTAATCCTTCAGTATGATGTTAGCTGTGAGTTTGTTATAGATGACTTCAGTCAGCTTAAGAAATGTACCACATAGGCCTATTTTTTCTTAAATGTTCTTATTAGAAAAGGATGCTGAAGTTTGTCAAATTCTTTTTTCTGTATCTGTTGAGAGGATCGTATCGTCTTTGTTTTTGCTTCTTATTGATATGATGTGTTACATTTATGGATTTGTGTATGTTAAACCAGCCTTGCATCCCTGGGACGAAGACTACTTAATCCTGATGTATACTTTTTTTAATGTGTAGCTGCAATCTGTTAGCTAAAATTGTGTGGAATATTTTTGCAGCAGTATCATTAGTGAAATTAGTCTGTTGTTCTCCTTTTAGTTGGGTCCTTTCCTAGTTTTGGAATCAAGGTGAGATTTCCTTCATAGAATGTGTTGGGGAAGATTCCTCAATGTTTTGGAATAGGTTTTGCAGTATAGGTATAAGCTCATCTTTGAAGGTTTGATAGAATTCTGATGTGAAGCCATCTGGGCTTTTATTTGTTGGAAGCTTTTTTATTGTTTATTAAGTCTCAGTGCTTAATAATTGGTCTGTTCAAGCGATCTATTTACTTCCTGGTTAAGTCTAGGAAGATAGTGTGATTCCAGGTATTGATCCATTTCCTCCACATTGTCAAATTTTTGGGCATACATTGTTTGGTAATAGTCAGAAGTAATGTCTTGTATCTCTGTGGTATCAGTTGTTATTTTCTCCTTTTTGTTTCTGATTGAAGTTATTAAAGATTTTACTTTTCTATTTCTGGGTAATCTAACCAATGTCTATTTTATCTTCTCAAAGAACCAATTTCTTTCATTAATTTTCTGAATGATTCTTTTCAATTTTATTATATTATCTGATTTAATGTTGGTTATTTATTTTCTTCTGGTAGGTTTGGGATTGGATTGCCCTTTCTTTTCCATTTCTTTTATTTATTTATTTATTTTTTTTTTGGAGACAGTCTCAAGCTGCCGCCCTGGGTAGAGTGCTATGATGTCATAGCTCACAGCAACCTTAAACTCTTGGGCTTAAGTGATTCTCTTGCTTCAGCCTCTCAAGTAACTGGGACTACAGGCACCCACCACAATGCCTAGCTATTTTTGTTGTTGTTGTTGTTGTTGTAGTTGTCATTGTTGTTTTAGCTAGCCTAGGCTGGGTTCGAACCTGCCAGCCTTGGTGTTTGTGGCTGGCGCCCTACCCACTGAGCTATAGACACCGCCCCTTTTCCCTTTTTTAAGATGATTCATTAGATTGTTGATGTGCTCTCTTTTTGGTTTTTCTTTTTGTTTTTGTTTTTTTTTCTGTCTAGATATAGACATTTAATGAGATAAATATCCCTCTTAGGACTGATTTTGCAGGGTCCCACAGGTTTTGGTAGCTTTGTATTCATTGCTGTTATGCTCAGGGAAGTTAATGATTTCATTTTTTATGTCAGATTCAGCATAAAGTAGTTTAATTTCCATGCCTTTGTGTGGGGATTAAAATTTTTGTTGGAGTTGACTTCCACCTTTATTGCTTTGTGGTCTGAGAAGATACAGGGTATACTTTAAGTTCTTTTGATTTTGTTGGGGTTTGATTTGTGTCCTAAGATATGATCTATTTTGGAAAATGTTCCTTGGGCCAATGAGAAGAACGTGTATATTCTTCAGCTTTGGGATGGAGTGTTCTGTATATGTCTGTTAAGCACAGTTGTTCTGTTTAAGTCCCTTGTATCTTTGTTTAGTTTCTGTTGAGAGGATCTGTCCAGCTCTATAAGAGGAATATTAAAGTTCCCTGTTATTATGGTGTTACAGGATACCATATTGCTCAGACCATTTAAGGTCTGTTTCAAAAATCTGGTAGCATTTAAGTTGGGTGCATAAATACTTAGAATTGAAATGTCTTCTTATATTTTTCTCTTGACCAATATGAAGTGACCAGCTTTGTCTTTTTTGACTTTAGTTGCTTTAAATCCACGTGTATCTGAAAATAAGATTGCAACTCCTCTTTGTGTGTTCTGGTATTTCATGCTGCCAGGATTTTTCTGCTGTTGCTTCCTCAGGGTTTTCTTTTTGTCTGTTTCCTTGCCCTACTTTTTCCTTTTGCTTCCTCCTGCTCTTTAAGTTACCATGCCTCTGATCTAAGGTATTGAAATGTCCTTTTGGGAAAAAGAAGAGAAGAGAGAAGAGCAGGAAGCGATAAAAGACTTTAAAAAAGAGAAAAGAGGAGGGGGGCAAAAGGGAGAATTGACAAATAGAAGGGAGGAGCAGAGAGAGCTCGGAGGAATAGTAAGTAGTATACAGGGCACTTTGACCCACACCCACAGATACCAACCTCTGGGGGCTGGGTGAAGTGGCTCCCTTTTGTTCTGAAGCTTTTTGCCAACCTGAGCAGATACAAGACCCCACCTCCACCAAATAGAGAAGAAAAACAAAAACAGTATAAATCAAAACAAAACAAACGAATAAAAAACCTTAAGGGATAAAATTAAGGGAAGAAGGCATAACAGGGAAAAAACTAGCAAAAATGAAGCCCTTATTATTTAAGGAAACAATGAAAATTTGTAATTACATGAGGAGGAAAAAAAATCTAAGGGGAAAGGGTTGAAAAAAAAAATTTTTTTTTTTTTTGAGATGGAGCCTCAAGCTGTTACCCTGGGTAGAGTACCATGGCATCACAGCTCACAACAACCTCCAACTCCTGGGCTCAAGTGAGTCTCCTGCCTCAGCCTCCCAAGTAGCTGGGACCACAGGTGCCTGCTACAATGCCTGGCTATTTTTTGGTTGCAGCCATCATTGTTGTTTGGCGGGCCGGATTGGATTCGAACCTGCCACCTTAGGTGTATGTGGCTGGCACTTTAGCCACTTGAGCCATAGGCGCCGAGCCAAAAAAAAATTTTTTTTAAAGAAAAAATATATATATGTGTTGCTGTTTGTGGCCTGGGCAACACATGATGTTCTGGGGTTTGAGATGCTAATCACAATGCTGATAACAGCTGTATAAGATGGAGACTGGAAGCCCCTGTCTTGCCAAGGAGACCTGGTCCCATCTTCCTGATTTCTTTGCCCTCAGTCCATACAGGGAGGAGCCTGTCGCTCTCCTCAGCCCACTTAATAGACATGCCTCTACCTTTCCAGACTGTGTCCCTTGGCTATGTAGTGGCTTTCCCAGGAAAGCAAGAATCTCTCCAGAAGTGGCTGCCCACTTACCACGCATGCCAGACCAGCCTCACACCAGGACCCTTAGGGCCTTTCCTGCAGGGCAGCTTCCCTACAATAGCTGTGCATGGCCTGTAGCCAAACAGTGAAAGCTCTGCTCTGCCCAGTAGCTCAGTCCTGGCCCCTGGGTGTTGTTATGAATCAATAGCTCACTGGCCCAAGCTTTCCCAAGGCAACCAAGTGCCCAAGTCCAAAGAAAACCCCCACAGGGCAGGCCTTTTCTGTCTGTAAACTGTCGCTACCACCACATCCAGTGCCATCACACTGGCTGGTCTCTGCCCTCAGCAAGTACTTGCCACTTATCCCCTGCTTTCTTCTTTCTCTTGGGATCTTCTGGGCAGAGCCCACAATCCAGAGGAACCTGGAGTCTTTTTCCTCTAATCTTCGCCAAGTCCAGCTGCAAAGAAGCTGTCTCTAGTCTGCCATCTTGTTTCACCCTCCCAGTCGTTTTTTTTTTTTTTTTTTTATTTGAACTATCTTACGTGTGTATACAAAATTTATTTGTTGAGTACATTTGCTGAGTGTTTAAGCCTTATTGTATATTTTATCTACAAAGGGTGACAAAGTGTGTACCTATTTTTTTTTTTTTTATTTGAGACAGAGTTGTAAGCTGTCACCCTGGGTAGAGTGCTGTGGCGTCACAACTCACAGCAACTTCAAACTCCTGGGCTTGAACAATTCTCTTGCCTCAGCCTAGCCTCCTGAGTAGCTGGGACTACAGGTGCCTACCACAATGCCCAGCTATTTTTTTATTGCAGTTGTCACTGTTTTTAGTATGCCCGGGCCAGGTTTGAGCCCACCAGCCTTGGTGTATGTGGCCAGTGCCCTCCCCACTGAAATACAGGCACTGCCAGTATGCCTACTAAGAAAGGAAAAAATTATATGAAATTTGTAATACCCACGTCACACTTGATTTCTGCAGTTATAGTGAGATACAAGATAAAATAAAATATATATACTTAGTATTACAAGTTTGATGTAGTTTTTTTTTCTTTTATAAAGTATGCTAGTTTTTTGGCATCCTCTGTGTGTGTGTGTGTGTTTGTGTTTGTCATCTTGTTAGTATTCAAGCTAATGCTGTAAGATGAAGTTATCATTTTTTCTAGTAGCTGGGGTTCATGGTAGTCCAGAAACCGCATTAATCTTATTCCCTGCTACATTCTGTGTCTAGTTTGGTGTCTGGTACGTGCTAAGTAATCTGTGTTTAAATGACATTCAAACTCACTGATAATGAAGGTGATATGTATGTATGAAATACCATTGGCAAGTATTTGAAAATGTAATAGTAGGAAGGATATAGTGACCTTGTTGACTGAGTACATAGTCTAAGGAATATATCTTGGTGAAAGAAGCAATTTTGTAGCATCCTCTAGTAGCCTTAAGATGTTCCAGTGCTTTGACCCAGCAGTTTTTCTTCTAGGAAATCTGTCTTATGGATCCTGATCATATGGAAAAAAAGTATGTTTGTTAGATTAAAAATAGAAAAAACCCTGGGAAGCAGGAAACAAATAAATTACACTGAATTCACATTCAGAATGCTTTTAAACTATTAGTATCGGTGATTATGAAGCATTTGTAATATGAAAAAAACCTCTTACTATGTGAAAGAAAATTAATTGTATGAAGATAGATTTAGTAATCGTAGGGTATGAAATCCTGAGAGAGATACTTGGAGGCATTGTATCAGCTGCTTGTCACTTTAATCTATTGGCTTTCCAATCATTTCCCCTTACTAAGTTAAAGATTTGGAGCTAATCTATTAGGAAATGCTAATATGTTTTAGTCATGTTTGTTAGGTAGAACTTTATTTAGTTGGCCTGAACTGTGGGGGCTGTATTTTTAGAGTATCTACATCACTTAATAAATTATGATCATGTGAAGGGTGGATTGGTGATGGATGAATAGGATGCTTACTGTTTCATGAAAATATGATTTTGCTAAATCCAGGGATTTTTCTTTCTTTCTTTCTTTTTTTTAAGACAGAGTCTCAGACTGTCACCCTGAGTAGAGTGTTGTGGCATCACAGCTGACAGCAACCTCAAATCCTTGGGCTTAAGCTATTCTCTTGCCTCAGCCTCCCAAGTAACTGGGAGTACAGGCACCCACCACAATGCAAAGCTTTTTTTTTTTTTTTTTAAGTTATAATTATCATTGTTGTTTGGCAGGCCTGGGCTGGATTTGAACCTGCCAGCTCCAATGTATGTGGCTGGCACCCTAGTCACTTGAACTACAGGTGCTGAGCCAAATCCAGGGATTTTTCTTCGGAGAATAGCTATAGAAATCCTGAGGTAGATGTTAAGCATGTGACTTTCTGAAAGTCTTCACAAGGATGTAGAATAATACTTGCCAGTGTTGGATTACTTGTTGATACAGTATTTAGAAATCATTTTAGTGCTAGTTTCCTGCAACACATAGCCCTTACTTGGAAGAGGCTTCTTATTTAGTAGAGGAGAAAAATTTAAAAAGAAACATACAATGTATGCAGTTATAGAACAGAAGCAAATATAGAGTGTATAGCACAGCTAATGAAGTGATTGATTCTGTGAAAGAAAATGTGTGTGAGGGTTGTCCAGGTGGGAGGGGTGATCGTGGTATGTAGGGTAAGGGTAATTCTAAGCCAAGAGTCTGTTCCATCAAGGCTCAGAAAAAGACTTCAGTAGTTTATTGTTCAGGGAGTTTAAACAATCTGATATTAAGAATGAAAAGTTCATGGAGGGCTTAGTGGAAGGTGAGAAGTTGTGGCAAAGAGGAAGAGGCCATATTTTGTTTGCTCTCTTGGTGCTATAATAGTGATTAAAATAATAAAATGGCAGAGTTAGGCTGCCATTCACTCACTAACCTATGAAATTACTTCACTCCCTAATTCTTAGTTTCCTTCTCTACAAAATAAGGATGACAGTAGTGTCTACTCCAAAGGATTCTTGTGAGGATCAGATGAAAACATTTCATTTAAATCATTCAGAGTAGTTTCCTGAGGTATGGTAAGTACAAAAAGTTAGTTGCCTCTGTAAAAATTACAATCATTGTGAATGTTAAGCAAGAGAAAAACTCGATCACCCTAGTATTTAGAATGATCTCTTTGAAGGCAGTACGGAGGATTGTGGACTAGAGATTGAGGAGATAATGATGCAGGTTGAGAAGCTTTGTAAAAATCTAGAGGCACAGTGAGTATCTGGTATAAGGCAGTAACAATAGGAATAGTGATATAGTGTCAGTGAATATTTAAGTGTTAGAATTGACAGATTCACTAGTGTTCTTATGTCTGTTAGAAGGACAAAAGATGAAAGTAGTGTGTGAGAAACTTGGTTAATGTAGATTTCATCAATAAAGAGAAATAACTAAAAGCAAGACGATTTTGGGAGCAGAGAAGATAATTTGATTTTAGAACAGTTTTGAAGAAATGAATGTAAAAAAAGTCAGTTGGATTTGTTGTATTTGAAAGGGAATGTGTGGATAGTTCAGGAGCGTTTTGGGGAAAATTCAGAAGTCAGCAGGCAATTGTGGTAGCGGCTGCAGCCAGGCATATAGGTGAGCCCCACTGTGCAGAGGTGAGTAAGGAGGACTGGGCTCCCACCCAAGCAGTGGAGAGATGGTTTATCATCTGCCAAGTATTGTATGTTTTTTTTTAAACATTCTACTAATACAGCGGTTCTCAACCTGTAGGTCGCGACCCACAGGAACTGTATTAAAGGGCTGTGGCATTAGGAAGGTTGAGAACCACTATACTAATAGCTCTGTGATGTAATTGTGCTGTATTAATTATCCCATGCTGAGTAAGAAATTACCATAACCTTGGCTGTTTGAAACAACATAAATGTATTATTTTATAGATTCTAGACATGGGTTGGCTAGGTCCTCTACTTGTGAGTCTCTCATGAGACTGGAAAGTGTTGGCCAGTGCTGGAGCCTTGTCTGAGGCCTAACTGGGAAAGGATCAGCTTCTGGACTCATGGGGTTGTCAAGATTTAGTTCTTTGAGGGTTGTGAGACAAAGACCCTCTGTTGGCTAGAGGCTACCTTCATTTTCCTATCAAATAGACCTTTCCCTAATTTAGCTTACTTGGTCAAAGCTGGCAAAGGAGAGAAGACAGCTGGCAAGGTGGAAGTAATAATCTTGAGTAACAATCATAGATACAGTATCCTGTCACTTCTGCAATATTTTACTGGTTTGAAAGAGATCACCCACCCTTATATGCAGGGAGGTGGAAGATTTCACTAAGGTGGATACTGGGAGGTGGAGATAATTGGTGCTGATTTAGAGACTGTGTCCTGCGAGTGCCATTTTTATTCCTGTATACAAGAAAGGAAACTCAAATAGTTTCCGAGATCACCTGGTTGCAAGTAACAAAGCCAAAACCAAACCTGGGCTTGTCCTTGTTTGTTATTATATTCAAGGACTGACAAAGACCTGTAAAGTCAGGGATGGGGGGAGTATATTGACAACTTTTGTTTGACATATTTTACTGGAGTGATGTGGGTTGAGATTTCAGAGAATGTGTAAGTAGGAAAGTAGGCCTGAGTAGACTACTCTTACAGATTTATTTATTTATTTATTTATTTGCTTGCTTATTTATTTAGGGATAGAGTCTCCCTCTGTTGCCAGGCTACATAGCAACCTGGGCTGAAGAGATCCTCTTGCCTCAGCCTCCCAAGTAGGTGGGATTAGCCGCCACAACATATGGCTGTTTTTTAGAAAGGGGTCTCACTCTTGTTAGGCTGTTAAGATTATAATTTTAAAGGAAGAAGCAAATAGTAACTGTGTATTGTTTTTACGTACTGAATTGTTTTTCTCTATAATAGTCTAGAAAATTTTCTTTTTCAGTTCTCTGAATTTAACCAGTAATGCCATTCAGTTGCCAATTTCAAGCAAAGCAAACATAAACCAGTTTTAATCTGCTGTTTAAGAAAAGTGGCAGTCCTGACAGTGCCTGACAGTAAGTCACCATTTCTATTTTTGTAACAGTTTTTGATCTAAGACATTTAAAATAATGATATTGGAAACTTTTATTTTAAAACTTTATTTGCTTTTTCTTCTCTGATAATTCAGAGAAGATAAATATGTCCTCATTTTCTTGTTTAAGAAGCTTAATATTATAGACAGAGGTTTTTAACTTGGACTCATTAATAGCAGAGTCCATTAATGTTTTAAATATTCTGATCTCCAGACCTATATTCTTTCTACTGTTGTTCCAGGTGATGTAACTTTTAGATCCGCAGTTTCTTGGGGAGTACTTCTAGCTCACTATGGAAATGGACACTAATTAAGTGGCAGCTGGTGGAAAGAATTGAGACTTGTTTCCCCAAATATGCACATAGTGTCTGCTCTAAACACACCTTTGACTGGTCACAAGTTAACTCCTGTTTACACTTGAATTAGCTATTGCAATTTTTAAAACACAGGGTAATGTAGGATATTGTAAAAGCTTTCTTGGCCATGTGGAATTGCGTTCACTTTATTAAAAAAAATTTATTTTTCTAGATATTCAGGTTTTTATAACAATTTCAGTATTGCAAAACTTTCAACCATGATGAATGGTGATGGTGAAGAATTCTTCAATGAATTATATGGAAATGCTTTATCTGATTATCCTGAGTGGTTTTGAAATATTTTGTAGTGATCTGTAAAATAGTAGTTTATTGGAAGACAGTTATGAATCTGACAGTAGACTACCAAAACAGCAAAAAAAAAAGTCTAATAAAATCTGATTGTGAAAGTGACTTTTGTTGTTTTGAGACAAGAGTCTGACTGTCACCCTGGGTATGGTGCTGTGGCATCATAGTTCCCAGTGATCTCAAACGTTTGGGCTCAAGTGATCCTCTTGCCTCAGCCTCCCTAGTAGCCGGGACTACTGGCACCTATCACAACGCCCAGTTAGTTTTTCATTTTTTTAGTAGAGAGAGGCTGGTCTCGAACCTGTGAGCTCAGGTGATCCGCCTGCCTCCGACTCACAGAATGCTGAGATTATTAGCAGGAGCCATGGGCCTGACTATGAAAATGATTTTGAAGGAGAGTGGATGGAAAATGATGCCAGTCTTGGAGGATTGTACAGATATTTCAGGTTGAACTTAGTGATCCATAGAAGAACATCAGCAAAGTGACAAGATATACTTTTTGATAATGATATTTTTTGTGTGTAGTTGCTTCTCAAACCTATTTATATCACTGCTAAATGGAATAATTTATTTTATTTTACGTTAATACAGAGTCTTCCTTTTCCTGTCTTTGGTAGAGTGCCATGGCGTCGTAGCTCATAGCAACCTCAAATTTGTGGGCTCAAGCCGTTCTCTTGCCTCAGCCTCCCTAGTAGGTGGGACTACAGCCACCACGATGCCTGGCTGTTTTTTACAGATGGGGTCTCACTCTTGCTTAGGCTAGTCTCGAACTCTTGAGCTCAGGGAATCCACCCGCCTCAACCTCCCAGAGTGCTGGCATTACACACACGAGCCACTTGCACCTGGCCCAAATGCAACAATTTTATAAAAACTCTGCTAAAACTTTACCATGAATGGAAGTTACCATTAGTGATATAAAAAAGTTTCTCAATTTACTGATATTGATGAGACAAACACAAAAATCACATTGAAAAGAACGCTGGTCATTGGACTCTTTGCTTGCAACACCAGTATTTCTTAGAACTATGACCAGAATTCAGCTCAAGTTAATCCTCACATTTTTTCATCTTAGTGATAATTCACAAGGTAAATCTAGTGAAGACAGACTTTATAAAATTGGACTTCTTTTGGATTACTTTATTCTGAAATTTCAGTCTTATAAGTACCAAAGCAGGAGTGCTCCCTAGGTGAGGCCATGGCATTATGTAGAGGGCATATCACTTCTTCACACTTTCATATTCAATTACAGAATAATAGTTGGTGACATGGGATAGCTTCTGTGTAAAATTGCCAGTCAACAATGTGTTATTTTGCTTCTAGTAAAAATGCTAGTCTAATTTTATTGCTTTGAGGAAGAATTGGGAAAGAACTTTTATGGACAAGAAGATGTTTAACCAGATGTTTTACGTTTAATGTAAAAAAACATGTGAGATGTATACACTAACTTTTTTTCTAACTGTTGGCCTCTTTTTTCCAGAAAACAAACTTTTCCCCTATAGTAGAACTATTAGGCTTTTCGTTAATCTCATTTTTTTAAATCATCCAGTTTACTGAACTGTCTAGTTAGCTATCTTAGACATCAAAACCCATTTTGATTTTTTTACTATTTAGATGGTAAAAGTGCTACATCTTCATAACAAAGATAATTGCACTTACAGTTGTGTCTGTAAAATTGATTTCTTGTTTCTTCTAATAACTGTTTCAGAGGGTGAGGTGTAAGCTCACAGAATCCAGAGAAATCATCATGAAGTTGTATGTGTTTCTGGTTAACACTGGAACTACTCTAACATTTGATACTGAACTTACAGTGCAAACGTGAGTTGTATTTCATTTAGCCTCTTTGGTTTTGCATTTTGTCTGCATGCAGAAAAATAAATAAAATATTTAATTTCGAGGAAACAATTTCACACTTAAGAAGAGAAGCATATGGCAGTTGTTAAATCTTTTATCCCAATATGTTACGTTTATCGTTGTCATCTTTCTCTGAAATGTGAGTTAAACTCAGTAAGTCGCATTTTGTTGTTGCATGAATGTAATATTTAAAATAATCAGACTCATAAAATATTCTCATTTCAAACTGAGGTTATTGTTATGAGTACCAGTTGCTATTCACAGGTCGTTGTTAAGGAAATTATTGCTAGCTTTAAAAAATAATATGTCACATCCATGTTTTGGTCATTTGTTTTGATTCCTTTGCATGAATAAAGTGGATAGGTGTATTTTGTTTGTTAACAAGAGAATAAAATAAGTTTAATATTTTTAAGCAAAAGAGTAGGGCTCAGCTGTCTAATAATTCTTAAGGTTTTCAGAGGTTTCCAATATTTAGCTAATCATGCCCTCCTTGATATTTGTGAAAGTTTTGGAGAGCTCTCAGGGGAGAGAGGATGTATTTTGAAGCCAAACTAGAAGGAAATAGAAGTAATATGTTTTTCTAAACCTGTTAATAATTTTATATTGACTGTAATAGCAAAGACATGATAGTAACACAGAGTGAATAATTTCTACACTGAACTTGTTATAAATTGTGAAATCAATAATCATTGTTTAAAAAGTGGAATTATATGATTCTTTTTTTTTTTGGAGACAGTCTCACTTTGTTGCCCTTGGTAGAGTGCTTTGGCGTCACAGCTCACAGCAGCCTCCAACTCTTGAGTTTAAGTTATTCTCTTCCCTCAGCTTCCTGAGTAGCCTGGCTGTTTTTTGATTGCAGTTATCATTGTTGTTTAGCAGGTTCGGGCTGGGCTTGAACCTGCCAGCCTTGGTGTATGTGGCTGGCATCCTACTCAGTGAGCTACGGGTGCTGAGCCTGGACTCATTATAGAAGTTTTACTTCTATAGGAATGAATTTTTGGAAGCTAGGAAAAGGGAGGAATTTTCACATGGTTTATATACTACGGTAGTTTCTGTAAAGCAGTGTGGAGATTAGAATACAAATCCTTTGTTCTGAGGACTTTAGCAGACCTCATACCAATTTGGGCATATTCCTTTGAGATGTTACATAGAGAATACATAAATAAGTGTGCCCCTATTTCATAGACTTCACTTTTAGATATGATGCAATGGGTAATTTATTTACATAAGATCAACTGCTTGTTTCTGAAATCCAGTTCAAGAAATAGTCAGCTTACATATTTTACTATTATTTTGGTTGGAAAGTTTTAGAGTGAAATTCATTAACCTACCACAATACTTTTATATAGTACTTCTATGAAAATACAGGTATTTGACAAATGCAAATAACTGATTCATTTTATCCTTTTTTTAAAAGTGTGGCAGACCTTAAGCATGCCATTCAAAGCAAATACAAGATTGCTATTCAGCACCAGGTGCTGGTTGTCAATGGAGGAGAGTGCATGGCCGCAGATAGAAGAGTGTGTACCTATAGTGCTGGGACGGTAGGTATCCAGGAGTCTCTCACACAGGGATGCTCCACCTTCACATCACATAGGGAGCTGGAACTCAGTGTTCAAAAATAAGATTCACTCGCTTCATATATTGACTGACATCTATATTCACTAACATAGTATTTCAGTTAAATCTGTTTTTTTTTTTATATATAGGACACAAATCCAATTTTTCTTTTTAACAAAGAAATGATCTTATGTGATCGTCCACCTGCTATTCCTAAAACTACATTTTCAACAGAAAATGACATGGAAATAAAAGTTGAAGAATCTCTTATGATGCCTGCAGTTTTTCACACTGTTGCTTCAAGGACACAGCTTGCAGTGGTAAGATATAAATAACTAATTAACTGAATTTCCTAATAGTGTTCAAATTTAAGTAGCAGAAAGTCTAAATTGGATAGGAGGCATGCAAAAAATAAGAACAATAACAAACCAATCTAGAAATTTTTTTTGTAGTTAATATATCTAGTTTTTATATTTTGAGCTCATAAATTGTTAGTCATTCTACATTGACAGTGGGGTATTTTAGGGTGTAAAGCTATCCTGGACAGGATTTGGTCAACTTCCCTCCTAAATGCTGGTAAGTAGAGTAATATTAGAGTGCATATGTCAGAGTACACATAGACAAATGGAGCTTAAACAACTCTGAAAATATGGTTGTTTTTCCTATATCCGTAGTTAACTCTCAGAGGACAAATTTCTTTTCCAATATATACCTCGTACACTGCTACCCACTGTCCCTACAGATTGTTTCCCTGTCATTTAATTTTTCCCTTTTAACTTGCTATTTACTTTATTCTCTTATCATTGACATTCATAAAGCTACATTTTCCAGACATGAACAAATATAAAGTTTTAAAACAAATGAAATAACAGTATTATCTGTTATAAACATAGACAGCATTCCTAAACATTTATTGCATATAGTAAAACTCTTAGTTTTTTTAGCCAATTGCCTTATTAAAAGATGATTTGTATCATACAGCTTTAAATAAAAGCCCACAACTGTATCATTTACAGGCAATACAGTTAAAAAGGTTGGTAAAATATGAAAAGATAGGTATTCACCGAAGTAGTAGGTAACTGTAAACAAAGACACAACTGGTAATACTGTATTAATGTTCGACAAGTGGACTGCAAAGCCTTAAAGAGAACAAAGTGAAATGCAATGTTAAAAAAAAAGGCTTCAGTTTATGAAAATGGTAGGTGAAATTATGTATTTGCCTACCAACACAAGCTAAAAATAAAGTAACAATTTTTAAAAATTTCAGTATAACTTAAAATAGTGGTGTATGCCACTGTCCATAGGGGCATTATTAACAAAAAGCCAAAAGTAGAATCAATCTAAATATCTACTAGCTGATGAATAAGTAATAAAAAAATACAGCATATATATTCTATGTAAGGGAATATACATAGCTTGGCTTTAAAAAGGAAGGAAATTGTGATAACATGTTATAAAATGAAAGAATTTTGAGGACATGAAACATGACCACAAAACAGATAAGGCTGCTTTTTTTTTGGAGACAGAGTCTGAAGCTGTCACCCTTGGTTTAGTGCCGGGGCATCACGGCTCACAGCAACCTCAAACTCCTGGGCTCAAGTGATTCTCTTGCCTCAGACTCCCAAGCAGCTAGAACTATAGGCGCCTGCCACAATGCCAGGGTATTTTTTGTTGCAGTTGCCATTGTTGTTTAGCTATTTTGGGCCAGGTTTGAACTCGCCACCCTCGGTGTATGTGGCTGGAACTATAACCACTGTGCTATGGGCACTGAGCCAAGGCATATTCATTTTGTTCGTTCTGTGTTTTTGTTTTTGTTTTTTTGAGGTAGAATCTTCCTCTCTGACTCAGGCTAGAGTGCCTCGCTCATAGCAACTTCACACCTCACATTCCTGGGTTAAGCGATCTTCCGGCCTCAGCCTTCCTAGTAGTTAGGTGTAGGTGACTATCATGAGGCCCAGCTAGTTTTTCTATTTTTAGTAGAGAGGGGACTGTCGTGACCCCTATGGTCCTGGTCTCAGTCGCCTCGGGAAGGAACCAGGCATGACCCCGATTAGAAGTACAAGCTTGCGGGAGGCAGGCTAACCTTAAGTGCAGGGTAGCCCTGAGCCCCCTCCGCAATGGCTATTTATTAAGATTACAGCAGGTGTGGAGAGTTAAGGTCATTACATATGAGGGCTGCTGCGTAAGGACTGCCACGTGCTCTTTCCTCATGTGTTCTTTCCCCACAGCCCCCATGAAGAAGTGAGTACTGAGCTTCAATGATTAACACACGCTTACTAGTGAGTGACCGATCTTATCTCATTCCAGAACACTGAGTTACTTGGGGGCATTGCCCCTAAGTCACAAAATGTCTCTAGGCTTGCCAGGAGACTGTCCTGTTCTCAGCGTTTCCTTTTAATGTGATAAGATTCAGTAACTGTGCTTTGCAAGCATGGTGTCCATTCCTCTACAGGGGACTCTCCCTCTGCTCAAGCTGATGACCTCAGTTTTTTGTAAAGTTACTCTTCCAAGTTTCTTGAGTGTTTTCCATGGTAGTATTAATCCTTTTCTAATTGTTCTATAGATTCTTTTATATGTAATCTTCATATATCCTTTTTATTGGTTATATATGTTGAAAATATTTTATGCCGTTCTTTGGCTTACCTTTTCATTTGGTTAATTGTGTCTCGTGATGAATAGAAATTTCTAGTTAACGTCCATTTTATCAATAGTCTTGCTCTTGGGTCTTACTACACATTTTTTTGCTATCATAAAGTCCTGAAGGGAACAAATAATAGTCTCTGAAGTATACATCTAGTATATGTTCCAAAGCCTCCTTTTCTTTTTAACCTTTTGACACTTAGATCTATGTGTACCTTGTATATGATTTTTTTATATACTGATACAAAAATTGAAAATTAAGAGGCCAGCACATTGCCTTTTAAAACTTTGTAATGTATCTTGATCTTTCCAAAACCATAAATAAAAAGATAAATTGACATATGTGTATATTTTTCTTCCCTGTCTAGTAGAGAGGATATGTAATTTTTTTAAATGGCCACATAAATTCCATTGTGTGGATGTAAGTCAGCAGTTCTCAACCTGTGGGTCGTGACCCACAGGAATTATATTAAAGGGCCACAACATTAGGAAGGTTGAGAACCACTGATGTAAGTAATGATTGATAGATGTTGAGATTTACATTTTATTTTATGGTGTTGAAATAAAGAACCTTGTAGTATTCTTTAGGCATAGATAGGATGGATTCCTAAAAGAGGAATCACCATGCCAAATGATTAATTTTAAATTCAATAGTCATTGCTTAGTTGCCCTCTACAGACAATCTACCAATATATACTTTTAAAAGCATTGAGAAGGTGTTTCTCTCCCTGGCCCATGGTCCCAGCACAGGCCTTACTAAATTGTGGATGATGGTATCTTGCTCTGATGCTATTTTGCTTAAATTGAGTAACGTTTTATATATTTAAAATAGCAGTTTTTGGGGTGGTGCCTGTGGCTCAGGGAGTAGGGCGCCAGCTCCGTATACCAGAGGTGGTGGGTTCAAACCCAGCCGTGGCCAAAAACTGCAAAAAAAAAATAAAATAGCAGTTTTATTTCCTGTTGTTATCATGTCTGTGCCTTCTCTGTCTCTTCTCTTTTATAATCTTTTGTGTTTCCCCAAGTTGCTTTGTATTATTGAAACCATCCATGGGGGGTTAGTTACTCTGTTATCTATGACATTTTGTGCAAATATCTTTTCCCACTTTTTCATTTGTATTTTGCCATTGTGCTATTTTCTAATGGGAGTCTTTAATTTTATATTTTTAAATTTATCAAACTATTATTAATTTTTCCATTTGGGGTTAGGTTGAAAAGAGTTACTTGCTTCTAGATCATGTTTATATAATTATGAAACTAAGAAATGCATGTATTACTTAATTTCAAATATATGTAATTTCAGAATTTTTATATACTATGTGGAGAGTAATATTCTTGTTATTTTTGGAATGTATCACCCAGCTATCCCCATTCAAAATACTGTCTTTAATTGATAATAAATTTCAATGTGTCTGTAGTTTTACCTTTTGTTAGATTTATTTCTCCATTTTAGTAACAAACTTACTTTTTTGCATGGTACGTGATTAAAAATGGTTTTCTTCCTCTCTTCCCAGCATTTAGCATATTTTGCTTTTATATATTTTAGCATGCTTACATAACTTTAGTGATTTTATTGCAAAATCAATTAGAAAAAAAAGAAACTCTAGCAAAGATATAGAGGAAAAGTGAACTTCCTTTTTTGTCATCCTCTACACTGTCCCAGTGATGATCAAACATTTGCTTTACATTTTTCCAGACTTTTATATGCACGTACATACATGGGATGTTTCTGTTTCATACCTCTGTTGTTTCACATATTCTTTTCTTTTATTTGAGACAGTTTCACTTTGTCACCCTTGGTAGAGTGCTGTAGTGTCATAGCTGACAGCAACCTCAGTTTCTCGGGTTCAAGCAGTCCTCTGGCCTCAGCCACCCGAGTAGGTGGGACTACAGGCACCAACCAAAACACCTGGCTGTTTAAAGAGATGGGGGATCTTGGTCTAGCTCAAGCTAGTCTTGAGCTTGTGAGCTTAGGTGACCTGCCAGTCTTGGCCTCCCAGAGTCATGGGATTACAAGCATGAGCTATCTTACCTAGCCTATGTTTCATATTTTCTTTTTTTGAGACAGAGTCTCACTTTGTCACCCTTGGTAGAGTGCCATGGCATCATAGCTCAAAGCATCCTCCAACTACTGAGCTTAGGTGATTCTCTTGCCTCAGCCTCCCAAGTAGCTGGGACTATAGGTGCCCACCTCAACACCCAGCTTTTTTTTTGTTCCAGTTTGGCTAGGGCCGGGTTCAAACCTGCCACCCCCAGTAGGTGCCCTACTCACTGAGCCACAGGCACCACTCATGTTTCATATTTTCTAATTCTACTCAGTCTCTCCAAATAAACAGAAGCATACTGTTAACTCAATCTTAATTGTTACAAGGTACTTTTCATTTTGCTCTTAGCAGTACCACAGTCCACATACTTGAATATTTATATTCATGTATATCTGTGCCGGTGTTTATGATAAATAACTAGATGCAAAATTTCTATGTCAAATTACATATTTTATTTTGATAATTGTTCTCAAATTTCTTTTTAAATAAGAAAGTATTCATTTCCTCACCCCCAAAATGACATTTCTCTGTCATTAATTTTGCCATTGTGATAGATGACAGTGTTGGTACCTTATTCTTATTTTGTTTTCTGAACTATTACTGAAGTTGAACATTTTTCATTTATTCTTTGTATTTCTATGTTATTCATACAATAACATATTCTCTTGTTCATATACTTTGTCCATCTTCCTTTTGGGTTGTGTTTTTATGAATAGGAATGTCTGTGCCAGTGTTTTTCAACTGTTTTTATCTCACAGTGCACTTGAACCCATAGTTCAAGTACACTTAAATCGTAGTGTACAGGTTAAGAATTGCTGCTGTATGCATTGTGGACATTATGCCTTTCTTTCTATTGTTTATATTCACATCCAACATATTTTTTAGTTATTATTTTATGTTTGTTACAGTTTTTCACAATTCCAGAAATTTAAATATTTATTCAGACTGATTTTATTTTTTTATGTTCTCTGTCTTGTGTGTTTATAAATCTTCTCTTTATATTTTCTGCATATACTACAAGAAACTCTTGATTTAATGCACACAACTTTGTTTTCCTTATTGGTCTTTTCAGGGGTATCACCTGCCTTCCATTTTTAAAAATATGAAAACATTTTTCTTCTTGTACTTCATAATTCCAGGTTTTTATTCACTCTGTTTTAGAGTCAGCATGATTTTACTTTTTAATGCCAGAGTACACAAGCATCTTATTGTATCTTATTGATATCCCTAGCCCATAGGAAAAAATCTTATTTCTTGTTTTGATAACTAGATAAGTGTTGCCTTATTTACTAACAGTAGTCTTTTTACAACTAGCTTGTGACAACTTGAAAATAAACATTTTAAATTCATTCTTTTAGGCATCTACCCCCCATCCCACCTTATAAACTCTTGTTTTTATTCTCTTCACTCCTTAATACTTAAATGAAATATTTTCACCATTAGAAAGCTTTGACTTTTCCTTTCCTTCTCCCTACAGGTATCTCTTGTAACCTAAATAAGAGGCAACAGAGACAATGTTCTTTTTGATTTCCTAGCTGACTAAAATCTTTTGTGGCAGAGAACCTTTCTTACTCATATCTCCTACATTGCCTTCTAGTAGTATATACTAAGTATTTTCATACTTTATTCTTTGAAACTCAAGGTCAAACATCTATTATGAAGGCATTTTCACTATTTGCATAAAATATTTTCTAGAATTTCCTTAGGTCTTAAAATGTTTTTTAGTTTTATTAATTTAGAAGTAAATAATGTACTTTAGGCTTTAATTTTGTCTTCTTCAAAATTTGTCACCCTTGAGAAAACTAGCCCAGCAGCCCCAAGACTTTTTGGCAACAGGAACCAGTTTCAAAGAAGGCACAAACAGAAGAGTAGGGGAAGGTGGAGCTCAGGCAGTGATGTGACTGATGGGAGCAGCTGTAATACAGATGAAGCTTCTTTGGCTTCAGTCCCCCTCTACCTCCTACTATGTGGCCTAATTACTAAGTTTCCTTGAAGACAGTTTTTGTTTTTGTTTTTTTTAAGGGAAGAAAAGGGGCGGTGAAGCTCTGGGGCCAGTTTCCAACAGATCCACAGCCTGGCAGTTGGGGACTGCAATTACATTAGACAGTGACTGGCATTCCAGATGGCACGTCAGTAACTAGTCAAATCTTTGGAACCCCCACTTCTCTGTTCCTGGGGGTACCTTCTTATGGAATTATCTTAGGATACCTGCTCAGAAACACCTCAGAATTCATAACCTGTGATATCCTCAGGTTCTTTGTTATAGGCATGACTAATGAGGTAAATTGAAAGTCTTTTAGAAACACTTTTTTAAAATGTGTTTAGAATGTATGCATTTATGCACACTTATTCATACACATGCAAACATATGCACACAGACCATTGCTACATTTCATTTACTTTTCTTTTCTTTTTTAATATAGGAAATGTATGAAGTTGCCAAGAAACTTTGTTCTTTTTGTGAAGGTCTTGTCCACGATGAACATCTTCAGCACCAAGGCTGGGCTGCAATAATGGCCAATCTGGAAGACTGTTCAAATTCATACCAAAAGCTACTTTTCAAGTTTGAAAGTATTTATTCAAATTATCTACAGTCCATAGAAGACATCAAGTTAAAACTTACTCAGTATGTTTGCCATTAAAATGGATAATAAGTTGTTTATTTATAATGCCTTTTACATTTATCATAGTTCTAGTCACTGTAAGTTTGTTTTCATAGGCCATATATTTATTATAACAGAAGTTTATTTTTTGAGCCTTTGTAATTGTGCTTTATAGATGTGGTTTTCATAGATTGTATAATTTTTAAATTACAGTTTTATTTAACAGGTATTTTGCGAGTTTCCCACTTTTTTCCCTTGGGTTTTATTTATGAAAAAAGCTCAAAATAACTTGGCTTATTATCTCTTGCACAAGATAGAAATGACAAAAATTTGCAAAAGTTTTCAAACATTGGACAATCAAGGAAAATTTTAAGATCCCTTTTAAATACTGCCATCCTAATACTGGTTTAATTAGGTAAAAAAAGCTCTTGTGTTCTCACTCTTGTTTGAGATGGCATTCTAGGTCTTTGCTTTGGAGTACATGTAATAAATACATCCTGGTCCTTTTTTAAAAAGGCTTTATATAAAGTAAAAATATAATGATAATTCAGTAGGAATAGAACCTTTATTGTGTGTGTGCATGTGCTTTTAATGGGGTAGGGTGGGGTTTTGTGGGTATTTTTTTAAATTATTAGAGTTTAGAAGCAGGTAGCAGGGTTTTTTTATTTTTCTCTTTCCTTTCATTTTTTTCTTATTTTATTCAGGTAGCCTCTTTAATTCAGGCTTCTCTTACTTTGTGTTATGAATGTTAGATAGAATTTAGCCTTAAGTTGAAAATTGAAGAAATCTTTGGAGGAAAGAAAATGATTAAGGCTAGAAAATCTTTTTAAAGTTTGTGATAACTTTCTGAAGTAACTTTTTTGAGGAGTTCTATTGGTTATGTCAGTTTAATGCAGGATCTAGCATTGATTTATGTATGGTTTTATAGAAAATAAATCATCAAGATTTTATAAAGTGAATCTGTCAATTTTCTTCTGTGATGAATACAAGTTATCTATTGAGATTATTTTTATATTCTTTCAGTATGTCAGATACATTTGATTAGCTTAAGGACAAAGGGTCCTGTTATGATGAATCCTTTTTGTAAATTTATTTTTTATTTTTGTTTTTTGAGGCACAGTCTCATTTTGTCACCATTGTTAGGGTGCTGTAGCATCATAGCTCACGGCAACCTCAAACTCCTGGGCTTAAGCAATTCTCTTGCCTCAGCCTCCCACAACTCCTGGCTATTTTTAGAGACGAGGTCTCGCTCTGTCTCACTCTAGCTAAGGCTGGTCTGGAACCTATGAGCTCAGGCAGTCCACTCGCCTTGGCCTTCCAAGTGCTGGGATTACAAGCGTGAGCCACTGCACCCAGCCTGTAAATTAGAGTTTCTTAAACTTTAAGATTTGATAAAAGCCATGTTCCCTTGCTTTGTGTAATTTACTTTAAGATTTGATAAAAGCCAAGTATTCACTTGTTAGTATAATTTAGTGATTTAGACTGATAATTTAATGTGTTAGAAGTATTCTCTCTCTGTTATTCTCAGCTTCTTTTAGTGAACTACTGGCTCATAGTCTAGTTTTTGTATGTATAATACAATAAAGTGGTGATGAGATTTGCGTATGATAATTACATGTGATTTTGTTCAAACTTGCTAATCCCTAACTTGAGCAATCTCATTACTGACAGATGTTTTGTCTTTTAAGTTTAGGAACTGCGGTTTCAGTAATGGCCAAGATTCCACTGTTGGAGTGCCTAACCAGACATAGTTACAGGGAATGTTTGGAAAGACTGGATTCATTACCTGAACACGAAAGCTCAGAAAAAGCTGAGATGAAAAGATCCACTGAACTGGTGCTCTCTCCTGATATGCCTACAACAACTAACAAATCTTTATTAACCTCACTTCACAAGTCAGTGGAACATGTAGCCCAAGATACCACAGATGCTGCAAGTGGCAAAGAAATTAGGGAATCTTGTCAAAGTACTGTTCAGCAGGATGAAAACTTGGTAGATGCTAAAGACAGTGATCTACCTTTTTTCAATGTTTCTTTGTTAGACTGGATAAATGTTCAAGATAGACCTAATGATGTGGAATCTTTGGTCAGGAAGTGCTTTGATTCTATGAGCAGGGTAAGTTATGCTAATTTGCTATTTCACATGTCATTTTAACTTCTTTATATTACTTAGAAATTTTAAATACTGCACTTACCTGAAATCTTTAAAATTTAAAAATAGACATGGTGTGTTTATTTGCCTTTAATAATCACAGTAAGCTTGTATTTTGCATTAAGATCTCCTCTCCACATACTTGAAAAACTTTCAAACCTGAGGAATAAATACTTCTTCATATCTATTACATAAACTGATACAGAGTCTTTGAAGCCAGGAGGGAAGCATTTGGGGCACAAATTTCAATGATACAGAAATATTAAATAATGTCTTAAAAACTGTTGTTGTTGAAAGGGCACTGAGTTGGAAAAGCATTAGTCTTTGTTTACAGAAAGTACATTCATTAGGGTTCTTGGAAATCAGTACTTTTCTTGTTTAAGTTATACAATGTGCTAGAATGAAAACCTTAAAAAAGTTCATGATTCTTCTCTTACTATCCAATTTCTTGATGACATCCTGTAGGGTAGGCATTTTATGCAGTTAAGACTTGTTGGACAGGGCAGGGAAGTACATAACATGTTGTGTCAAGATTACTGACAAAAATGAATGAAAGCTGGTGTTCCTGCTTAAAGTATTGACATTTTAGTAACCTAAAAATTCTATTTATGATTATATATAATCAACATGATGGTGGCCAGAAAAATTGAAGTCCATTTTTTATAATTAAGCTGTGCCAAAAGTCAAAACAGGGTTGTGGAACCTGAGATTGGCATAGTATTTGCATATTTATTGTGAAATCTAGCAGGCACTAGGTTTTATTCACATTTTGTGACAAGAAGAAAGAAACAATGATTCTCTTCCGTCTTAATAATGAAAATACACAAGTATTTGTACCTTCAAAAAACAGAAGTTGGTTATACTGTTATTACTAAGAGATTGCTTTTGTTTCCTTTTCAGAGGTTAGTGGTTACTTCAATAGAACATAACAGCATCTGAAGTCTTTGTGATATTTTCCATGGCCATTGTATTGTGAAAGCCAAATGTAAACTTCATTTGGTTATACTTGTTTGTTACAAAATTAGTTAGCATGACTTAAAATAGTGTGTATAATGTAGCACTCATTAGTTACACGTGCCCATTAGATTTTTTTTTTTAATGTTAATTTCTGTAAGGCAGTGAAAGACCATTTTTGAAAAATTTGCTTTTATATTTTTGCCTTTATTTTGTAAAATATGTTCTGTGAATAGGATGTATTTTATAATAGATGATACTTTGCCATGAATTCTCTTTAGGATTAACATTTCCTCTTGCTATTTTTGAATAACCTGAATATGGGGGTTTGCTCTGATTAGAAATACTGCCTTTTTCTCTCAGATTTATTAATAGTTATTCAAAACAACTAACCTACTTGATATCTGATACCAGTAATACTGTTTGCTAATGAAACATTAATAAGAAAAATGTGCCAAGGCTCGGTTTTGTTCTATGAAAGATAATTCTGTTTAAAGCATCATTTTTGCAGTCTTATTCTAATCACAATAATATTTCTAACATGTATTTTCATCTGCCAAATTAAAGTATCTTTCTCATGAAATTAGTCAAGACAGATATTTTTGGAATTTAGACTTTGAGATCGCATTTATTTGTTATCTCTGTCATCTATTGTAAGTCACTTAACAATTTTGAATGCTAAATTTTGTTATTTCTGTGTACTAACAGATACTAGTTTTCTTGCTTATTTAGTTCTTCCCCGAATTTTGACCTATCAGAAAAACTTCAGGATTGTTGCTGCAGTTTTGTAGACTCACATATTTTCTTAGATTTAAGCATGTTCTTGCTAGAATGACTTTTGGATAATCTATTTCAGATTACACTCCAAAAGGCAAACTGATTTGTGTTTCTCATGAAAGAATGTATTTTGCAGCAGTTGGGTGTGAAATGCTTTGTAAATGTCAGTTATGCCTATTAATATCTAAAGTGTAGTTTTACTTTGTTTTCTGTCTGGATGATCTGCGCGTTACTGAAAGTGGGGTGTTAAAGTCCCCTGATTACTGTATTTCATTCTCTCTCTCCCTTTAGGTCTATTAATGTTTGCTTATAAATTTGAGTTAGGTACATTGATATTTATAATTGTCCTACTCAGTTGACCCTTTTAGCATTATCTAGTGACCTTCCTGTCTTTATATAAAAAGTCTTTGATTTGTAGTTTATCTGAATCTGGATCCTCCTGCTTTTTCTTGGTTTCCAGTGTATAGAATATCTTTTTACACCCATTTACTGTCAATCTGTGTGTGTCTTGATAGATTAAAACGTGTTTCTTGAAAGCAGCATATAGTTGGGTCTTGTTTCTTTATTTGTTCAGCCTCTCTATGCCTTTTAATTGGAGATTTGAGACTATTTACATTCCGTGTTATTGGTAACAATGGACTTATAACTGCCATTTTATTGTTTGTTTTCTGGTTTTGAGACTGTTCTCTTTCATCCTTACTGTCTTCTTTTGTAGGTGAATATCACTGGTGGTAATTTGTACTTTGCTATTTTTCAAGTTTGGTGAATCTGTTATAGGTTTTTGTGCTGTGGTTACTATGAGGCTTACAAAAAACATTTTATGGATTTAAGTTATTTCAAAGAGATAACTTACCTTAGAACACAAAAGAATACAGACAAAGTCAAAACACAAAAGTCCTACACTTGACTCCTTCCCACACTTTGACTCTTAGTTGGTCTCAGTTTACATATTTGTGAATTAACTGTCTTGTAAAAGGTTGAGGAAGCTATTATTATTTTTGATAGATTTGTCTTTTGGGCTTTATACTAGAATTATAGGTCACAAGTACAGTAATTGTATCACAAGTACAGTAATGTAGATTCTGTGTTAGTCTATTTACTTAATTTTACCAGTGGATTTTATACTTTGAAACGTTTTCATGTGCACATTAGTGTTTTTTTCTTTAAGATTGAAGATCTCAGGCTCGGCGCCTATAGCTCAACCGGCTAAGGCGCCAGCCACGTACAACTAAGGTGGCGGGTTCGAATCCCCAGCCCGGACCCGCCAAACACCAATGACGGCTGCAACCAAAAAAAAGCCGGGCGTTGTGGCGGGCGCCTGTGGTCCCAGCTACTTGGGAGGCGGAGGCAAGAGACTCGCTTGAGCCCAGGAGTTGGAGGTTGCTGTGAGCTGTAATGCCACGGCACTCTACCCAGAGGGACAGCTTGAGGCTCTGTCTCAAAAAAAAAAAAAAAGATTGAAGATCTCCCTTTAGCCTTGCTGGGAAGCTGGGTCTGGCAGTGACCCTCTACTTCTGTCTGTGAAAGACTTCATCTTGCCTTCATATTGAATGACTGGACACAGTACTGAATGTTTGGACACAGTATTCCTGGGTTGCAGGGGTGGGGGATTGTTTGTTTGTGTGTTTTCCTTTGAACATTTGGAAAATGTTGTTGCACTCCTTTCCAATCCGTAGGATTTGGGTTGATTAAGTCTGTTGCCAGATTAATTGGAATTTGTATTTTACTTGCTTTTTTTCTCGCTCTGCTTTTAGGATGTTTTCTTTGTCCCTTGACCTTTACAAATTTGGTTATTAAATGCCTTGGGATAGCCTTGTGGGTTAAATCTGCTTGATGTTCTAAGATTTTCCTATACTCAGATATTTATATCTTTCTCATGTTTTCAAGTGTTCTGTGACTTTGTTTGGTAAGCTTTCATCCCTTACTCTGGTTTTGCTCCCTCATCAATACCAGTATTTCTCAGTTTTGATCTTATGTGGTAATTTTCTGTGTCTTATAAGTGGTCTTTGTTTCTTCTTACTCTTTTCTTTGTTCTCGTCTGTGTATTAGGTTTGTTTGTTTGAGACAAGTCTTACTATGTCACCCTCGGTAGAGTGCCGTGGCATGACAGCTCACAGTAACCTCAAACTCTTGGGCTTAAGTGATTCTCTTGCCTCAGCCTCCCAAGTAGCTGGGACTACAGGCACCCACCACAATGCCTGGCTATTTTTTTTTGTTGTTGCAGTTATCGTTGTTGTTTTAGCTGGCCTGGGCTGGATTTGAACCCACTAGCCTCATTGTATGTGGCAGGCGCCCTGCCTACTGAGCTACAGGTGCCGCCTCATCTGTGTATTTCAAATAGCCACTTTGTGGTTTTTCACACTTCACTGATTGTTTTCTTTGTGTGGTTCATTCTGTTGTTCAGAGGCTCAGGGGTACCTAACCTTTTTTCCTTTCTGCCACACATTAAAAGAAAAAGAATTGTCTTGGGGCACACATTAAACACATAAACACTAAAGAAAGCTGATAGGTTAAAGAAAAGGGCCCTGCATGGTTTTTGCAATATCCGACACTACAAATCAGCAAAGTAGTTGTCAAATTATCTGCATACTGCCCATGGGCCACAGGTTGGACACCCCAGCATTTATTTCTTAGTTCAGCTGATACGCTTCCTGGTTCCAAGATTTCTGTTAGATTTATTTCAATTTCTCCTTGTTAAACTTCTGATAAATTTCTGGATTGCTTTCTTATGTTATCTTGGAGATCACTGAGTTTCCATAAAACCACTGTTTTGAATTCTTGGTCATAGAGCTCACAAATTGCCATCTCATGAGGATCAGTCGCTGGATTTTTGCTTTCTCCTTTTGAGAAGGTCATGGTTCCTTGTTTGCTGTTTTTTCTTGTGGGTTACTTCTGTTTTTGCATTGAAGTTATTGATCCCACTTTCCTCTGTCTAGCTTTTGTTGGTTTTTCCTGAATATATTTACTTAGGGCCTCTCCACCGCTAGGCTGCTGCTCCCTTTTTGGCTCTGGGTTGCATCTTCAGCCCACGTTCACCCTGGCGTTAGCAAAGGTCAGAGCACTGCCTGTCCCAAATGGGCCAGGTCCCAGAAGGCTCATCCCAACATTGCAGGATAACCAGGCACTTCGTGCCGAGGGAACCTGGGGAACGGACCACAGCTGCTCTTACTTTGGTGTCTCGTTTGGCCAAGACACAAAGCAGTTTCCTGGATGGGGATGGTAGTGCCACCTCCCCCCACCCCACTGTGTTCACCTGTCCACCCAGATACTTGTCCCTTCAGGCAGCCACAATGCTACCTGTGGTTTAAGGCAAAGGTAAGGCTCCTGCCATTGAGCCCCGAAAGATGGGGAGGTTTGTTGACCACCTCAGTTTTACTTCTTCCAGTGTAGGAACCATGAGATGCAGGGAGGTTTCCAGCAGGGTTGGTGCCTGGCAGATGGAGGGAGGAGGATTGTGGATGTGGAAGTCTGGTTCTCATACGGTCTGCTCTTAGTTTTCCCACTTCTCTGAGGCTCTGGGAACTTTCCCCTCCTCATACTTTTTTAAAATTGTTTTTTATTAAATTATAACTTGGTACATTGATGCACTTATGGGGTTCAGGGTACTGCTTCAATATCCCTCCTCGTACTTGAACTCTGGGTTTTTACTAGTGAAAAAGTTAGTGCTGAATATTTGTTTCTGCTTTTTTGTGGGAAATAGAAGCCACCTTGCTTCTACATCACCTTTTTGGATTAGGAGATGTCCCATTCAGTTCCCTTTTGTATGGTATGTTTTTTCTATCTTTTTCATTTTATCTCTCTATATCATATTTAAAGTGAGTATTTTGTAGAGAATATCTAGTTGGGGATTCTTTATGGTTTGTTTTTAAATCTTAAACAACAGTCTCCTTTAGTTGCTATGTTTAGTTCATTTAAAGTTAGTGTAATTATTGATACAGTTGGATTCAGTCTATTATTTTATTTCATTTTTTACTTAGAGATGGTTTCTCACTATGTTGCCCACACTGGAGTGCAGTGCTATGCACAGGCATTAGCATAGCACACTGCAGCCTTGAACTCCTAGACTTAAGACAGTCCTCCCACTTCAGTCTTTATTAATTTAATTCCTCTCTTTGTTGCTGGAGAAGATCTCAGTGGGGTGCGTGTATTTGGTTTTTTGGTTGTGATGGGGACCTGGGAGACAGAAGCCAGCTTGCCTCTACACCACTATTTTAGAACCAGAACTCTCTGACAGTTAATAATTGGAAATGTGTCCACTGAGCTTATTTCTAAACTGGCCAAACACCTCCAATAATTTATTGAACTTTAGTATTTCTTTAGGGCAGTTTATGATCTTAAGGAATGCTATTGCTTGCTTTGTAGGTTTGAAGGTGGGATGATGGAGAATGGGAAGTGTAAAAAACTTTTATTTTTTACTTTCTTCTCAAACCTAACAAAACCATTAGTCATAGTAGTGTTAAAGAAAGTACAAGAGTAATAATTATTGTGACATTAAGTATTAATTATTTATAACAGGGTAAATAATTATTAGTATGATTCTGTGGTTCAAATATAGTATCTACTATCCAAAACAGGAGTATCCAACCTTTTTTTTTTTTCTCTGCCACTCAGTGGAATAATAAGAGTTGTCATGGGCCACACATTAAATATACAAATGTTAAGGAAAGCTGGTTAACAAAACAAACATCTGTGCGTACTTTCAAGGATATGCAACATCACAGATAAGCAGATTGCCCTCACAAAATCAGCATGCAGACCACAAGTTAGACACCCCTGAAATGCACCCCTGAAACGTTTATTCAATGACATTATATGGAAACTTCAATATTCATCACCTGTGGACAAATGTGATAAAATATAAGCTTAATAAGATTTTAGGGAGCCCTGTTAGGTGAACTGTATCCAGTGAATCTTAAAACACTCTTCTGTGTTTGTCAGTGCAGTTATATTGTACTTCAGTTACTATGAAATACAAAAACATCATATTCAAGAGTGTGGGGTGTTTTTCTTTTGTCTTCATTTAATCATTGCTCTGTTAAGTTTTAAGTGTACTTGTAATGTTCAAAACTTGAACCAAATTTAGTCATCTTCAGCTTTTTATAACCCTAATAATTTATGAACAGATTTTCATTTGCATAGTACTCTGGAATGGAAATATGTGCACATTGGGACTCCGTCACCCAAAATGGAGAAAATAGAAAAATGTTTTCTCTTCAAGTGTTAAAAGGCAATTCAGCTTGAAAAACGAGATGCCTGGAAAGATGTAGTTAGTTTATTGGATGTTATTTGTGGAGAGAAGCAAGCCATGTGGGGGTTTAATTAGAAGCACCATAGTAAGTCAGTAATAGAAGACAGCATGGTTGGTATCCACATGTGAATACTGTCAAGCAGACAAGAACATGGCTTGAAAATTTGTGAGGCAGATTAGGGATTGAAAAAGGTTGGAAATCTTTAAAGAAATCACATAGAGAAGAGTAAAAGTGGGCTGAAGACAAAGTTTTACTCGTACACCTATATTTAAAGATTAGACAGAGGAAAAAGAGCCAGTGAGCGATGCTGTGAAGCAGTCAGTAGAGGTGATCTACTGTGCTGAATGTCCTGAAGCCTGAAGGGAAGCAAGGTCATTCATTATCTTTGGCCGAGTAGTTTTTGGGGAGAAATGCAGACAGAGTCAGCTAGTATAACATACCCGTCCAAAGGAAAGAGAATGGTGTTGAACATTTTTGTAGGTTCTGTGAATTCTAGCAAATTTATAGAATTAAAGCAAGGGAACAGGAGAGGTGTCTTAGTTGACCCAGCATGCTCCTTGAGATAGAGACTGAAAATTAAGGAGTTTCATCTTCCTCCAAGAGGGAAGTTTGCCAAAAGTTATGTTTAATAGAGAAGTTGGGTTGATAAGAGAATGACATTATGCTGTACTTTGTATGACTTTCTAGCATATTTAGTATTATATCATAGTTGATATTTATCCTACTTTCTAGCCTATTTAGCATTGTATAGTTGATATTTATTCTGATCTTAACCTTGTGAAAGTACCTAACAGATTTTTCATGCTTTTCTTTTTCTGTATATATTATTTTCTCTGAAACTAGCAAAATAGTGTGAAATATATCTTAAAACTATTTGCTAAAAGTTTTTTTCATTATGTGTTTCCTGGTCATTTAGCTCGATCCAAGAATTATTCGACCATTTATAGCAGAGTGCCGTCAAACTATTGCCAAACTTGATAATCAGAATATGAAGGCCATTAAAGGGCTCGAAGATCGTCTGTACGCCCTAGACCAGATGATTGCCAGCTGTGGCCGGCTGGTGAATGAACAGAAAGAGCTCGCTCAGGTATCTACAATCAGACTTCTCTTTGGAAAAAGAATTTGTGGTTTGTCTATTTAAGTGTTTTATGTGCAATATCACTTTGGTATATACCATGTTTTTATTTCATCCTTGAATATAGTTAATACAATAGTATTGTTTATATGTAATAATAAATGAATGTTCTTAACAATTGAGTTTCTTAAAGTAAAGTTCAAGGTACTTTAAATAAACCATAAAAGTCCTACTTGCAGCTGGGAAAAATAATCAATATTTTAAAATATGTTAACAGCATATAATAAAAATTCAAATGCCTCCTGCTCTCCCATCAAAAAAGAAAAAAGGATATGAAAATTTATAAGGACAGAAATGTGAAATCTTAATGAATTTACTAATAATCAGATTTTAGGTCAAATTTAATGCAGCGTTACAAGAATTCTGCTGTCAAAGTAGGTTTATAACCAAAGGAAGCCTGGACATTTCCCCACAGATCAAAGTCTTTAATTCGTTACTTCTTCTCTTCTACACAGCCTGACAAGTACTATGGCAAAATAGCTGGTAGCCAAATTGTTGAGTTTCATAATCAGATGCTAACACACAGTTTTCTAGTATAACTTTCTCCTGCCAGTATTTCCCTCTAAAATGTGCTCTTTTGTTAGAACTTAAGAATATATTCTCAATATTAACTTTATTTTTAAGAAATAAAGACTGTGCATCCTTGATCTCATCAAGATCCATAAATTAGAATGGCATCTAGTATTATATTTACTTTTACTGATTATTTTCTCTTTTGAAAATCTTTTTAAATCACCTTGATTTCTTGAGGATATTTTTGCTGGTACACGTGGAGTTCTAAGTTGTTTGCTGTTTACTTTCAGTGCTTTCTCTACCTTTAGTTTTATTTTTAGTGGTCGTACTCTGGTGTGACAAGATGTGACAGTCTTTTTATTTACCCTGCGTTGGGCTTATAGTGCTTCTTGAGTTTGTGATTTAATGACTATATCATTTGGAGAAATTCCTGGAGAGATTGTGCTTTTGCTTTGCTTCCTTTTGTCTCTCCTTCACTGATCCCAGGTTCATATGTGTTAGACCTTTCATTTACATTTGCTTCCTATATTTTCTAACCTTTTATTTTTTGAGACAGAGTCATACTACGTTGCTCTGGGTAGAGTGCTAGTGCTGTGGCGTCACAGCTCACAGTAACCTTAAGGTCTTTGGCTTAAGCGATTTGCTTGCCTCAGCCTCTCAAATAGTTGGGACTGTAGGTACCCACTACAACACCTGGCCATTTTTTTTGGTTGCAGTTGTCATTGTTGTTTGGGAGGCCCGAGCTGGATTCAGACCTGCCAGCTGTGGTTATGTGGCCGCTGAGCTACAGGTGCCAAGCCTATTTTCTATCCTTTCACGTCTCTGTTTCATTATAGATATCTCTGATTCTTTCTAGCAGTGACTAGTTATAGTTAGTTGTTTATTGATTTCTTATTTTTGTTTAATTTTCAGCTCTACAGTTTCAATTTGCTTGTTTTGTTTATATGGTTTTAAATTTGCAGCTATTATTTTCAGTCTTAGCCATCTGTCATCTCTTTGATCACACATTAACTTAAAAGTCTTCCTCTATTAACTCTATTATCTGTGCCCGTGCATTTGTTTATAATTTATATTGTTTCTTATAGTTTTTATTCCTTTGATCTTGCCTTTTCATGTGCTTATTTTTAATAATCAAAAGCAAATAAATATTGTGAGGCCTAGGATAACATCTAGAAAGAATTATTTACTTTTGGCATGTGCTAGGGACTATTACAATCTTAAATTATGTAATCCAGTTTCAGAAATGTAGATGAAGGGAGATTGGTCTGTGAAGGCCAGTCTACTCAATTGTATGATGTAGCTTTTTGGGATAAGAATGTGTATGTTTTCCATTGGCTCTGGTGTTTAATTTTTATTTCCTAGCTCTACAGAAGTATGAGGAACTGCTTACTATTTATTTTTAGCTTTAGTCTTCTTCAGGAATCAAAAGTCTCTGAGGCAAAGCATTCCTAATTGCTTACTTTCCCTCTCTTGGTTTCCTTCTCCTAGATCCTGGCCCCTTCATTGTGCCTGACTCCTATATTGCTGTGCTAGATATACCAAACCTAAATCCACTGTGAGATTGGTCAGCATTAAAGGGTCGTGGCATTAGGAAGGTTCAGAACCACTGCTATAGACAGAACCGTATTCCTGATCTTTGGCTTCTTCTCCAGTGTTCTCTTTTTTAACCTTCCATAAAGCAAATCAAACAAAATTCATTTAACCATGCTTCTTTTGATGGTCATTTAGTTTGTTTCACTTTTTTCTTATTACAAATACTGTTTGAATATCCCACTATATTTATCTTTACATTTGAGACAGTCTCATACTGTCACCCTCGGTAGAGTGCTGTGGTGTCACAGCTCACAGCAACCTCAAACTCTCCTGGGCTTAAGTGATTTTCTTGCCTCAGCCTCCCAAGTAGCTGGGACTACTGGCGCCTGCCACACACCTGGCTATTTTTTTGGTTGCAGTTGTTGTTTAGCAGGCCCAGGATGGGCTCAAACTCACTGTCTTCAGTGTATGTGGCCGGAGCCCTACTCACTGAGCTACTGGTGCTGAGCCATAGTATTTCTTTAGATATAATCTCCAGTGATGGAATTATAGAACTAAGGTTTCTGTGCATTGTAAATATTTATTAATAATGTTACAATACCTTTCATTTTAAAGCAAAATCAGCCAATATTGCCAGAAAATAATAAGTGTAATTTTTACTTAATATTTGCTCTGTATTTCCTCTGAATTTTCATTTGCCAAATTTTCCTTATCTTAATATTTCTAAAGAATTTATATCATCTGGGTAATTTTTTGCATATTTTAAGTTATGCAGATATTATGTCTCTCTTCTGAATTTATACAGATTTTAGTACAGAAATTTTAAATTTAGGGCCAGTCAGGGTGGCTCATGCCTATAATCCTAGCACTCTGGGAGGCCAAGGTGGGTGGATTGCTTGAGCTCAGGAATTCAAGACCAGCCTAACCAAGAGAGAAACTTGTCTCTACTAAAAATAGAAAAACTAGCTGGACATAGTGGTACATGCCTATAGTCACAGCTACTGAGAAGGCTGAGGCAGGAGGATTGCCTGGGTACAAGTGATTGAGGTTATTTTGAGTTGTGAGACGCCATGGTACTCTACCAAGGGTGACAGAGTGAGACTCTGTCTGAAAAAAAAGGAAAAAGAAGAAAAGATTGAAACAAACTCTGATGAGCATTAATTTTTTTTTTAATTCTGTCTTGTGCTATGATTACATTTAGAAAAATAGGGGATATTAAAATCTTATTTGAAAACTGAACAGTTTGTGTTTAACATAATGAGTTTTCCTCTTTAGTGAATATTCGTGTCTTTCATGAAACAAAGTAATGTTTTTTAAAATATTTTTTCTCAAAGGGATTTTTAGCTAATCAGATGAGAGCTGAAAATTTGAAGGATGCATCTGTATTACCTGATTTGTGCCTGAGTCATGCAAATCAGTTGATGATTATGTTGCAGAATCATAGAAAACTGTTAGATATTAAACAGAAGTGTACCACTGCCAAACAGGAACTAGCAAATAACCTACATGTCAGACTGAAGTAAGTGATTCTTGTATAACTATTTTGGGGTTTTTAGAGTAGTTGTTGATGGTTATTTCTCCTAAGTGATGGGTAATTTTCACACACCCAATATTTCAAATATTAAAATATTTGATTGATTAGCTTACTATTTTGATAGACACTTGTGTGTGTTAATTTCCTTAGTTTAACTAGTAAGGAGTTATTTTAGCAAACTTTACTGAATGTTGACAATAATGGGTTTCATTCTATAGGTGGTGTTGCTTCGTAATGCTTCATGCTGATCAAGATGGAGAGAAATTACAAGCTTTGCTCCGCCTCGTAATAGAGCTATTAGAAAGAGTCAAAATTGTTGAAGCTCTTAGTACAGTTCCTCAGATGTACTGCTTAGCTGTTGTTGAGGTTGTAAGGAGAAAAATGTTCATAAAACACTACAGGGAGGTATGCAAGTATATTCTATTTTAATTATGCATGAACTTGAATGAAGTGGTGTATGTTGTTTACCATAAGCTTTCCTCTTCTAGTGGGCTGGTGCTTTAGTGAAAGATGGAAAACGATTATACGAAGCAGAAAAATCAAAAAGGGAATCCTTTGGGAAGTTATTTAGTGAGTATTCTTCATTAATAACTTTATTTACCTATTTAAAGAAAATAATGTTTTATCCTATATTCTTGAATTACCTGTAGCATAAAGCATGTATTAATATATATACTATTAAATACTAAAGTCTAAGAAAATATTTTTTTAAAGAGTTTAATCCATTCTTAAATTTTAAATTAGAAGCATTGTCAAACTGTAATTTACTTTTTCAGAAACTAGAGATAATTTTTTGCTTTAAATAAAGTTCTAAAATAACCATATTGTTAATTTCTTTATACAGGGAAGTCTTTTTTAAGAAACCGTCTGTTTAGGGGACTGGACTCCTGGCCCCCTTCCTTTTGTGTATGTATTTATTTTCTAAGCATGGTTAAATGTCATATGTTTTAAAACCTTTTATCCAAAAGTAGAGGCATTTGTTAGAAACTCACAAAAATTGTTGTTTTTTTAAAAATCAACATAAAAATGCTTGGGCTTAAAAAGCCAGTTGTAAATCTTCACTGGAATTAAACCATGAAATGTTATTAGTTTGCTAATATTTCTTACATGGGGGAGGAAACATTTTCAGAATCAAAGCAGTTTGGGAGCTGCTGGTATTTTTTTTCTTCTTAGGTAATTCTGCTTAAGTGTTAAACATGTTTATGTATTGTAGGAATTTCTTAGGAATTTAAATGAGTACTTTTTTAATATCTGAGAACGAATGATGTACTAGAAAGGGTTTCCCATACTCATTTATCCTAGAGCACTTTTTTGTGAAGAGCATTTTTACAGCTCCATATCTGCTTGAATAATAATTTAAAATAATTAAAGTTAAAAGGCATTATTTTTGGCATTTTTATAAGGAAAGAAATAGGGTTAACATTTTTTAAGGAGGCTGAAATTGATTTAAAGTTTGTATTTTGGAAAATGTAGTGGAAAGATCAAGGAGAGAGGCACAAGGAAGGAAGTGTTATGTGGAAGAAGTTATTTTTGGACCTTGTTAAAGCCAGAAGGCATGCTAACAGGTAATAGTAATAGATGCAGGGCTTGAGAGGCCATGCTGTAAGTCGTGGAGACCTTTTGGAATAGCCTCTCTAATGAAACAAATGGTTTTATTTAATGTTGATGGGGATACTGGAATCCCCATAAAATGATGCTAGAAACAGACAGCTCATGTCCTAATCAGTCTGCTGAAAGTGCAGAAAAAGAGAATACCATGTCTTCATTGAATGATAGTTTATTTTTTATTCTGTTTCTTTGGTTTGACTAGATCATTTGAAGTATTTTTGCATATTGGTTATAGTGAATACAATTGTGGTAAAAACAGTATATAAATTTATCTTATATTTTCTGGTTAAATTTTTTTGGGGGGGGCGTGTAGACTCAGAAGCCTCGAAAATTCGACTGTGAACTTCCAGATATTTCGTTAAAAGATTTACAGTTTCTGCAATCATTTTGTCCTTCGGAAGTTCAACCATTCCTCAGGTAAATGTCATTAGTATTTTTAACTTAACTTGCATTATAACCTTAGATGTTTTTATGATTCTGGAGCTGTATAAAGTAGCACTATTAGTCTTAAGAGGTGGCAGTGATATAGAGAAATGTTATATGATAGACTGGCTCTGTGATTGCTTTCAGGAAATTTCTGATAGGATAAAAAATGAAAATAACCTCAGTAATATAGCAAGGCTTCATCTTTAAAAAACATTTTTTTAACTAAAAAAAATGAAGATAAAGTAGAAGTCTTATGCTTTATATGTAGTTGTTTTGTTTTTTTTTTTTTATCCTAGGAGTTACTGCTATTGGGAATTTTTTTCTTTCTTTCTTTTTTTTGAGACACAATCCCACTATGTTACCCTCAGTAGAGTGCTGTGGCATCACAGCTCAAAACAACCTCAAACTCTGGGGCTTAAGCGATTCTCTCACCTCAGCCTCCCAAGAAGGTGGAACTACAGGGACCTGTCAGAATGCCTGGCTATTTTTTGTTGCAGTTGTCATTGTTTTAGCTGGCCTAGGCTGGGTTGGAACCCGCCAACTTTGTAGCGGGTTCCAACCCCAATATGTAGCTGGTGCTGTCACCACTGTGCTATGGGTGCCGAGCCACCATTAGGAAATTTTTAAGATCGATTTGTTAATTATGAGGCAGACTTCATAACAAGACTTAACAAAATACTAAAGCACCACAGCAGTAGCCTAGCTCACAGCAACCTTAAACTCCTGGGTTCAAGCGATCCTCTTTCCTTAGCCTCCCAAATAGTTGGAACTATGAGTGTCCAACAACACCTGGCAAGTTTTTCCATTTTTAGTAGAAATGGGGTCTCACTCCTGTTCTGAACTCCTGAGCCCAAGCAATGCCTTGGCCTCCCAGAGTATTAGGATTATAGCATGAGCCACCACAGCTGCCCAACGGTGCTTAAGGCTTGACTGCAATAAATGTGAGTTCCCTAGGGAATTCATGTAGTTTTTGATGTGTTAAAATAATGGGTTGCAGTTATCAGTCTTTTTCATCAAGAAATCAGAAGTCTAACGTGATTATATTCTGTTTCAGGGTTCCCTTACTTTGTGACTTTGAACCTCTACACCAGCATGTACTTGCTCTACATAATTTGGTAAAAGCAGCACAAAGTTTGGATGAAATGTCACAGACCATTACAGATCTACTGAGTGAACAAAAGGCAAATTCAGTTTTTTCAAATTGTTCTCTTCATTAGTGTAAAGTGTGTGCGTTGCTATAATTCTTTCCACCTTTCTCTCTCTTCCTCAGGCATCTGTGAGTCAGACATCTCCCCAGGCGGCTTCTTCTCCAAGGATAGAAAGTGCAGCAGGAATCACAACTACTACCTCACCAAGGACTCCTCCTCCACTCACTGTTCAGGATCCCTTGTGTCCTGCGGTCTGTCCCCTAGAAGAATTATCTCCAGATAGCATTGATGCACATACATTTGATTTTGAAACTATCCCCCATCCCAACATAGAACAAACTATTCACCAAGTTTCTTTAGACTTGGATTCATTGGCAGAAAGTCCTGAATCAGATTTTATGTCTGCTGTGAATGAGTTTGTAATAGAAGAAAATTTATCATCTCCTAATCCTATAAGTGATCCACAAAGTCCAGAAATGATGGTGGAATCACTTTATTCATCCGTTATCAATGCAATAGACAGTAGGCGTATGCAGGATACAAATATATGTGGTAAAGAGAATTTTGGAGATGCTCTAAATGTCCAGTTGGAAAAATGTAGAGTTGTGGCCCAAGACACTCACTTCAGTATACAAAGCATCAAGGAAGACCTTTGCCACTTCAGAACATTTGTACAAAAAGAACAGGGTGATTTCTCAAATTCATTAAAATGCATAGCAGTAGAAATTAAAAACATTATTGAAAAAGTAAAATATTCTCTGGAAATAACACTAAAAGAAAAACATCAAAAAGAACTACAATCTTTAAAAAATGAATATGAAGATAAACTTAATGCTCTAATAAAGGAGAGTGAAGAAAATGAAAATAAAATTAAAAAATTAAAAAGAGACTTAATATGCCTTGAGGAGGTTTTACAAAATAAAGATAATGAATTTGCTTTGGTTAAACATGAAAAAGAAGCTGTCATCTGTCTCCAGAATGAAAAGGATCAGAAGTTGTTAGAGATGGAAAATTTAATGCACACTCAAAATTGTGAAATTAAGGAACTGAAGCAGTCACGAGAGATAGTGTTAGAAGACTTAAAGAAGCTCCATGTTGAAAATGATGAGAGGTTACAGTTGCTCAGGGTAGAGCTTCAGTCCTTAGAGCAGAGTCATCTAAAGGAATTGGAGGACACACTGCACACTAGGCACACACAGGAGTTTGAGAAAGTTATGACAGACCACAGAGTTTCTTTGGAGGAATTAAAAAAAGAAAATCAGGAAAAAATTAATCAAATACTAGAGTCTCATGCCACAGTTATCCAGGGAAAAGAAGAACAGCTGAAGGAATTAAAACTTAAGGTTTCTGATTTGTCAGACTTGAGATGCAAGTTAGAAGTGGAACTTGCACTGAAGGAAGCAGAAACTGATGAAATAAAGATTTTGCTGGAAGAAAGCCGAGCCCAGCAAAAGGAGACTTTGAAATCTCTTCTTGAACAAGAGACTGAAAATTTGAGAACAGAAATAAGTAAACTCAACCAAAAGATTGAGGATAATAATGAAAACTATCAGGTGGGCTTATCGGAGCTAAGAACTTTAATGACAATGGAGAAAGATCAGTGTATTTCAGAGTTAATTAGTCGACATGAAGAAGAGTCTAATATACTTAAGGCTGAATTAAACAAAGTAACATCTTTACATCAGCAAGCATTTGAAATAGAAAAAAACCTGAAAGAACAGATAATTGAACTGCAAAGTAAATTGGATTCAGAATTGAGTGCTCTTGAAAAACTAAAAGATGAAAAAATTACCCAACAAGAAGAGCAATATGAATCAATTATCCAGACCCTTAAGAAAGACAAAGAGAACTTGGTCATGAGCCAGGAACAAGAGAGAGAACAGTTAATTCAGAAGCTTAATTGTGAAAAAGATGAAGCAATTCAGACTGCCCTAAAAGAATTTAAGTTGGAGAGAGAAGTTGTTGAGAAAGAATTATTAGAAAAGGTTAAACATCTTGAGAATCAAATAGCAAAAAGGTAAGTATTAAGTTTAGTGTGTGATTATAATACTAAAATATTAGTAATTCAAGTGTGTGTGTGTGTAAGTAATCAGGGTACTTTGTTTTACTTATTTACCTCGTATAAATCTGCCAAGTGGGATATTTTCAGGAAGTAAGAACTTTTAAGTAGTGTATCTTGCCAAACATCATAAAAATGTCAAGTCATATAAATCCATTAGTGGCTTTTAAAAAATGATTTATAATTTTGAATTTTCAAAAATGATTTTGAAATGTTTTAAAGAATCTTTTTTTCTTTAATTTGTACATTGCTTTTTCTTGATTTGTTTGCATTTTTTCCTAAGTTCTTCGATTGAAATTTATTTTTGTTCTCTTTAGAATTAGTGTGTATATATTAAAAACTATAATGATTTTCTCTCTGTAACATTTAGCAAAGGCTATATCACAGGCTGGGAATGTGTAGCTATGTAGTGTTCCTCCTTATTATTTTCTTAATATTACAATTTCAATTATTAACCTGGGTTTGAAACATAATATTTTTAAATTTCAGAATGGATACTGTGGTTATGAGTTTGGTGTTTGTGCAATTTTTATTTTTTTACTATCTGATATTACTGCCTTTTTATCACAGTTGATGGTATTTCTAGTTTTTAAAAATTTATCAAGGGGGTTTATGATCCAATTAACAGTTTCTAGAACATAATACAGTTCTATCATTAGTTCTCCAAGTGAATATATTTATAGGTGCATACATTTCATGCCTTACCACTTAATCCCTGGGATTGTCTGATGTGTAATGCTTGTACGTTTAGTACAGCTAAACCTCTACTTCTGGTTTGAAAATAGAAGCTCTTTATGTATTCTAGGGGGGATTAGAAGGTATAATGGAGGAATTAGGGCTTGCGTGAACGTTTACAGATCTGGAGGAGTGGAGGTCAGCAGAGTCACTGCTAAAAGCTAGGAAAGATATATCAGAATCAGAGCTAAACAGTAGCAAAAGTGGTAAAAACAGATTATATTTAGGAACTATTACAGTAGGAAATTAGAGACCGCAAGGTAGAACTAAATTCTATTCAAAACACAACATGGACAAGTTGAGATTGTTATCCAAGGAGCCCAGGATAGAGGTCAGTGGATTGAAGTTACTAAGAGGAAACACGAGGAGTCTGGCTAAATTGACATATGAGGATTCTTGCTTAAGGCAGGCCGAGGTGGTTAGATACCAAGGGTGGGGGTGAGGAATTGGTTCTTTCTAAAGTGACTTAGTAAGAGTCTACAACTGGGCAATGCAGCCCCAAGAAGAACAGATGGCCAAGATCAAAGCCTAGAGAAGGCTAACTAATATTAAGTCAGAGAGTGTCTTTGTCAAGCTTTAAGTGCAATCTCAGGAAAACAGACTCTGAAGCCCCTACCAAAGCTGATGGTTCTCCATGGCTCACTGGGAAGTTATTGCAACATTCAAGCATCTCTTCAAAGCACCAATATTCTGGCTCACTCTCCAACCCAAAATGGCTAGTTCTCAGTTCTTTACAGGAAGCCTCTATGAAAGTGCATCTGGCTACAACTGCCTCTGGAAAATAAGCCTGGCCTTCCTTTTCTACCTTCTAAACCTTGCAGGTGTTCTTTTCATTGGCATATACGAAGCTGTACCAGGAGACCTGGGAAATGTAGAAAGAATTTCTGTATCTCAGTGTGTATGAGATCATAAATGAGGGGTGAGGCCAATGCCTGCAAGACCCTAGACAGTCAGCACTGTGTAAGCCATTTAAACCTCAGCAGTTAGACATTTATCTCTTTTCCTTATGTTAAATTTCCAAATAAAGACACTTATATTCTCTCTGATGTGATGCAACTTGTATTCCTCATATTACCTCAGATATTCTCACCCTGTCTTCAAAAGTTAAGACTCAAACTTGTGTCCCTCTGGTCTTCCTAATGTGAACATTTTGATGTTCATTCACGTTTGTGCTCTGTACAGTCACTGTCTCATATTCCGTAGGTGATGTTGAAATATAGCTTTATTTTATATGGTAGAGGGATTGGAGAAGGGAATAATGACAAAAGCGAGTACTATTCACAGGCTTAATTACTAGAGTCTTTACTTCTGTAACTAGCCTCACAATTCTAGGAGGCATTTACAGCTTTCGTCCATTACCTACTCCATTTTTTCCCTTAGCCAGTGGCTCTACTTATTTTAGTTCTTTACTTGATAGGCACTATTCTTATCTTTTTTTCTAAAGAGACTGTCATAAATGATACTCCCTATAATACAGCTGCTAGTGGCTTTTTTCCTCACTGGACATGACACTGCCAAAGAGACATCCCAGAAAGTCACACCTATATTTCAGTAACATTCCTCTCTGACCCTCACTGCACAGAACAACCAGTGATAATGAAGTTGAGTCATACCATTCCATAGAGCAGCCTACTTTCCCTGTTCATTCAGTTGCATGAGAAGTTTTAAGTGACCAATTGTAGTATAAGTGTCCAGTTCAGTGGGATATTGGTTGTATCTCCTGATAATGGAATTCTTTCTTAGGGAACTAAATCATCTAGCATGTCCCTAAATTGCAGCCATAAGAAGCAAAATTCATTAGGATAAATTCATTAGCAAAGTTCATTAGGATGATACAGTAGTTACTCCAATTTTCATCTTTGTGCCTCCAACCTATGTGTTCCAGCTATTGGGGAATTAGTATAGCATAGTTGTCTCTGATTCAGAGCTTGTAGTATTTTTGCTTTTCACTGTAGCCATGGGAAATGGCACCTATCTGCTACTATAACTGAGTGTTTAGTAAACTGGTCCCCAATTGTATCAGATCAGCTTACTTTAGGATTTGACATATGTGGAAAGTCCAGTGATTTCCACGGCCTTGACATCATCACTACGTATCTTTCATTGTAAATGAATCCCCTTGTTTAGAAGCAATTTTAGTGCTATGCCATAGCAGTGAATAAAGCATATTACACTTTTAGGAATGAATGCTTTGGTAGAGATAACTCTGCGAATGGAAGGTAAATATTTACAGAGAATACTAGACTGTTCTCGGATGTAGTCCAGTGTAAGCTGCCTGCCACCAACCAGGTGGATGTCTTATTCCCTGGAGAGCACTGCAGTATGGTTTCTTACTTGGTGTGTGGAAATCCATGTTGCTGAGCCCATGGGGAGTCGTGTGATTAGAGAAAGAAATTGATTAATAACCACCAAACTATGCAACTTGCCCATGTAATTACTAACTGGTTCTTCACATTTTGTGTCCTGTTGATGAGATTCCTCCATATTCCTCTTACACAAATCTCTTGCCACCAAGTTTTAATCTCGTTCTTTTCAGGTCTTCCACACTCCAGTAAGCCTTTGAGCTACTCTCTATGACAGGGTAACTCTGTACCCCTGACCATTTAGCCTTCTAGGTAACTTCAGATAAGTTGTTTGACATTGCCACTGGTAAGATTCACTTCACTACTCTTGCTCAAGGCTACTCATCCCTGCCGTGCTTTTGCCCCAGTATATTGTTTAGAATCACCAGGAAACCAGGACTGCCGATGATTTTCCTCATAAGCGAATGCCATAGATGGAGAAAAAAGGCAATATAGCAGGAACCTGTAGCTCTCTTACCTTCCTTGGCCCTTCAGCATTGATTTGATCTGAATCCTGTATATGATACATCAACCTAATGAAGTAATTCTGCTATGTATTCCCCAGTTCATGGCTTGATGTTTAGTCCTTTATGGTGGGCAGATTCAATCTCAGTTGTAATGTAGGAGTTCTTGGTTCAGTCTTTGACAAGGATGCAGTAGCAAGCTGTAAGCTATTTTGCAAAAAGACAATAATAGTTATCTACCCAAACCCTAGGGGTTTTGTAATTCTATAAGACTTGCCAAAGGCTCCATAAAACATGTGTTTCTTTTACAGACACTTTAAGCATCTGCTGGGACATACTGCCCGGGTATTAGAGCATGTTTAATCTCAACCTATAGCAAGGGAGTCTCTTTACTCTAGCCCCTACAAAGGTAGGCAGCCTTTTAAGTTTATTGATAAATGGCTCAGAAAAGCATGCCAAAAGTGCTGTATGTTTCCCCCCAATATTTTTGTTATGGTTGGGGATTCATTGAGGGTATGAGATACAAGGTTATGCTGATTGCATTAGTTAGGTGAAGTCCCTCCTATAATTGTGTCTTGCCCCCAAAAGGTGTGTCACACACCAAGACCCCACTCCCTCCGTTTTTCCTTTCCCCCAACCCCTTCCCTCCACTCTCTCTATTCTGCCCTTCCCCCACCCCCCATCATGTACTACGTCATTGATTGTCCTCATTATCAAGATTGAGTACATAGGATTCATGCTCCTCCATTCTTGTGAAGCTTTACTAAGAAAAATGTGTTCCATCCAATTCCATCCAGGTTAATACAACGAATGTAAAGTATCCATCTTTTTTAGTGGCTGAATAGTATTCCAGGGTGTACATATACCATAGTTTGTTAATCCATTCCTGGGTTGGTGGGCATTTAGGCTCTTTCCACATTTTGGCGATTGTTTCCCTCCCCCATCTGACTTTACAGGGGACATCTCTAATGACTGGCCCCTGCATTTTCATGGGTGTTATTGCCCCTTCCAGGTACATATGTGTTTTTCCTGAGTCCAGTTAGTAGCCACTCCCCATCAACACGTTGCATCAGGTGTACTGGATCAGTGAGATGTCCTGAGGAGTAGCAAGACAACCAGCATTCCTGCTAAAAATACTTGAGTTACATTATTCCAAAATTATCAAATACAAACAGTGAAATTGTTCATGTGGGTCAAGTGTTTTGTCCATGTCTACTAGGAGAAGACATATCCTACCTGGCTAGCCTCTAATAATTGGAGTCAAGATTTTTTCGTTCCTCCCAGCTGGATTTTAATAGTACTGAAGAGTTGGTATAATCCCCAAATCAGACAGTAAAAGTATACTACTGTCCACTTAGGTAACAACAGACTGCTTCTTGTGATGTACACCAAGGGTTGACAAACTGCAAGGTTCTATGGGAATCTGCTTGTTTTGTAAATGTAGCCTTTTGGGAAACAGCCATGCTTGTTCATTCACATGTTGTCTGTGAATGAACAGGCGGAGTTGAGTAGTTGTGATGGAGAGCAGCTGGATCTTCTGGGTAACATCTTCACTATCTTTTTCTTTAAAGTTTGTTGGTCCCTGTTCTGTACTAAAAAGAAAAAATGGGGGCTGGGGAGATCACCAGGTCTATTGACTTGTCAGGTAGTAGGGGCAGGGACAGACCTTGTTAATTTGATACAGCAAAGAAGACATATTTGAAACAAGGATTGAATTGTAACCGTCACTTGGTGCAATTTTTGATAATCCACTGCTCAGTCGCCATGTGTCTCCTGGACAGGACATGTTTATTCTGAATAAGAACATGATAATATACATATCTTTTGAAGTGTTGAAAGGAAAATAGTACTTTATATTCTTTATCATACCACTTTTTGTAAGTGTTGAATATATTCTTGTTTATTTTTCTATGTTGTTTTGTAGCCTTAAGAAGTGTTTCAAACATATCTGAATGTATAAAATAAGAGTAAATGCCCTACATGGTGTGATGCTGCATTATATATAAAACTGTGTGCATATATTAAAAAAAAAAGAACATGATAGAAATCTCCTCCTTTATCTCATGTGAAGTGAGAGATAGTTTTTAAGAAGCTTACTTATCCTTTTTTACCATAGAAAATTTCTCATTTCATGAGGAAGGGAACCAGCAAGGGATTCTGCCAGTTGCTTTTATGTCTCCTCCACCACAGATTCTAGATATGCAGGTTGAGTGTCCCAAATCCAAAATGCTCAAAAATTTAAAACTTTCTGAGCACCCTCATGATACACAAAGGAGGTTCAGGTTTCAGATTTTCATGTTTCATATGCTCAGTTGGTATGTCTGATACAAATATCCCAAATCTGAAATACTTGAGGTCCCAAACATTTTTGAATATGTATCTGTCTGTGGTGAGGGACCCATTGGGCCTAGCTCACCCAAGTACCAGTGATCTTTTCCTGGAGACCATGGTGACATTAGGATCCTTACAGACAAATATCTAGTATTCTCTCAAAAATCTAGAAAATGGCCACAAATCTCTTTGGCAGTGTAGTTGGTTACTGGCTGGTGTCTCATAATTGGGTGAAGGGTATGATTCTCTTGCTTTAAGTTAGATCTCTGAATATTAGATGTGAAGTGTTTTTTTTTTTTTTTAAGGTTTTTCCTTTAAGTTTTAATAAAGCCTTTAATTGGTGCATTCTATTAGGGACCCGCGGGCAACCTCTGTGAAAGATTTTTCTGGGTCAAACCTTCTCTGATTAAGTCTGGCTCTGTGACCTATAATGTCTCTGATGGTGGAGTGCCGCTAATTGGCATCTGCTGCTCCAGAATGCTGTCATTTCCATTGAATTGATTGATCTCAGGGCCTCATCTCCTTTTGCTGTCCCTGTCCTGCAGAGCACCATTATAGAGCCTTTGAGGCCTATGAAAGCCTCGGTAAAGGGAAATTCTCAGGACCTCTCAGAAATGTGCATATTAAATGCCTTCAGATGCCTTGTAGACTGATGGGCCAGTAAAGTTGTTCTCCATAGGGCCAAGGAGTAGAAATTTTAGGATTTGTAGGTCACATGCAGTCTTAGTCATTTTCTCTGTGCACATATGTGTTACCATCCTTTAAATATGTAAAGGCTAAGAGCAGTGGTTCTCTAACATTTTTACACCCTCAGAAATCTGAGGACTCCAAACTATCAGTATTCTCTGTACTGAAAAATTGAAACTAAGAAATATAAGATATTTAGTTATTTAAAAATAATCCATTACATGTTAGTATAAATAAGATTTAATCTTTAAGCCCTTTTTAAGATGAAAACTAGTAAGAAGAACGGTATTGTTTGATATATTGGAGATTTGTTTGGTTTAACAAATTCTCATACCTGCTTTTATGTTCTGTTGCAATATGTTTTGATTAAAGTATATGAAAAAATGCAGCCTTGCACTAAGGTAACTCGAAAAATAGGAATGTTTAGAGGAATATTTAAGTAACCTTTACAGGTAATTGTGGATATTCTGTGTCGCTAAATCAAAATTTAATAAGTGGTAATTTCTTAAACATAAGTTTCATTGTGGAATTTGAAACTTGATCAGTGGATTTCCTTGTAATCTATGTTAATATCTGTTGATCTCTCTTGCACTTTTGAATGGTTCTTTTACTCATTCGTGATTTTATGGCACCATGAATTAGTCATTTGGAGAACATAGCTCACAGAGTTATGCACGTCTTCCAGAATGTTGACATATATTTAAAAGTAGCTCAGCACACTGTAAAAACAGTTGACAGTGCTTTCCATGACACACACTTTGTGTACGTAGCAGAAGTACTTTGTGAGTACTTCCCATTTGGTCATACAGCATATTAAAAAGACGTGTACTTGGGTTGGGACTTAATAATGCTAATCATTTTTACTAATTTTAGGATAGGATATTCTAAAACTGCTCTCTTTTCCCCCATCATGTGATTACCTTACAGTGAAGGATGTTTTGACTACAAGTAAAGTTTTGTCTTTAATTCACACTAAGGAGCCAACAGTTTAACTGTATCTGCACATGTCAACAAAGTGAAAAAGACAAATAACATCTTAGTATGAGAAAGGCTTTTACTTCATTCATCCCCTAAATGTGTCCTGGTTACTTCTAGGCTTCTGTGTATCACCCTTGGGAATCATTGATGTAGAAAATGGTTTGCAAACTTTTTGTAAAGGTTCAGATAGTAAATGTTTTGGGTTTTGTGAACCAGACACTATGCAAACTACTCAGCTGTACCATTGTAGCAAGAGAACAGTGAGACAATATAAATGAATGGATTTGGCTAAGTTCCAGTAAGACTTTAATTTACAAAAGCAATTCATTGGCTGGATTTGCCTACCTTTGGTAGAGTATCTGATTTTTAATTGCATTTCATTTTCATTTACTGCTGGCCTTCATTTAATTTGGCCTTAATGGCAACACTGAATTTGGAGTCAGTGATCATTGCCTCCAGATAAGTAATTTTGTTTGATTCAGCATTAAATTTGTCCCCCCCTTCTAACTCTCCTTGGATCCATTCTCGTAGATTATTAACCATGTTTCTGCAAAAATAAATGTAAAATCTTGCATTTGATTTGCATTTCCTCTTTTGTTCAATTTTTATAATATCTCTCCTTGGATATAGGTATTTGAAAGTAGCAGTGGGTCTGGAAATAACTAAATGGTGGGAGACATTGTTAACAAGAATCAGCTCCTTGAGAGGGAGACTACCTCAGGTGAAGTGACACTAATTTCCTCAGACAAAGAAGAGTCTGTTGATTCTGGCAGGAGTGTCACTGGGATTTGGAAGAACATGTCCTTTCCTTTTTGGTCACTGACTGCAGGAGTTAATTCTCCTGCTGTGTGATGCCCTACTAGCATTCAGAACTTTTCACTGATAGCCAGTTTATTGCTTTCAGGCCTGATCAAATTAGAGAATCAATCTCAGATTGCCATGTTTTATGGGTTTTTTCCCCTTTTTTTGCAGTTTTTGCCAGGGGCCAGGTTTGAACCCGCCATGCTCCCACTCCCACCCCCACAGCATATGGGGCCAGTGCCCTACTCCTTGAGCCACAGTCACCACCCTATGGTTTTTTCTTACAAATCATTTTTGCATCTGGATGGATCTTAGAAAACAGAACCGCTTTGTTTCAGAATTAAAGTTTTTAAGACAGCTTTAGAGCTCACATGAGTGTCGGAAGAACTGAGGAATTGAATGGTAAGGCAGTGGGTGGAAAGTTATGTCAACACCAAAGCTCATGGTTAATCAGGGGACCCCTGCTATTCTTTGAAGACTTAGACCAACCATCTACTGAGATACCAAAGAGGAGGTAGTCTCCTTGGAAACTTCATGAATTTGACTTTGCCCACATGTCTAGTCAACTAGAACCACGTCTGGAGACACTCAGCATCAGCATTCCTGGTCATGTGTTTGTATTTTTCACTGACAAACTCTAACCCAGAACTAACGGGGAAAGACATTCTGGATCATGTAGTCCTTGGCTTCTCTGTCATACAGAGGAAACCTTTGAAGCAGGATGTTGCTTATGTGGGGACACGGGAGCATGTTTCCCTTCCACCACTTGGTGGGTGGGTTGGTTGGTTGGTTGTACATAGACCAGAAGCAACATTGAGAGGGAATTTGCAAGATAAGTGTATTAGCTATATCTGTAATGTCAAAGAGCTCCCATAAGTCAGTAAGAAAAAGGCAAAAGCCACAATCCATTAGAAAAGCAGGAGAGGATATGAACAGATAAAAAAAGAGATAACAATTGGCCTGTATGTGAATAGCTGTTCATTCTACTTGGGATTAAAGAAATGCAAAATTAAAATATTTTTTAAATTTAATTGGGAAATAATAAATCCATAGTTTACATTTTTGAAGATGTAGGCAAAAGGGCTTTCTCATATACCTATATATGAAAGAAGTGAGTACACAGTGTATGTATGTGTGTGATTTGCATGAGTCTAGAAGTCTACCTATTACATGGTTCATCTCTTTCCAAGCAGTAACAACATGAGTCTGGTTGCATATGAGTGAAAATATTTTTAATTTTAATCTCAAAAGAAGAGTTCTTAAAAAGTAAACACCATTTTTTAAAAATGTCACTAGCCCCCAATTTAATATAGTCAAAAATGAAAGAAATCAAGCTTAAGGTCCATCTTTTTTCTGTTTGATCTAGATTAATTAGTTGCTAGAGATATTTGCTGTGGTAATAGAATCCTTTGTTAGAACTCTTCAATGGTCCACGGGGCATAGTGGCTCACATCTTAATCCTACCACTCTGGGAGGCCAAGACAGGTGGATTACTTGAGCTCAGGAGTTTGAGACCAGCCTAAGCAAGAGTGAGACCCTGTCTCTAAAAATAGCCAGGCACTCACTGTAGTGGGTACCTGTAGTCCCAATTACTTGGGAGGCTGAGGCAAGAGGATTGCTCGTGCCCAATAATTGGAGGTTGATGTGAGCTATGATTCCGCATCACTCTACCAAGGGCAACAAAGTGAGACTCTGTCTCAAAAAAAAAAAAAAAGAACTCTTTAATGTTGGAAGGAATGGCAAATTCCAGACTACTAATATACTGACAATCCAGGCCTCCTTAGGCTATCTAGGCATGCAAAGGTAGGATTATGTAAGTTTCTCTTAGAGTGGGGGAACAGCCTTTACTGGTACATCTCTTAGATTTCTGTGATAGTGTCTTTAGTTGAAATAGTAGTTCCTCTTTATATATAGTTGTAGTTTCTATGGTTTTGCTTACATTGGTCAGAATATATTAAATGGAAAATTCCCAGAAATAATTGTTAAGTTTTAAATTGGGCACCATTTCGAGTAGCACAATAAAATCTTGTCCTGTCTGGGATGTGAATCCTCCCTTTTTCCAGCAGATCCACAGATGTTCCCTGTGTGTAAATTCTAGGTTGTCAGTTTGACTGTCAGTATATGACAGTGCTTGTGTTCAGGTGACCCTTCTTTTATATAATGGCCCCCACGCACAAGAGTAGTGATGCTGGAAGTTCACATATGCCAGACAGAAGCCATAAAGTGCTTCCTTTAAGTGAAAAGGGTGAAAGTTTTTGACTTAGTAAGAAATAAAACTGTTTGCCAAGGTTGGTAGAATATTCACTAAGAATAGATTTTCTGACCTTTAGTGAATAAGGAAAGTCTGTACTAGTTACATTGTCACACCTTAAGCTACAAAAATAATGCCCAGTACATACATAGGGAAACATAAAGGGGCCAGGTGTCAGCTGGGGGTCTTGGAACATGCCTGTGCCAATAAGGGAGGGATTACCGTATTTTTCTACCTAAATTGTGATGTAACTTTTTCTTCATACCTCACCATTTCTCCTAGCTCCCCAAAGAAAGCAAGGCAGCAGTGCTAGTTAAAGAGGAAACGTACTTTAACTGCTAGCTGTTTCCTTGCTAGCATTCATTCCCTGGATACTCTACATACACTATAACATGTGCTGATCCTCCATTGTTATCATTCTGGGTTTGGGAATTAAGGGGTGTTACAGAGAGATGATAGTGTCTGTATGTGTTTGTGTGCCTGGAACTATCTGCTCTCCTACCTGCAACACCTCAGCCCAGCATTGGAATAGAGTGCACCAGGCAATCCAAAGATGCAGGACACCTATTAGTAAGTACTACCCACCTCCATGTGTCCTCCTCACAATTTGAACTGTGCCTTTTCATTCTCCCTAGTATCTTGTTAACATCTTTTATCATACTAAAGTCTCTCCTTGTGTCTTGTTTGACTGTCTTCCAATTTCTTACCAGTATTCCCCCTCCCAACAGTCTTTTAAAAACCTAAATTCAAGGCTGGGCACGTTGGCTCACATCTGTAATCCTAGCACTCTGGGAGACCAAGGCAGATGTGTTACTTGAGCTCAGGAGTTCAATACCAGCAACAGTGAGACTCCGTCACTTCTAAAATTAGAAATGAAAGAAAAACTAGGCAGACCTAGTGGCGGGTGCCTGTAGTCCCAGTTCTAAGCAAGAGGATCACTTGAGCCCAAGAGTTTGAGGTTGCTGGGAGCTGTGATGCCACAGCACCTCTTCTCAGGACAGCAGAGTGAGAGACTATCTTGGAAAAAAAAAAACCCAAATTCACATATATTGTTCCCTACACCAAATCTTTCAATAACCTTGCATGATACTTGTAATAAAGCTCAAAACCGTAGCTGTTCATGATCTTTCTTCCTCCCAGCTTTATTCCAGGCTGTACTCTGCCTTGATTTCCTGCCTGGAACCTGGGCTTGTCTTTTACTCAGTTCCAGTTTACCATATAAAGGGATAATTGATGACATTGGCCAAACAGAGTTGTTTGCAAGCCTTACCTGTACTAGTTTTATCCCAAGCACTGTATTGTTAGTAGTCTGAGTCCATTTTTAATTTGAGTTCCTTGGTAAGATGTAGATTTATTCAGCCTGTTGGTTTCTAGCCATTTTATAGTTCTTACTTGCAAATATCCCTTTTTGGCTCAAAGGAGAAGCTTTAAAAACAAGTCCTTTACCTTGCTGTTTTAAATAAATTGTATTATGTCATAGAGGATTCCTAGTCTAGCCTTTCTGGAAACTAGTAAGTCTTAGATTTTGAGATACAATATTATGTTACAGACTACATATTCTTTGGCCATTAAAAGCTATCCCTTTGAAGGAAAGCATTTTTGAGCAGCAAAGTTGAGCTATTAGATTTTATTAAAATTTAAATTTGAAAGTATAAATAAAAGAAGAACAATTTGCATCATTATTAATTGCTATAGTATTAATATATTCCTATTATAGAAAACTAAAGAGGAAGTTACATAAGGCATACAGAGAGCAAACATCTAAAATTTGTATCCACATTGATGGCAAAATACACCATAATTCCAGAAACATAATTTAAAATCAAGCATGTGCACAATTAAATAGATACATTGACCTAGTAAAGCAGTTAGGGAATTTTTAATAACACAGCAACTCTTTTGTTGTGACTGAGCATATTTTAACACTTGTAACGGGATTAGTTTTTTTTTTTTTTGCATCTTTTAATGCAAAGAATGATTCAGTTGAAAGTAGATAAGATTAATAATTACAATATACCATAAGTTAAAATAGCCAGTAGCCTGGCCTGTGTTTAACTTTTGCCTGTCCTCTCATATCTGGTGTTTGGACAGCAACCCTTCAGGGGAAGTATGTGTTCAGGAATATGAAATGTTTGTGTGAACATTTTCGTTTTTAGCTTTTTGAAATTTTAAGCTAGCAAAATGACCCAAAATCTATTTGATGGACTTTAAAACCTTCCAGCATATGTATTCAACCTTATTTATGTCAGCAAGAATAAGACATAATCTGTCCTGTACTTTTACCTTTCATTAATAGTTTTTTTCCTGGCTCGGTGCCTGTAGCTCAAGTGGCTAAGGCGCCAGCCACATACACCTAAGGTGGCGGGTTCCAATCCAGCCCGGGCCGCCAAACAACAATGAT